>NC_058081.1:607803039-608133968 GCF_014858855.1 Bufo gargarizans
ACAGATTCTTTTGCAGCTGATTTTCAGTTTTTTTCTGCCTCTAAATCAGTTGCAAAATTTTCTTGAACTCTGCCTCTCATTAATTTCAAAGGCATTTAGTATAATTTTTGGCTACTCCATGATGAATATAACAACAATGAAAATCAGACATCATATAGTACATGACAATCTCTTTGTAACAAAACTAGAACCAGGATCCTGCCTAATGGCGGTTGAGGTGCCCTTGATGTTGCTGTTTTACGGTGAAAGACAGGGTTCTGGTTGTCGTGACGCCAGCACCTTGCGGTGCAAATGTTGTGTGGTATAATGATGAGACCAGTGTTGGTATAACAAATCCACAGTACTTTAGTGAAGCTGGTCAGCAAGTGATCCACACAAGCACTAATCATATGAAATGCAGGCTTTATAGTCGGTTCAATCAAGTAGTTCTTAAAGGTTGTACAGTCATGTGAAAAAATTAGGACACCCTTTGAAAGCATGTGGTTTTTTGTAACATTTTTAATAAAAGGTTATTTCATCTCCGTTTCAACAATACAGAGAGATTAAAGTAATCCAACTAAACAAAGAAAACTGAAGAAAAGTCTTTTCAAGATCTTCTGTAAATGTCATTCTACAAAAATGCCTATTCTAACTGAGGAAAAAGATAGGACACCCTTGCCCCTAATAGCGAGTGTTACCTCCTTTGGCTGAAATAACTGCAGTGAGACGGTTCTTGTAGCCATCTACCAGTCTTCGACATCGGTCTGAGGAAATTTTACCCCACTCCTCAATGCAGAACTTTTTCAGCTGTGAGATGTTTGAGGGGTTTCTTGCACGTACAGCCCTTTTCAAGTCACCCCACAGCATCTCAATGGGATTCAAATCTGGACTTTGACTTGGCCATTCCAGGACTCTCCATTTCTTCTTTTTCAGCCAATCTTTGGTTGATTTACTAGTATGTTTTGGGTCATTGTCATGTTGCATGGTCCAGTTCCGCTTCAGCTTTAATTTTCTAACTGATGGTCTCACATGTTCTTCAAGCACCTTCTGATACACAGTAGAATTAATCGTGGATTCTATGATGGTGAGCTGACCAGGTCCTGCTGCAGCAAAGCAGCCCCAAACCATGACACTTCCACCTCCATGCTTCACAGTTGGTATGAGGTTCTTTTCTTGGAATGCTGTGTTTGGTTTACGCCAAACATGTCCTCTGCTGTTGTGTCCAAATAATTCAATTTTGGACTCATCTGTCCAAAGAACATTATTCCAGAAGTCCTGGTCTTTGTCAACTTTATCTCTGGCAAATGTCAGTCTGGCCTCGATGTTTCTCTTGGAAAGCAAAGGTTTCCTCCTTGCACACCTCCCATGCAAGTTAAACTTGTACAGTCTCTTTCTGATTGTAGAGGCATGTACTTCTACATCAACAGTAGCCAGAGCCTGCTGTAGTTCTCGAGATGACACTTTAGGGTTTTTGGAGACCTCTTTTAGCATCTTGCGGTCTGCTCTTGGGGTGAACTTGCTGGGGCGACCAGTCCTGGGCATGTTGGCAGTTGTTTTGAAAGCCCTCCACTTGTAGACTATCTTCCGGACAGTGGAATGGCTGATTTCAAAATCTTTTGAGATCTTTTTAAATCCCTTCCCAGACTCATAGGCTGCTACAATCTTTTTTCTGAAGTCCTCTGACAGCTCTTTTGCTCTCACCATGGTGCTCACTCTCACTTCAACAGTCAGGAGCACACCAAACTAAATGTCTGAGGTTTAAATAGGGCAAGCCTCATTCAACATGCAGAGTAACGATCTACTAATTATGTGCACCTGGTGTGATATACCTGTGTGAGATCTGAGCCAATTTAAGAGGGAATACATGTGAGGGTGTCCTATCTTTTTCCTCAGTTAGAATAGGCATTTTTGTAGAATGACATTTACAGAAGATCTTGAAAAGACTTTTCTTCAGTTTTCTTTGTTTAGTTGGATTACTTTAATCTCTCTGTATTGTTGAAACGGAGATGAAATAACCTTTTATTAAAAATGTTACAAAAAACCACATGCTTTCAAAGGGTGTCCTAATTTTTTCACATGACTGTATATGGAGGCTAGCTTCTCCTTCTCTCAGTCAGACTGGTCAATCTCTTCTTTTTCCCATCTTAAAGGGATGTACTTTCTCTTTCATCAGATGTGTGTGTGTGTGTGTGTATATATATATATATATATATATATATAGACATATACAGGTGAAACTCAAAAAATATGAATATCGTGTTCATTTATTTCATTAATTTAATTCAGCAAATTAAAAGGAATTGCATTAATGCAGCTTCAATTTAGAATTTTGTGAAAAGGTTCAATATTCTAGGCTCAAAGTGTCACACTCTAGTCAGCTAATTAATCCATACCCCCCTGAGCAAAGGGGACCTCAAAATTGTGACTTTGGGGTTTCATAAGCTGTAACCCATAATCATCCAAATTATAACAAATAAAGGCTTGAAATATCTTGCTTTCCATGTAATGAGTCTCATATGTTAGTTTCACATTTTAAGTTGCATTACTGAAATAAATAAACTTTGCACGATATTCAATTTTTTTTTGTTTCACCTGTGTGTATATATATATATATATATATATCCAGAAAAAGGACGGCACTCCAGCAGGATGAAAGTGATAAACTTCTTTTAATCGACCATACGGTGCAACGTTTCGGCTCAACTGAGCCTTTCTCAAGCAAAGGTACAAATCAGGTGAAGGCAAATATAAAGACTGAATCAAATCATGTGATCTCACCACACCCAGTGGGCGTGTTACAAAAGTGACAATTGCACAAACAATATAATACACAATACAGGTGTCAGATAAGGCAAATTAAAAAATTACATGCATCAGGTATTAGCACATCTGGCTATAAATACATCAATCCAACATACATGTATAAAATTTGCATATGTGAACGGGCGGATCCACAAGACAGACACATAGGAAGTGTGAACAGTCTGTGGATGCGTCCAGTGAGTATATAAAAAAACCAACCGAGGGAGGAGCGAAGGGATGAACCGGAAGATACATATTATCGGCGAGGGGTCCCAACTATGCGATCAATGAGCACTATGCACATAACACTGGACAGGAGCGGCGTGACTTCAATCAGGGGGCGGTGGCAGCTGGAAGACGCCGAAGCATCATCAGGGACAGCCTCCGCTCTTGCGTCATTGCAGCGTCACACGAATCAGCCTTGGTGCGTTGCGGCGCATGCCCAGTATGTATCCAGTCTCGGGACGCCATCTTGGAGACTGGAATATTGCCATTCCCCTGAATTCCGACACCAGACCTGTTATATTCGGATATCGCGACTCAGACTAGTACAGACAGACCTGGGACCAGATCGTCTACATACTATGTATTGACCACAGCCCACCAACATCATAGAAACCACGATGTGGAGGACTGTGTTGATCAAAGCTGTCTGGTTGCGCTCATATCCAAGAGGGCTCTCCTCCGGCAGGTCCCCAGGTGTCTCAGGGAGCAAATCTGTAACGGGGATAGAAAAAATAGCACCTGCACCATAATGGCCCAAAATAATCCCCCAACGCACACCGCGTCCAATGAAAAAATTATATATGTGAAACAACATAGTTTAAAAAAACCTTTCTCAAAAAGAACCGCATAGTTGTTGGCAGTATCACCCTGCCGTGTAGAACAATGCTTCCGCTTCATCCGTAAATTCCATCCCTCAGAATAATGGGTGCAAGTGAACTGTGAAGAGAAGAAAAAAAAGGAGAAATTAAAATGAGTACCTACTCTCAGTGTGTGCACAGAAGACATCGCAACACAACCTGCTAGACACTGGGGGCAAGCCAGCCCTCACACAACCTCCCCAAAGTTGAATTCTACGTTTAATCCATTTGGTCTGAGGCTATTGAGCCTATGGATCCAACCTAGTTCCCTACGTTTAAGTATCCTAGACCTATCCCCGCCACGTCTGGGCTGCGGCACATGGTCGATGATCCAAACTTTCAGATCACCTTCCCTGTGCCCAGCCTCAGAAAAATGCTTAGAGACCGGTAGATCAAGGCGTTTCTTCCGGATACTCAAGCGATGGTTGTTCAGGCGGGTCTTAAGATCTGTCGTCGTCTCACCCACATAGAGTAGATTGCACGGACAGGAAAGTACATAAATAACGTAGCTGGAGTTGCAAGTCAAGTGAAACAGAATATTATGGGGTTCACCCGTGAGGGGATGAATGAATGTTTTTCCCTTCCGGATATACCTGCAATTGACGCACCCCAGGCAGGGGAAACACCCCAAGCCTGGCTGCGTAAGTGCAGTCTGTCTGGATGGCCCCTTGGAGCCAATGTCGGCCTTGACCAACTGGTCACGGAGATTTCTTGAACGACGGTAAGAAAATAGCGGTGGACATTGAAACTCTGGTATCTCCTTGAAACAAGTCCCAAGGAGACCCCAGTGCTTCCTAATGACCTTATTGATAGATGAGCTAAGTTCATTGTAGATAGATACAAAAGGAATCCTAGCTGTTTTCTGTACGGTCTTACGCTGGGACAGCAGAGTATCTCTATCAAAACCACGTGCCCTGACCATGTGTTGTTCCAATAGTTGTTTCGGGTACCCCCTATCACAAAACCTCTTTGCCATGGACTCCAGGGACACGTTGGACTCCTGTTCATCGGAAACGACACGTTTAACCCTCAAAAACTGTGAGAAAGGAAGCGACCGAACCATGCTCCTCGGGTGAGAGCTGTTATAGCACAGGAAGGTATTGGTATCTGTGGGTTTAGTGTACAGTTGAGTGTACAACACACCTTCATTGAACACAACCCTGGTATCCAAGAACTGAACATCCTTTTTGGAATAGACGAGGGTGAACTGTAAATTGGAGTCATGACTGTTCAAAAAAGCATGAAACTCAACCAGTTCCGCCTCGCTACCTGTCCATATGAGGAAGATGTCGTCGATGTATCTCCACCACCTCAGAACATGACTGAAGTGGTGGGACAAATAGACGACATCCTCCTCATAGCACCGCATGAAGATATTCGCATAAGTAGGGGCCACGTGTGACCCCATGGCCACGCCCCGCTGTTGCAAATAATAGACATCCTTAAAAAGAAAATAATTGTGATAAAGGACAATGTTGAGCAAATCAATAATGAAATCAGAGGCATGTGAGGTATAGGATGACCTCGTGAGCATTCTCCTGACCGCCTGGACACCACTCTCATGTACTATAGACGTGTAGAGTGATGTGACATCGAATGATGCCAGTATCAATGTATCCACTTGAGATACATCAGTGTCCCGTAATTTCACCAGGAAATCTGATGTGTCCTGGATGTAGGAAGACCCACCCGTGGAGAAATCTCGCAGTACTTTGTCCAGAAAGATGGCTATGTTGCTGAAGATAGAATCTGACCCCGAGACGATAGGACTCCCCGGGGGATCAATGAGGGTCTTGTGAATCTTGGGTAGCACATAGATCACCGGAGTGACCGGATGTGCCACCTCAAGAAATTCACAAAGACCCCCATCAATAATACCAGCAGCCATAGCATCCTTCAGACAACTGCGTATCACCCCAGCAATCTTGAACCTGGGATCAGAGTCTAAGACTTTATACACATGTGGGTCACCAAGTTGTCGCATGACCTCCTGGACATATTTGTTCGTGTCCATAACTACAACAGCGCCACCCTTGTCTGCAGGTTTCAGGACAAGGGTGGGGTCAGATCTCAGGGTATCAAGAGCCTCTACCTCAGAGCCTCTACCTCTACCTCGCCGCATTAAACTTAAAGTATGGCATCATAACAGGATTAGTGTTGAGAGACCCCAGACCAGTGAATTCACACTGGGATCTCTCAATTTATTTTTGAAGAGCAACTTTATTCCCAACATTAATGAACCTGCAGTTGAGGCGTACATCAGTGCAGTCAGACGGGGGCTTTCTGAACTCAGGTCTTCCGTACAGGGGGATCCTGTCTTCAGACACCCCAATCTGACTCGCACTGAGGTAGAGGCTCTTGATACCCTGAGATCTGACCCCACCCTTGTCCTGAAACCTGCAGACAAGGGTGGCGCTGTTGTAGTTATGGACACGAACAAATATGTCCAGGAGGTCATGCGACAACTTGGTGACCCACATGTGTATAAAGTCTTAGACTCTGATCCCAGGTTCAAGATTGCTGGGGTGATACGCAGTTGTCTGAAGGATGCTATGGCTGCTGGTATTATTGATGGGGGTCTTTGTGAATTTCTTGAGGTGGCACATCCGGTCACTCCGGTGATCTATGTGCTACCCAAGATTCACAAGACCCTCATTGATCCCCCGGGGCGTCCTATCGTCTCGGGGTCAGATTCTATCTTCAGCAACATAGCCATCTTTCTGGACAAAGTACTGCGAGATTTCTCCACGGGTGGGTCTTCCTACATCCAGGACACATCAGATTTCCTGGTGAAATTACGGGACACTGATGTATCTCAAGTGGATACATTGATACTGGCATCATTCGATGTCACATCACTCTACACGTCTATAGTACATGAGAGTGGTGTCCAGGCGGTCAGGAGAATGCTCACGAGGTCATCCTATACCTCACATGCCTCTGATTTCATTATTGATTTGCTCAACATTGTCCTTTATCACAATTATTTTCTTTTTAAGGATGTCTATTATTTGCAACAGCGGGGCGTGGCCATGGGGTCACACGTGGCCCCTACTTATGCGAATATCTTCATGCGGTGCTATGAGGAGGATGTCGTCTATTTGTCCCACCACTTCAGTCATGTTCTGAGGTGGTGGAGATACATCGACGACATCTTCCTCATATGGACAGGTAGCGAGGCGGAACTGGTTGAGTTTCATGCTTTTTTGAACAGTCATGACTCCAATTTACAGTTCACCCTCGTCTATTCCAAAAAGGATGTTCAGTTCTTGGATACCAGGGTTGTGTTCAATGAAGGTGTGTTGTACACTCAACTGTACACTAAACCCACAGATACCAATACCTTCCTGTGCTATAACAGCTCTCACCCGAGGAGCATGGTTCGGTCGCTTCCTTTCTCACAGTTTTTGAGGGTTAAACGTGTCGTTTCCGATGAACAGGAGTCCAACGTGTCCCTGGAGTCCATGGCAAAGAGGTTTTGTGATAGGGGGTACCCGAAACAACTATTGGAACAACACATGGTCAGGGCACGTGGTTTTGATAGAGATACTCTGCTGTCCCAGCGTAAGACCGTACAGAAAACAGCTAGGATTCCTTTTGTATCTATCTACAATGAACTTAGCTCATCTATCAATAAGGTCATTAGGAAGCACTGGGGTCTCCTTGGGACTTGTTTCAAGGAGATACCAGAGTTTCAATGTCCACCGCTATTTTCTTACCGTCGTTCAAGAAATCTCCGTGACCAGTTGGTCAAGGCCGACATTGGCTCCAAGGGGCCATCCAGACAGACTGCACTTACGCAGCCAGGCTTGGGGTGTTTCCCCTGCCTGGGGTGCGTCAATTGCAGGTATATCCGGAAGGGAAAAACATTCATTCATCCCCTCACGGGTGAACCCCATAATATTCTGTTTCACTTGACTTGCAACTCCAGCTACGTTATTTATGTACTTTCCTGTCCGTGCAATCTACTCTATGTGGGTGAGACGACGACAGATCTTAAGACCCGCCTGAACAACCATCGCTTGAGTATCCGGAAGAAACGCCTTGATCTACCGGTCTCTAAGCATTTTTCTGAGGCTGGGCACAGGGAAGGTGATCTGAAAGTTTGGATCATCGACCATGTGCCGCAGCCCAGACGTGGCGGGGATAGGTCTAGGATACTTAAACGTAGGGAACTAGGTTGGATCCATAGGCTCAATAGCCTCAGACCAAATGGATTAAACGTAGAATTCAACTTTGGGGAGGTTGTGTGAGGGCTGGCTTGCCCCCAGTGTCTAGCAGGTTGTGTTGCGATGTCTTCTGTGCACACACTGAGAGTAGGTACTCATTTTAATTTCTCCTTTTTTTTCTTCTCTTCACAGTTCACTTGCACCCATTATTCTGAGGGATGGAATTTACGGATGAAGCGGAAGCATTGTTCTACACGGCAGGGTGATACTGCCAACAACTATGCGGTTCTTTTTGAGAAAGGTTTTTTTAAACTATGTTGTTTCACATATATAATTTTTTCATTGGACGCGGTGTGCGTTGGGGGATTATTTTGGGCCATTATGGTGCAGGTGCTATTTTTTCTATCCCCGTTACAGATTTGCTCCCTGAGACACCTGGGGACCTGCCGGAGGAGAGCCCTCTTGGATATGAGCGCAACCAGACAGCTTTGATCAACACAGTCCTCCACATCGTGGTTTCTATGATGTTGGTGGGCTGTGGTCAATACATAGTATGTAGACGATCTGGTCCCAGGTCTGTCTGTACTAGTCTGAGTCGCGATATCCGAATATAACAGGTCTGGTGTCGGAATTCAGGGGAATGGCAATATTCCAGTCTCCAAGATGGCGTCCCGAGACTGGATACATACTGGGCATGCGCCGCAACGCACCAAGGCTGATTCGTGTGACGCTGCAATGACGCAAGAGCGGAGGCTGTCCCTGATGATGCTTCGGCGTCTTCCAGCTGCCACCGCCCCCTGATTGAAGTCACGCCGCTCCTGTCCAGTGTTATGTGCATAGTGCTCATTGATCGCATAGTTGGGACCCCTCGCCGATAATATGTATCTTCCGGTTCATCCCTTCGCTCCTCCCTCGGTTGGTTTTTTTATATACTCACTGGACGCATCCACAGACTGTTCACACTTCCTATGTGTCTGTCTTGTGGATCCGCCCGTTCACATATGCAAATTTTATACATGTATGTTGGATTGATGTATTTATAGCCAGATGTGCTAATACCTGATGCATGTAATTTTTTAATTTGCCTTATCTGACACCTGTATTGTGTATTATATTGTTTGTGCAATTGTCACTTTTGTAACACGCCCACTGGGTGTGGTGAGATCACATGATTTGATTCAGTCTTTATATTTGCCTTCACCTGATTTGTACCTTTGC
The DNA here is from genome assembly GCF_014858855.1 of Bufo gargarizans. NCBI lineage: Eukaryota > Metazoa > Chordata > Amphibia > Anura > Bufonidae > Bufo > Bufo gargarizans. Next base: position 607,812,071 of record NC_058081.1, read on the forward strand.
TTGAGAAAGGCTCAGTTGAGCCGAAACGTTGCACCGTATGGTCGATTAAAAGAAGTTTATCACTTTCATCCTGCTGGAGTGCCGTCCTTTTTCTGGATATATTGGTTGGGGTGAGAGGTCGATTCCCCAGGAACGTGCACCCGTTTTTCCTAGTGCAGCCAGTGCCGCCATTTTTCCCTTTATATATATATATATATATATATATATATATATGTATATGTATATGATATCCACAGTATCCTTGGAGAAATACATTCTTTGAATAGGGGTCCTCCTGTTCTTTGGTTATGGTGGGCAGCTTGTAGCTTACAGTGTTTCCACCACATGCAGAGGAGGTTATAGCTAGATTAGAGGCGATTACCTTCTTTGCCAAAGACCACAACCCCTTTCTGTCAGCTAAACCTTCTGTGGCTCTTTTTTCCTTCTGAGAGCTGGCACATAGGTTGCTTGTGGGCTGTAGGGGAATGGAATCTCCCTACAGGGGCTGCTTCTTGTTGCTCTGAGGTATTCACTCCACAGCAGACATCCATTAACTCCAGAATCTCCCTCCTAGAGAGGAAGGGTGGAGCCACCCCTGACTAGCCTCATGGGACCTCATACTCCATATACAAACTTATTGGATTTGTAGTATATGTGCATAATATATGAAATACAATGATATTAACACTTTCAACACTGCAGACCGGAAGATCAGGGCCGCGCTCCGGAAATGCGGATGCGGAGAGCACATAGTGTGCTCTCTCCATCCATTCAGTCCCCATAGAGAATGAATGGGTCTGCACCCGTTCCGCACAATTGCACAACAGATGCGGACAACACTTGCGAACGTGTGAATGGAGCAGGGGCGTAGCTAAAGGCTCACGGGCCCTGGTGCAAGAGTTCAGCTTGGGCCCCTATTCCCTTAGTGCTTGTTGGCAAGGGGCAGGGTAGCACATAGCCTTCCTGCTGCCAGAGGCAAACATTGAAAGGGCACCGCCTCATGCCAAATTCTTGACCTAACCCCTTCCCTCTAGCCAGAGGTGTAAATTGACCAGCACACACTTTCTATAATGCAGGTGTCTTATGTGGCACAAGGGTTTTTGGGCCCCCTTAGGCTCCTGGGCCAGGTAGTGACTGCTACCTCTGCACCCCCTATAGCTACGCCCCTGGAATGGAGCCTTACAGGACCTGTCGACTCTTCCGACATGTCTGTTTTAGTCAATTCTTCTATTCTCTATGAAATGACAATTGTTCCGTTACTCTGCTTTAAATGAGTGAATAAACTGAAAACTGGGTGCTACCGGTCATCTTGTGAAAGAGGAGTGTCTCTACAACTATCTGGAAGTGTCAGCACTGATTGGACAAAATCAGACTGTGTAGAGACACACCCCAAACAGGTACCACCCAGTTGTGAATTTCTAGGTGTAAAGCCTTATTCAAACGTCAGTATTTGGTCAGTGTTTGATCAGTGATTTTTATCAGTGATTGCGAGCCAAAACCAGGATTAGAACCTCCACAGACATAAGGTATAAGGGAAAGATCTGCACCTGTTCTGTGTTTAGACTCACATCTGATTTTGTTTCACTATGGGCTCGTTCACACGACCAATGGTGTCCCGTCCCCTTGCTGTGAACCGCAAATTGCGGTCCGCCATGCACTGGCACCTTCCGCGGGGAAGGTGCATGGGGATCGCAGAAACATTTACTTGAATGGGTCCGCGATCCCTTCGTTCCGCAAAAAGATAGAGCATGTTCTATCTTTTTACAGTGCAGAGGCACGGAACGGAACCCCAGAAAGCACTCCGTAGTGATTCCGTTGTGTTCTGTTCCATGCTTCTATTCCGCATCTCCGGATTTGTGGACCCATTGAAATGAATGGGTCCGCATCCGTGATGCGGAATGACAATGGAACGGTGCCCGTGTATTGCGAATCCGCAAATGCGTTTCGCAATACAGGATCGGGATAGCAACGGTCGTGTGAACGAGCCCTATCACTGATGGAAATCATTGAACGAACACTGACTGTGTGAATTAAGCCTCAGGCCACAAATAGTAGAGTGAGTTCAGTGCGAGAAAATGCAGCATGTGGCAGTGTGAGTTCCCACTCTAAACTCTGCTCCTCTGACAGGATCGCACAGCATTATAATGATTTATAAGGCTTTGTGTCCTTGCAAGAGTTGGAATCTATTGAATTACACTGACCAGGGGTGTAGCTATATGGGATGCAGGAGAAGGGGATCACCCAGGAGGAGGACTAAAAGATTTTATTGTCAGAGCCCCCTCAACAGTATTATACAGTGACATTACGTATAGTGTTGAGAGAATAGAAGTATCCGAAGTGGACTTCAATCCGAATTTCAGAATTTCACCGCAAAACCTATAGATTTTCCCAGAAATGGCAGTAAAAAAATACACACTTACCTCATCCATTTGTGCGTAAAGAGCCCACCATGGCCATCTTGATTGAAGACATCATGCGAAATCTTGCATGCTGACGTATGACGTCACCAAGCCGGTCGCACGGTGTCTACAATCAAGGTGAGTATTTTTGATTTTGCGCCAACTGCATACAAAGAAATGTGCTTTGTGACAAGGCAATTATTAAAAATGCTAATTTCTTTGTGAAATTCCGCAAAGCAGCCAACTCGAATTTTCCAACACTTCTAAATAGCTCTAATTATATACAGTGACATGACATACAGTATATACGTGTAGGAAACAGGCAGACCGGCTGCTGGGCATGGGAGAAGGGAGTTCGGAAGAAGTTATGGGGAAGGGGGGGGGGGGGCAAAAATAAAAAAATTGCTGTGGTGCCTAGTAATTTCTAGTTACGCCACAGACATAATGCTGTTAGTGTAACTCAGTAGATTCCAGGTCTAACAGGGACACACAGCATTATAAATCATTACAATGCTATATGATCCTGTCAGAGGAGTAGAGGACAGGAACTCCCACCATACGCTGAAAATATCTCGCTAGACATGAGCGAAGATTTGAAAAATTAGATTCCGCAGCTTCGTTCCAAATTAATTTGTCATGAACCGCTATAAATCAGGTATACCCAGGACACTCCGCCTGAGCGCTCATGCTACGGGCGGGTTGCGGCCGTGCTGTGGTGAAGAACCTGTGCGGCCAATTAGCTCACAGCTGCATTTTATTTTATAATGAGGACCACACTGTATATGTCCTTATTCATTGTTAATGGCCGCTCCACACCTTTAAACAGGGGATAATGCTGGTATGGGGTTTGGCTGGTTAGGTGTGGGGCACAATATGCTGGTATACCCACTTCTCCAACCCTAGCACTCTCCTGCCCTACAGGTGGAAGCCCTTCTTCTGCCATCTGCTTTACCTCCTTTTCCACGTCATCTAATATCGATGAGAATATGTCATCAGGAACATCCAGCTCCTCCTTTCTCTGCATCTTGCTGACTTTTCTAGGACATGGAGACTTTGAAAGCTGATACGGAAGAAGTAAAGACAACAAAATATGAGGGTGGTCATCATTAAGACCGGGCCCCCTAAGGTGTGCAGACTGCATGGTATTGGTTGGCACGCTGGCAGTAGAATAATTAAGTTTTCCATGTTATTGCTATTTAATTACATATCTTAGTTTACAGCTGATGTAGTAATAAGTAAATATAGGAATAAATAAATGTGATGCAGAATAAGTCTCCCTGCACTGTTCCTTCACTTTCCTTTGCACTGTCCCTGCACTCTCCTTGCACTGTCCCTGCACTCTCCTTGCAGTCTCCCTCTCCAATATTCTTCTATTAATCATTTTAGCAACACCGTCCCTAGCACATGAACACTTGCCATGTCTCTCCCTATGCTCAGCTCACAGTACAATGGTGGCGCCCACATGACTTGAGGGTTTTATAGGGCTGTGACATCACAGGGGATGACTATCTGTGGATTGGCTGGCTGGCTGCCATTATGAGTGATCTTACGTTCCGAGTCTCCTCTACACTTACTTTCGCTTTGTAACACGTACAGCCGCCATTTTAGAAATACCTGATTTATTGGCACGAAGTGTGAGGAAATTTAGGTTTATTGCAAATCAAAGTTTTCCTTAACCTTCGGACCAATTTCTTCTTCGAATGCTTCGCTCAACACTATTTCTCACACTGAACTCGCTTGCCTGTGTCTGGTCTAATAGAGGAATAGTACAACACAGAGGCAAGATATTCCAGAAGTTTTATACTATTGTAAATGACATTTACTAAAAAACATGCCACATTAAGTGCAATGGTTCTCTATAGAAAAAAGTTGCAGGCCATCTTGCGACCATCCAAAAATCCATCTGTTCCAGATAATTTGAGATGGTCACAAGGAAACCGATTGTGGTAATGCCGATCTGCTGATTTAGTGGGAATTGTGGGAGACGTCATGGAGCTTAGTCACTTAAGCAATGACCAGAATTTCCATATTTTCCCAGACATAGATCAAACTATGAAACAAAATACTGCAGCAGTCATGTTATTTCTGTTATTATAACCCAATTTCTAAAAAATTTAATAATGTAGACAGCATCATATTAGGAAAAAAGATATGATGGAATAAAGTGTAGCACAGGACCCTCTGTCTATACCATTGTACCATGACATGAAATCTGCACCTGCCACTCTGATTTTTATGCATAATGTGTGATACTATCTGGCCCTGTTTATACTCATGCTGGCCGTGCTGTTTCTATGTCTTCACATTTACTGCTGGGTAAATGGTTTGTGAAATAGAGGTCACTGATCTTTTTGTAAATACATGTTTTTATGACCACAAATGATGCTTTTAACAGTGACAACAACTTAAAGCAGTTGACCTGTGGTGGCCCTAAAAATGATATACAAGTAGGTACATTTTGATATTGCTTGCTTTTCTGTATACAGTGTATATTTTTTTCACTTTTTAGCTCCAGCAGGACACAGCTATGATGAGTAGCTCCAATTGCAAGGAGTTAGAGTTGGTCTAAAATCGTGTACACACCGTATCACGGATGCAGACCCATTCACTCCCTGAGGATACGGAGTGAAGGCACAGAGCAGAAGGTCACGGAAGTACTACTGGCATGCGGTGGCCCAACGTGGTTTTCTTGAGGTTGGGTCTGTAACCTGGTTTTGCTCGAGCTCTTCCCCATAGTGGTGGCGGTCGTCCTTTGCGTTTTTATTTCGATAATCTGGGAGTGGCTCAGGCGATCAATTAATTGTCAGCATTTTCACCGCAAGTGGTTCAGTTCTTGCAATAATTGGTCCTAGAGTGTTTGCCACTGAATGCTTGGGTGGTACCAGTTCACGTGCTGGGGTTCAGAATTGCATTGCTGACGCGCTTTCTCATTTTCAGTGGGAGCGATTTCGGCTGCTGGTGCCGGGGGCGGAAAATGTTGCCCTGACCTGTCCAACTTTCCTTTGAGATCTGTTATAGGAACAGTAGCGGGGCTGATTTGGTTGTCATTGAACCCGGGCATGTGAGACGCTTATTGTCACGGATGATATTGCAGATAGCTGGAAGTTATGGATAACCATCCGACTGGCTTGATCCCAAACTAAGGAGTATAAAGGTGACCCCTGTAAAACCCTAAGAGCTCACCCTGACTGCTAAGCACATACAAGGGTCTCAGAGGTAGACAATTGCATGCCCTCGTATCTAGACTGTGTGACACCTGAAAACCCTATAATAGTGAGGGGACACGACCACCCTGCACTTAATATGGAGGGAGTCAGGGTCACCTAGAATCAAGCCAGCAAAGAAACACAATACAAGAAAGGACTTATCTGAACAAGCAGTAACAGAAGTCTCCAGCAGTGATCACTTCAATCCAGGAAGTAGTATAAACCTCAAAGTGAGGCAGTATGGGAGGGAATATAAAGGGAGGCAATAAGTGTGAATAGGTGACAGCTGGGAGAAGGAAAAGAGATGACAAAGTGAAACCAAAACAAAGAACATCATGCAAGAGGTACAGAAGAACATCTGCCAGACCTTCTCAGAGAGCTGGCGGTGACAGTACCCCTCCCTCTACGAGTGGACTCCGGACACTGAGAGCCCACCTTCTCAGGATGGGACCTATGGAAAGCCCTGATGAGACGAGTGGCCTTAATGTCCACCACTGGAACCCACATCCTCTCCTCAGGACCATAACCCTCCCAATGAACAAGGTACTGGAGAGAACCGCGGATAATGCGAGAATCCACTATCCTAGAGACCTGAAATTCAAGATTACCGTCAACAACAATCGGAGGAGGAGGCAAAGAGGAGGGTACAGTGGGTTGGACATAAGGTTTTAATAGGGACCTGTTAAAAACATTATGGATCTTCCAAGTCTGAGGAAGATCAAGACGAAAGGCAACGGGATTGATGACGGACAAGATCTTGTAAGGCCCAATAAACTTAGGACCCAACTTCCAGGAGGGAACCTTCAGTTTGATATTCTTTGTAGACAACCACACCAGATTACCCATATTCAGGTCCGGACCAGGCACATGTCTCTTATCCGCCACACGCTTATATCTCTCGCTCATCCTCTTCAGATTACCCTGAATCTTTTGCCAAATAAATGACAAAGATGGGGAAAATCTCTCCTCATCAGGTAAACTAGAAGACCCCTCTCCAGAGAATGTCCCAAACTGCAGATGAAACCCATATGCACCAAAAAATGGTGACTTATCAGAGGACTCCTGGCGACAGTTATTTAAAGCAAACTCAGCAAGGGACAAAAAAGAACACCAATCCTCTTGATTCTCTGCCACAAAACAGAGCAGATATGTCTCCAGATTCTGATTGACGCGTTCGGTCTGACCATTCGACTGCGGGTGAAAAGCAGAAGAGAACGACAACCGAACCCCCAAGCGAGAACAGAAGGCCTTCCAGAATCTGGAAACAAATTGCGTGCCCCTATCAGAAACGATGTCTGAAGGAATGCCATGCAATTTGACAATGTGATCAACAAATGCTTGCGCCAGCGTCTTAGCATTGGGTAACCCAGGAAAGGGAATGAAATGCGCCATTTTGCTAAAACGGTCCACTGCTACCAGAATCACAGTCTTCCCCGAGGAACGAGGCAGGTCCATAATGAAGTCCATGGACAGATGCGTCCAAGGACCGGAAGGAATGGGTAACGGGAGGAGAGAACCCTATGGCCGTGAATGAGGAACCTTGACACGAGCGCAGGTCTCGCAGGCTGCCACAAAACCTTCAACCGTCTTACGAAGAGCCGGCCACCAGAATCTCCGAGCAATGAGATCTACTGTGGCTCTACTCCCCAGGTGCCCAGCAAGGACAGTATTGTGGTGCTCCTTAAAAACCTTGTGTCGTAAAGCGAGAGGCACAATCTCCCAGGAGGACAAAGATCAGGAGCCTCTGCCTCCAAATCAGGATAAAGAGCAGAGACGACCACTCCTTCAGCCAAAATGGGACCCGGGTCTTCAAAGTTCCCCCCTCCCGGAAAACAACGTGATAGGGCATCAGCCTTCACATTTTTAACCCCAGGGTGGAACGTGACAACAAAATTAAACCTAGAAAAGAATAAAGACCATCTGGCCTGTCTCGGGTTCAGACGCTTGACTAATTCCAAGTAGGCCAGATTCTTATGGTCGGTAAACACGGCAATATGGTGTCTGGCTCCCTCTAGCCAATGGCGCCATCCCACAAAAGCTAATTTGATGGCCAACAACTCCCTATCTCCCACATCGTAATTTCTCTCTGCGGAGGAGAGTTTCCTTGAGAAAAAGGCACACAGTCGCCATTTGGTAGGAGAGGGAACCTGAGATAAGACCACACCCACACCCACCTCAGAGGCGTCCACCTCAACAATAAAAGGTGGAGAGACATCAGGTTGTACTAAAATGAGAGCGGAAGCAAAACTCTCTTAGATACTAGAAAAGGCCTTAAGCGCATCTACCGACTAGGAGCAAAATCTACCCCCTTTTTAGTCATATCAGTGAGTGGCTTAACAACAGAGGAATAATTCAAAATGAACTTTCTGTAATAATTGGCAAAACCCAAAACCCAATCAAGCACAGTGCGGACCTTCTCAGGGTCCATGCGAAAACCAGAAGCGGAGAGAAAAAACCAAGAAATGTAATCTCCGGAACCGCAAACATTTTCCCAGTTTAGCGTACAATTTATTCTCCCGCAGAATGAGCAAGACCTGACATAGGTGGTCCCTATGAGTTTTGAAATCAGGAGAAAAAATCCAAATGTCATCTAGATACACCAGTACAAAATTCCCCATTAAATGATAAAAAATGCTGTTCACAAAATGTTGGAAGACGGCCGGAGCATTCATCAAACCAAATGGCATAAACAAATTCTCGAAGTGTCAGGGGTATTGAAGGCCGTCTTCCATTCGTCCCCTTCCCTGACCCCGACCCTGACTCGGTTGTATGCCCCTCTTAAATCCAACTTAGGCTACTTTCACACTAGCGTTCGATCGGATCCGTTCTGAACTGATCCGATCATAATAATGCAGACGGAGGCTCCGTTCAGAACGGATCAGTCTGAATTATATTGGCATATAAAAGCTAAGTGTGAAAATAGCCTCGGACGGATCCGTCCAGACTTTCAATGTAAAGTCAATGGGGGACGGATCCGCTTGAAGATTGAGCCATATTGTGGCATCTTCAAACGGATCCGTCCCCATTGACTTACATTGTAAGTCTGGACGGATCCGCACGCCTCCGCACGGCCAGGCGGACACCCGAACGCTGCAAGCAGCGTTCAGCTGTCCGCCTGTCCGTGCGGAGGCGAGCGGAGCGGAGGCTGAACGCCGCCAGACTGATGCAGTCTGAGCGGATCCGCATCCATTCAGACTGCATCAGGGCTGGACGGAAGCAGTTCGGGTCCGCTCGTGAGCCCCTTCAAACGGAGCTCACGAGCGGACAGCCGAACGCTAGTGTGAAAGTAGCCGAAAAAACTTTAGCCCCAACAATCTGGTTAAACAGGTCCGGGATCAGAGGTAGCGGATAAGGGTCACGAATAAGGTCTTAAAGAACCATCTTTTTTCTTAACAAAAAAAAAACCAGCGGCAACAGGTGACTTCGAGGGTCGGATGTGTCCCTTTCTCAGGCTCTCAGAGATATAAGCGACTCTTTCAGGTTGGGAGAGATTGTATAAACAAGATTTTGGCCGCTTGGTGCCTGGGATGAGATTAATAGGGCAATCGTACTCCCGGTGAGCACCACTCTCGGAAAACACATCCGAAAATTCAGAGAGAAAAGATGGTACAGTCTTGGTAGAAACCTCTGAAAGAGACGCCGTGAGGCAATTCTCTCAGCAAAAGTCACTCCAACCATTTATTTGCCTTGCTTGCCAATCAAAGGTGGGGTTATGTTTAGTGAGCCAGGGTAGCCCCAACACTAGAGGAGTTGGTAATCCGCTTAGGACGAAACATGACATATCCTCAACATGAGCATCACCCACAGTCAAAGGGATATTGTGAACTATGCCCTTTAACGATTTTTGAGAAAGTGGAGCGGAATCGATAGCAAAAAGAGGTATATCCTTTTCCAAAGTGCATACCTGGAAACCATGTGTTATAGCAAATTGATTATCAATGAGATTGACAGCTGCTCCACTAGCTACAAAAATCTCACAAACAATGTTCTTGCTATCTAGCGCCACCCTGGCAGGTAGGACAAAATGTGAACTACAAGCAAACGGCAAACCTTCAATTTCCGCATCAACCTTGCCAATAGAAGCAAATGGAAAGTTTTTAGAGGGTTTTTTTCTTTTTGTTTCTTTATTACCCTCAGAAAACTCCCTGAATCTCCTAGAGGGGCAAACATTAGCCAAATGATTTAGTCCCCCACAAAAGAAACAAACCCTCCTCTGAGAGCTGAATCCTCTACTATCAGAGGCAAGCAAACCCAGCTGCATGGCCTCCTGCTCAGAGGGGATTGAGAGAGACTGAGGCCCCTGCACACTGAATGAGACTGCTCAACTGTCCTTAGACTGACTGAATATGACATGAAGGAATGGTCTTTCCTCTTTCTCTAAGACGCCTGTCAATACGGACAGCTAGAGACATGGCAGGTCTCTCATGAAACGCAAATGCATCTTTCAATCCCCCTGAAAGACCATGGCAAAATTGACTTCGGAGTGCAGCATCGTTCCAACCAGTATCAGCTGCCCATCTCCGAAATTCCAAACAATATATCTTTGCGGACTGTTTACCCTGGCATAAAAGACGCAGTTTAGATTCAGCCAGAGCAATACGATCCAGGACATCATGTATGTGCCCCAGGGCTACAAAAAATTCATCCTCCGATCGGAGGGGCCGTGCCCCCACCGGCAGCGAAAAGCCTCTTGGATTATATGGGCCAATCCTTCTATATTGGGGCAGCCATGAAGGCTGCGAAGTATGGCTTGGGGGGAAGAGGTTGTGGAGTGAATCGGGTTATACGTGCGTCCAGCCTGTCTGTAAGAGGGGAATGGGTGTGTGGCATCTTTTATAATTTTTTTCCAGTAGTTGCAGTTCTAATCTGTGATGTATTGGTGTGTTCCTTTTTTCTTTTTCTTTTCTTTGCAGAAAAGCATGCAGTCCTAATTTGGATCATAGGCCACTCGTATGTTTTTTACGGGGCCTTGCAAGCGGCGGTGCAGCAGGATGGTTGCCAGCTAGGTTTTTCAAGGGACGTACGTACCAGTAATGCGATGGCTAGGAAAGAGAGGTATCGTGTGGAGTAGTTTGTGTGGCTAGATAGGCCCCCATATCTATTAGTCTTGCATGTCGGAGGGAATGATTTGGGGGCATGACCTTTCCGCGAGCTTGGGACCTTCATCAAGTAAAGAAAAATATTATTTGTTATACAATCTCCGCCTGGTTCCTTTCATTATCACCTTTTTCACTGCACTGAACCCCAGGAAGCGACAGCCTGAAATAGGACACCATGACACAACAATATCTCATCAGGGCCCCTACCACTATCATCCTCTGCACCGGCTCCTCAGGAGCTTGATGCACAAGTACAACTATAATACATGCTTTCCTTTAGTTGTCGATAATGTGATGGCAAATCATGTTAACAATTTGGATAAGATAGCAGTATCTCTGTAAAGTTACCTATGATGCTGTAAGTTTGTGGGTTTGCAGCCATAATATGGATGCTAAACTGTAGCCACATTACATCCTTCTGAATGAAGCCTTAAAGGGACCCTGTCATCAACTTTATGCTGACCGTACTGAGGACAGTATAAAGTAGTGACAGAAATACTGATTTCAGCGGTGTGTCACTCATGAGCTAAAAGTACGTGGTTGCCGAGAACCAGCAGCGTAATCATTGCAGCCCAGGCCTTGAAAAGAGTCACATCTACCTGAGAAGAGTCCTGGTTATTATAATCTCCTGCTCTCTCCCCCATCTTCTGATGATTGGCAGTTCTCTCCTAGAGAGAAAGGGAGAAAACTAGGTAGAAGACTGTCAGTCATCAGCAGGTGGGGGGAGAGCAGGAATTCATGAATAACCAGGACTCTTCTCAGGTAGATTTGACTCTTTTCAAGGCCTGAGCTGTAATGATTATATTGCTCGTTCTTGGCAACCTCTTACTTTTAGCTGATGAGTGACACACCGCTGACATCAGCATTTCTGTCACTACTTTATACTGCCCTCAGAACGGTCAGCATAAAGTTGATGACTGGTTCCCTTTAGCAGGTCATGCAGAGGAATGTGTGCCGGCCGGGACCCGTGCTGCGGATCTCAAATTGTGGTCCACAATCCATGGGCACCGACCGTAGGAATGCCGTATGCGAACGCAGGACCCATTCACTTGAATAGGGTCTCCTGATCCGCATTCGATGGTCCGCATGCACTACTTTTTGGAGGTGTGGAGCCATGGACAGAAAACCCACAAAAGCACTCCGTAGGGCTTCCGTGGGGTTCTGTGCCTCGGTTCCAAACTGCATCTTTTGGATTGCGGACCCATTCAAATGAATGCATCCACATCGGTGAGGCGGTGCACAAACAGCCAGGTTTCCGTATTTTGTGGACCCGCTGTTTTCGGGCTGCAATACGGGCACGGCTGGGCAACATTGTAGTATTTCAGTTGTCATTCTACCATGAAACTTTTTTATAACTGGCATCTATCAGCAGATTTGCACCTATGAGACTACCTGTACTGTTTCATGTGCACTTGGCAGCTGAAGGCATTTGTGTTGATCTCAAGTTCATATGTGTCCGCATTGCTGAGGAAAATTATGTTTTATTATATGCAAATGAGCCACCGGGGCGTTACCGTTACTCCTAGAGTTCTACTCTCTCTGTAACTGCTGTACCCACTTCAGTTTAATTGACAGGGACAGGTGTGAAGCCGGGCTGCGCGAGCAAGTGGATTAAGGTGAGTTAAATTTTTTATTTTATTTTTTAACCCCTCCAGCCCTATTGTACTATGCATTCTGTATTAAGAATGCTATTACTTTTCCCTTATAACCATGTTATAAGGAAAAATAACAATGATCGGTTTCCCATCCTTATTGTCTCCTAGCAACCGTGCGTGAAAACCGCACAGCATCGGCACTTGCTTGCGGATGCTTGCGATTTTCACGCAGCCCCATTCAGTTCTATGGGGCCTGCGTTGCGTGGAAAACGCCAAAGAGTAGCATGCTGCGATTTTCACGCAACGCACAAGTGATGCGTGAAAATCACCACTCATGTGCACAGCCCCATAGAAATGAATGGGTCTGGATTCAGTGCGGGTGCAATGTGTTTACCTCACGCATCGCACCCGTGCGGAAATCTCACCCGTGTGAAAGGGGCCTAAGACAGGACTTAGACATTGATCATTGGCTGATCTCTTCCTTGTAGCTCACATTATAATGAAGAAAATGTTGCTATCCTGTAGAAGCCAAATCCATGAGTGAATAAAAAATAAAAATAAAGTATCTGTCCTTTAATAATTTTTCCATGATCCTCTTCCGATTTTGACTTTCAAAACTGCATTCAGAAGCCTGACCGTGTGGCCGTACCCTGTAAGTAGCTCATTAGCACATCAGCTTTCCCATTCTTTGCATCAGCTTGCATGTTTGCAAAATAGGAAATAGATTAATGACTTTCTTTATCTCAATATTTAGCTGTGATATCCCTTGTATCTGACTGCTTACTCACCGCACTATCTGGTTGTGGCATATGGCAGCTGGAGTCATCAGGGGACTCATTGCAGGACTATTATTTTCCATTGTGTGTGTTGTAAAGGCACCGAAGGTCTTGTGACTTTCACACTATAGATACCAATCTCCTGAAATTCTCTGGGTGTATAAGGTAATAAAAAAAAAAAAGTAATTGGACGTAAATTAAGAATCCAGCTTTGATTTCAGTATTGGTTGTGTGCCAGCAAGAATATGATTACAGCTTGGAGTGACAGTTCATAGGTATATAGAAAATTGTTGCCTTATTTGTGATTATTCATTTTCATAACTTAATGGAATTGTCTGGATTCAGAGCTCAACCCGAACATACCCCCATTTTCACCCAGACATGCCCCCTGATATTAGCATCTAAGCATTTCATTCTTGGATGCTCTCCCTTGTACTGCGCTGGACTGTACAGGGCAAGGACTTTTTTGTTTATAATAACACATTGCCAGGTGGTGATGTCACTGGCTCTGGTGAGTGGGTTTTAGAGCTACCCTAGTAATTTTACAGGCTAGGCAGCGCTAAAGCCTGCCAATTAGTGACGGTGACATCACTGGGCTCACTGCTAGGTGGAAGCCTCCAGCTAGCATTCCCTATGGAGAGCCCGGTACATCACCGGATCTCCTAAAAAAGCTGAATTATGCAATTATCCATACACTTGAAAGCAGCTGGGGTCACCACTTTCTCCTACCCACCCTGGACCTACGACAAGGCTCCAGGCTCCAGTGGGTAAACCTCTCCTACATCTAGAAAGCAGGAACCGCTCTTACAAGAGCTAATAGTTATAGCCAGGGGAATATAGCAAATCTTTAGCGTATAGCAATCCCCCAGTGTTGATCAGTTACCCAAACACCAGCCTCAACATGATGAAGGGTAAAAACAGGAACTCTTTATTGAACACACAGCATTGACTTATATACACATGACATACTGAGGACATGACATAGCAGCCAATCCTGTACAGTTTAAACACAAAACTAACCCTATTCAACAAACACAATGGCATTGTCTGTGACGCAATTAACAAACACACTGGCATTGTCTTTGACGCAATCAACAAAATACAATTGCCAACATAATGGGCTAACTTAATCACTTACAGACAGAAACCACAATTTTTTCCCAAAACACAGAAAATACTTCAAAACCCCACATATCCCCATAATGTATACATCCATGGATAGCTCTGATCTGGGTGAACAACATATCCAAAAATCACCCAGATCCAAGCAGGGGTTCCCGAATTCCATGGAAGTCACATTTGGCCGGCCGCAAGCATGGCTTTCCTGCCCAAAACAGTTCCACAGATTTAAGCTGTGCGGCCGGTCTGTCTTCTCCTTCAAAGTTAGTATGGGCCATAATCCTGAGGCAAGAGGATGGTAGCCAGGCTTCTCCAGCACCCAGTGGCGAGGTTAGTTTCGTCACATCACTGGACTAGGAAGGAAGTAATTTGACAGGAGTGCTGAATATTGGACCCATCTGATATTAATGACCGATCCCGAGGATGTCATCAATATCAAATTCTCGGAAAATATCAAAAAATTTAATTGCATCTTTGATCCAAGTACCCTTATGTGCAGTAACTGTGTTTAGACTTTCTCTTGTAAAGTCATCTGTTTTCTCCTGTCCTCAGTTTTCAGTGCCAGGATCATAGAGCTTCCTGAAAGTAACCATTGTCAGCCATATTAATGGTTGTGGGTAGGTGTGAGTTTCCTCCTCTTTCTCTTTGTTAGCTCTCCTGGACTGTCACTCACCTTAAAGGGGTTATCCTATGATAAGTGTAAAAAAAAACCAGAAAATCAAACATGATATAGTACATGATGATCTCTTTCTAACAAAGCTTGATCCCACGCTGTAGCTCAAATGGATCGATAGATCTCCCCATTCCCCATCCATTGTTCCAGTTGCTCTACTAGATTTATTACAAGGTGTGTGGGGGTCAGGATGTCCTTCCTCAGGAAGGTTGTCCTTTCTGCTACAGCTCTGTTCCTATCACAGCTAAGGGGGTGTGTTCTTTCTGCTGCAGCTCTCTTCCTATAACTCTCACACCTTCTGGCAGGAGATAGGATAGAACCGATAATTTGCGACCTTCTCAGCAAGGTGGACAGAAAAATTAGAAAAAGAACAAATAGCACGTGGTGCTATACAGATAGATTTCACTGAATAACTTAGTGATTCTTCTACATTTCTAATTACATGCAAATACAAATGTATTCAGATTCAGGTGCTGATTTGAAAACAATAGAATATTTTTCATGGGACAACCCATTTAAATGGGTCTGTCACCTACATTTCACTTTGAAACTAAGGCAAATGCACCGTAGGAAACGTTACGTACACAACATTGAAAGCATACCTTTATATTCCAGTACTGTGTATATATACCCCAGGGAAAGGAACTTTAATTTATACTGTTGTCCAGGTGGGCGGGTTACAGCTTTCGAAGTGCTCAATACCACTGATTCTGGTCGATTCCTGTTCCTCCCCATGCTCTGTACTGTTTATCTCCTCTCCCTTGACTTAACCGTTATGTGCAACCAAATTTTGTGCGGGCATAATCTATACCCTGCTGGCATCTGCACATTACATTCCATACTGTGGACTATTGCATTGACCCGGTGGTTCACTAAATGGGGTTATATGATTTTACTATGTGTATTATGTCTCAAAGGCTGTATAAAGGAGAAATAGTTAATTTTCTTGCTTTAGATTCAGTTACTAGGTGTGGGCTGTTCCCACCCCTCTGAGCTGGCAGCTGTAGGATAGTGTGGAGAGTGCAGCTAGCAGTCAGTGTAAAGCTAACAGCCGATCTTCCTCAGTACTCCGAGGGAGACCTGCCTTGCAACCCAAAACCAATCAACATCAAGGGCACCCCACCTATCACTAGGCCGGACACCCCTGTCTAGAGTATGTCTGGAGGGGAAGAAAGGGTGTGCCCCTCTCATCAATGAGGACTGCTACCATGATTGATACCACTTCCATCCTCACTGCCATCACCACACCCAGGGGCCTAAAGTAGTTTTTATGCCAGGTCCAAGGACTGCCGGAGATGTGCCGAATTCATGATGAGGCGCCCGCCGTGTCATAAATTAGCCAAATAGTATGGCAGTTAAGGGAGGAATCTGAGACTGGCATAAAAAGCAGGTCTTAGTAAATGAGTTAAATATAAATAAAATTTCCCACTCCTATATTTTTCTATGTTCCAAAAAAACATGTAGTTACATTAAGTGCTTCTATTGCGAATTCCTTAAGATTTGGCAGGAGGAACAGAGCTATTCATTATGTCAAAGCAAGAGACACAGCAACAGAATCTGGACAACACCCATTGTAAGTCACCTGGGTCCATTGTGTATTGGTGATATCCGCGCTATGACTGATCCAAGAGAGGACCTTCTGTCCTTCTGTAACAGTTGACACAGCCAAACACCACCGGATCTCCATTGACTATATTGGGATCCAATGGGACCCAGGCAGTTTCCAGCATTCTGGATTTCTTAAAGAGGACCTTTCACCGATTATGACACTGTGAACTAAGAATACAGACACGGAGACACTGCACTTACTATTATCCCTGGGTGCTGCTTCGTTCTCCCGCTATGCCCTCCAGTATCTTCGGTCACAAAGTTATGGTAGACGGAGTCTGCCCTTGAGACTGGAGATACCGGAGGGCATAGCAGGAGAACGGAGCGGCCCCTAGGGATAATAGTAAGTGCAGTGAGATCCCGGGCGCCGCTCTCCAAGTCTGTATAGTTAGTTCACATTGTCATAATCGGTGAAAGGTCCTCTTTAACCTAGTATGAAAAGAAAATAAGTAGAAAGAGTTCAAACAACATACTAAAGAGGTCAACAAGCCCAATAACAGATGTGTCTGTCCATAGGGTATGGTATTTTTTTAACTCCACCATTCCAGTCCCCATAGCTTCGAGGGAACAGTGGTAGCAGTGCCACTCTTCCCCAATGACCACTCAATAAATGAGGCTGAGCTGCAGTACCAGCTGCAGCCTATGTGTGGTGCTGTTTCTAGGGGGGAAAAAGTTCAGGTTTCTGAGTATTCCCTAGAGGCCATAGGCTATCCTTAGAATAAACTATGTGCAGTCTAGCTAAGAGGAAAACTGGCATGGCAAACTGCAATTCTAAGCAATTAACTTAATGTTATGAAACATGAGAGGAGGAAGGTTGTGCTGAGATGATCTTCTAGTTTCTTACAGTCCTTGGGGATGAAATTTATGAACCCCCATGAGATTAATCAAGTATTCATCCCTGAAATGTTCACTTTGTTTAATTAAGATGTAGTAGAATAGCTTCCCTTCTAGCAAGAGTACTTAATGCATAACCACATTAATGGAACATTTTCCTTCCTCATTTGCTTTGGGGAACTTCAGCAAACTTATTTTATTTTGGTAAATGTTAGTGGACTAATGCGATCAACTCAGTGCTTTCTCTCAAATGGTACATTTACTTTTGCCCACGGCTTCTTGTACATTTTATATTTAAAAGTATTCTTTTTTTGTAGTTTTAATAAAACTCATTATATCTGTATGGAAAATGGTTTTGATTGTGTTTTTAGCAATACTCGTTTATATCTCTGTTTGCCACTGCTGACAAATATGCTAAGTTTAAAAGTTTTGAGGCCCTCAAAATATTATGTCTTCCTTTTATTGCCCCTGGCTAACCCTACTATGCTGTTTTTGTGCATGCATTAAAGAAATACACTGGGTAAAACTGATACTATGTCATGTCTCCGGCCTGAGAAACTTTAGTCTAGCACAAGAATTCTAGACTAAACAGTTTAGGCCAGGTTTCAAAATACTGTCTTAACGTAAGACAGTGCACACTTAGATTAGATAGTCCTAAACTGTGCCAGATGTATCATAGTGGCTGATGCTGAATGATGAATCTGGTGCACCTTAGCAACCTCCATACACATTAATGTATTGTAAGCTGCACCCACTGAGAACGTCAGGTTGGGCCAAAAACCTAATCTTTATGGGGACCTCCCTGACTCTCCACAGAGAGATGATTTGGGGAGAGAAGGATTAGGTAAACTGATTTTTTTTGCCCAATCGTTTTGTCCTCCCAGGACATAAGTCCCAGTGATGTCTGGAAGTGTCCTTCTCCTCTCTCCCCTCTAACAACACATACACACACAGGTGTGTGTATGTAAAGGTGTATGTATATGTGGAGCTGGGAGAGATAGCTTTCGGATGTATGATAGTTTGGCCGACAGCCAAATGAATGTGTATGGCCAGCTTTGGACTGTCCAAACTTTACACCACCTATTTGTTGTCTTAGGGTACAGCCACACAGTCAAATTGCCTGATGCAGTTTTGGAAGCCAAAATCATGAGTGAGTTCAAATCTTGTCTGTCCTTTACATGTTCTCTTTGGTCTGCCATAACCAAAATCATAGGACCCTTGCATTCCAGTAAATATTTACTATATTCCCTTATATAGCGTTGACACACTCTGCAGCACTTTACAGACATTAGCATCAAGCTGTCCCCAATGGGGCTCACAATTTAAGTTCCCAATCAGTATGTCTTTGGAGTGTGGGAGGACACTGTAGGAAACTCATGCAAACAAGGGGAGAACATGCAAACTCCATGAAGATGTTGTCCTTGGTTGGATTTAAACCTAGGACCCCAGCGCTGCAAGGCACCAGTGCTAACCACTAAGCCACCGTGCTGCCCGGATATGACCATTGGGAGTAACCATAAACAGCCAAACAACTCCATCCCTCCATAAAGAACAGACCACGCACAATCCTTGTTGGGAGAAGGTCGGTCACAGCCTTATTCAAATAAACGTTTCTAGTAACTAGAGATGTTTCTGCATGCAGTTTTGGAAGCCCAAATCAGGAGTGGCTCATAAAATGAGAGATAGTATGAAGGACAGACAAGACATGAACTCACTCATGATTTTGGCTTCCAAAAGTACCTGACCTTGTGGTTGTACCCAAACTCTTACTCCAAAAATGCTCTAAATTACATTATTACACCGTCTTGAAGCCAAGCTGCATTTTCTGATGAGTTCTAAATAATGTCTAACACAATAAGGGCGGGTTCAGCACTTGCGGTAGGGTATTCAGTTATAGGTTCCATTTATAATGGAATACGTAAGATGGAGTGCAAAATGGAAGCCTTTAAGAGGCATTCAAAATGATCACTCATAATAGAAGTCTATTAGAAAAACATTAGTTCACTTGACCTCTAATTCAGCGTACTAAATACGTTATGTATAAGTGGCTTTACTATGCGATGGAAGCAAGATATCTGTACTTTCTTCATAATTCTAATGTAGCATAATTATAGACCCTTTCATGGATTACAGTTAAGAACAGTTTTTTTTTATTTTCTCATTTAACATCTTCTGTAGTATAATGATTCTTCCCTAATTCACATAACTGTGGCAGCGTTGTAAATTATTAATATTCAGATAAATGCTTACTTCTGTATATAACTGTAATTTAAAAACGTATCAGAATGAGTCTGATAGAAGATGAGAACGGAAACAATTAATTATCATAATCGCAATATACAATCTAATATTCATAGAACTTTTCTTAATATATACAGGGAGTGCAGAATTATTAGGCAAATGAGTATTTTGACCACATCATCCTCTTTATGCATGTTGTCTTACTCCAAGCTGTATAGGCTCGAAAGCCTACTACCAATTAAGCATATTAGGTGATGTGCATCTCTGTAATGAGAAGGGGTGTGGTCTAATGACATCAACACCCTATATCAGGTGTGCATAATTATTAGGCAACTTCCTTTCCTTTGGCAAAATGGGTCAAAAGAAGGACTTGACAGGCTCAGAAAAGTCAAAAATAGTGAGATATCTTGCAGAGGGATGCAGCACTCTTAAAATTGCAAAGCTTCTGAAGCGTGATCATCGAACAATCAAGCGTTTCATTCAAAATAGTCAACAGGGTCGCAAGAAGCGTGTGGAAAAACCAAGGCGCAAAATAACTGCCCATGAACTGAGAAAAGTCAAGCGTGCAGCTGCCAAGATGCCACTTGCCACCAGTTTGGCCATATTTCAGAGCTGCAACATCACTGGAGTGCCCAAAAGCACAAGGTGTGCAATACTCAGAGACATGGCCAAGGTAAGAAAGGCTGAAAGACGACCACCACTGAACAAGACACACAAGCTGAAACGTCAAGACTGGGCCAAGAAATATCTCAAGACTGATTTTTCTAAGGTTTTATGGACTGATGAAATGAGAGTGAGTCTTGATGGGCCAGATGGATGGGCCCGTGGCTGGATTGGTAAAGGGCAGAGAGCTCCAGTCCGACTCAGACGCCAGCAAGGTGGAGGTGGAGTACTGGTTTGGGCTGGTATCATCAAAGATGAGCTTGTGGGGCCTTTTCGGGTTGAGGATGGAGTCAAGCTCAACTCCCAGTCCTACTGCCAGTTTCTGGAAGACACCTTCTTCAAGCAGTGGTACAGGAAGAAGTCCTGCATCCTTCAAGAAAAACATGATTTTCATGCAGGACAATGCTGCCATCACACGCGTCCAAGTACTCCACAGCGTGGCTGGCAAGAAAGGGTATAAAAGAAGAAAATCTAATGACATGGCCTCCTTGTTCACCTGATCTGAACCCCATTGAGAACCTGTGGTCCATCATCAAATGTGAGATTTACAAGGAGCGAAAACAGTACACCTCTCTGAACAGTGTCTGGGAGGCTGTGGTTGCTGCTGCACTGCAATGTTGATGGTGAACAGATCAAAACACTGACAGAATCCATGGATGGCAGGCTTTTGAGTGTCCTTGCAAAGAAAGGTGGCTATATTGGTCACTGATTTGTTTTTGTTTTGTTTTTGAATGTCAGAAATGTATATTTGTGAATGTTGAGATGTTATATTGGTTTCACTGGTAAAAATAAATAATTGAAATGGGTATATATTTGTTTTTGTTAAGTTGCCTAATAATTATGCACAGTAATAGTCACCTGCACACACAGATATCCCCCTAAAATAGCTAAAACTAAAAACAAACTAAAAACTACTTCCAAAAATATTCAGCTTTGATATTAATGAGTTTTTTGGGTTCATTGAGAACATGGTTGTTGTTCAATAATAAAATTAATCCTCAAAAATACAACTTGCCTAATAATTCTGCACTCCCTGTATGTTGGGGAAGGGGAGGACCATTCCATCCTGTCTTTGGATGCTGAGAAGGCCTTCGACAGGGTGGAGTGGCCCTTCCTGTGGGGAACTTTGGACAGAATGAACCTGGGGGAACACTTTATTAAATGGATACAATTACTTTACTGTGATTCTACCGCCAGGGTTAAGATAAACGGGTCTGACTCTGAACAGATCCCCTTACAGCGAGGCACCCGGCAGGGGTGTCCCCTCTCACCTTTGATATTTGCCCTGGCTTTGGAACCCCTTGCATGCAAAATCCGACAATCTAATGAGATCATTGCCTTTGGAGGGAGTGGAGAGGCGGACAAGATCAGTCTATACGCGGACGCTATCTGAGGCAGGGGTGGAAAACGGTTACACCGGTTATGAATATCTTGAAAGAATATGGTTCATTATCAGGGTATAAAGTGAACTGGGACAAGTCTGAACTTCTTCCCCTAGATCGAGTACCCCCTGGTGGCCCTTTGGGTATCAGGCTACTTGGATTAACTGACTCTATTCGTTATCTGGGTATTAGAATTAGTGCGGATCTGTCTAGATATAATCTTCTAAATACTATCCCTATGATTAATAAGGTTAGCGAGAACATCCGAACTTGACAGAAGCTGCCTTTGTCACAGGTGGAAAGGATTGCACTGATAAGGATGGTGGTCCTCCCTATTGCTCTATACCCCCTGACATTGTGTCCGATATTGATCGATGATTCATTATTTGGGCTGCTGGACAAACTGCTGAATGAGTTGATCTGGGGGAGGGGAAGGGTTAGGATCAAGCAAAAATATCTCTGTCTCTCTGAGAAAAATGCTGGTCTTTCCCTTCCTTTCCTTCAAGGATATTATATTGCAGCCCAGATAAAGTGGTGTGTGGGTGTGGGTGGGGCAAAAGAAAAAAACTATGTTTAATCAGTGATACACTAGATATACTGGGTGTAAAATGCCCCACTCACTTTACTCCATTTTGGCATAATCAAAATTAAGCAGAATTCATGTCAATTGTAGATCACCAATATTGGAACTCACGCGGTATTAACAGCTTAAATCACATAATATCACATGGTAATATTATCCCATTAGATGTATTAATAAAAGGCACACCTGTAACCTTTTTGGATAGATACAGATACGCACAAATTAGTCACGCATATAGGAACACTGAGGATAAAAGCCTTATGACCGTTAGGGCAAACTCCTGTCTAGGGGAAATAATAACATTCAAAAGTTAGGGAGGCTGAACTGGGCGATGGGAGCATCTCGGAATGGGATATAATTAGGGATGAGCGAACTCGAACTGTATAGTTCGGGTTCGTACCGAATTTTGGGGTGTCCGTGACACGGACCCGAACCCGGACATTTTCGTAAAAGTCCGGGTTCGGGTTCGGTGTTCGTCGCTTTCTTGGCGCTTTTGTGACGCTTTCTTGGTGCTTTTTGAAAGGCTGCAAAGCAGCCAATCAACAAGCGTCATACTACTTGCCCCAAGAGGCCATCACAGCCATGCCTACTATTGGCATGGCTGTGATTGGCCAGAGCACCATGTGACCCAGCCTTTATTTAAGCTGGAGTCACATAGCGCCGCCCGTCACTCTGCTCTGATTAGCATAGGGAGAGGTTGCGGCTGCGACAGTAGGGCGAGATTAGGCAGATTAACTCCTCCAAAGGACTTGATTAACTGATCGATCTGCAGCTGTGGATCATTGAGCTGCTGATCCTCAATTGCTCACTGTTTTTAGGCTGCCCAGACCGTTTGTCAGTCACATTTTTCTGGGGTGATCGGCGGCCATTTTGTGTCTTGTGGTGCGCCAGCACAAGCTGCGACCAAGTGCATTTAACCCTCAATGGTGTGGTTGTTTTTTGGCTAAAGCCTACATCAGGGTGAAGCTGTCACACCAAGTGCATTTAACCAGCAATAGTCTGTTTATTTTTTGGCCATATACTACATCAGGGGCAAGCTGCGCCTGTCACCAAGTGCATTTAACCCTCAATGGTGCGTTTGTTTTTTGGCTAAAGCCTACATCAGGGTGAAGCTGTCACACCAAGTGCATTTAACCAGCAATAGTCTGTTTATTTTTTGGCCATATACTACATCAGGGGCAAGCTGCGCCCGTCACCAAGTACATTTAACCCTCAGTAGTGTGGTTGGTCAAGCTATCACACCAAGTGCATTTAACCAGCAATAGTCTGTTCATTTTTTGGCCATATACTACATCAGGGGCAAGCTGCGCCCGTCACCAAGTGCATTTAACCCTCAGTAGTGTGGTTGGTCAAGCTGTGACACCAAGTGCATTTAACCAGCAATAGTCTGTTCATTTTTTGGCCATATACTACATCAGGGGCAAGCTGCGCCCGTCACCAAGTGCATTTAACCAGCAATAGTGTGGTTATTTTTTGGCCATATCCCAGTCGAATTCTGTCACTAAATCCATACCGGTCACCCAGCGCCTAAATACTAGGCCTCAAATTTATATCCCGCTAAATCTGTCGTTACCGCTGTAATGTTGTTGCTGGGCAAGTTATTTAGTGTCCGTCAAAGCACATTTTTTGTTCTGGGTTGAAATACAATTCCCAATTTAGCAATTTCATAATTTAGTGGTTTCTGCTATATCAGAGCTATTTGAAATCTATCCCTAAAAGGGTATATAATATTCAAAGTGCACATAGGGTCATTCAGAATAACTTCACACATACACGCTACTGTGCATATCCCAGTCTAATTCTGTCACTAAATCCATACCGGTCACCCAGCGCCTAAATACTAGGCCTCAAATTTATATCCCGCTGAATTTGAATACAATACATTGGGCCAAATAATATTTTTGTTGTTGTGGTGAACCATAACAATGAGGAAAACATCTAGTAAGGGACGCGGACGTGGACATGGTCGTGGTGGTGTTAGTGGACCCTCTGGTGCTGGGAGAGGACGTGGCCGTTCTGCCACATCCACACGTCCTAGTGTACCAACTACCTCAGGTCCCAGTAGCCGCCAGAATTTACAGCGATATTTGGTGGGGCCCAATGCCGTTCTAAGGATGGTAAGGCCTGAGCAGGTACAGGCATTAGTCAATTGGGTGGCCGACAGTGGATCCAGCACGTTCACATTATCTCCCACCCAGTCTTCTGCAGAAAGCGCACAGATGGCGCCTGAAAACCAACCCCATCAGTCTGTCACATCACCCCCATGCATACCAGGGAAACTGTCTCAGCCTCAAGTTATGCAGCAGTCTCTTATGCTGTTTGAAGACTCCGCTGGCAGGGTTTCCCAAGGGCATCCACCTAGCCCTTCCCCAGCGGTGAAAGACATAGAATGCACTGACGCACAACCACTTATGTTTCCTGATGATGAGGACATGGGAATACCACCTCAGCATGTCTCTGATGATGACGAAACACAGGTGCCAACTGCTGCGTCTTTCTGCAGTGTGCAGACTGAACAGGAGGTCAGGGATCAAGATTGGGTGGAAGACGATGCAGGGGACGATGAGGTCCTAGACCCCACATGGAATGAAGGTCGTGCCACTGACTTTCACAGTTCGGAGGAAGAGGCAGTGGTGAGACCGAGCCAACAGCGTAGCAAAAGAGGGAGCAGTGGGCAAAAGCAGAACACACGCCGCCAAGAGACTCCGCCTGCTACTGACCGCCGCCATCTGGGACCGAGCACCCCAAAGGCAGCTTCAAGGAGTTCCCTGGCATGGCACTTCTTCAAACAATGTGCTGACGACAAGACCCGAGTGGTTTGCACGCTGTGCCATCAGAGCCTGAAGCGAGGCATTAACGTTCTGAACCTGAGCACAACCTGCATGACCAGGCACCTGCATGCAAAGCATGAACTGCAGTGGAGTAAACACCTTAAAACCAAGGAAGTCACTCAGGCTCCCCCTGCTACCTCTTCTGCTGCTGCCGCCTCGGCCTCTTCTGCTGCTGCTGCCGCCTCGGCCTCTTCCTTCGCCTCTGGAGGAACGTTGGCACCTGCCGCCCAGCAAACAGGGGATGTACCACCACCTCCGTCACCAAGCGTCTCAACCATGTCACACGGCAGCGTTCAGCTCTCCATCTCACAAACATTTGAGAGAAAGCGTAAATTCCCACCTAGCCACCCTCGATCCCTGGCCCTGAATGCCAGCATTTCTAAACTACTGGCCTATGAAATGCTGTCATTTAGGCTGGTGGACACAGACAGCTTCAAACAGCTCATGTCGCTTGCTGTCCCACAGTATGTTGTTCCCAGCCGCCACTACTTCTCCAAGAGAGCCGTGCCTTCCCTGCACAACCAAGTATCCGATAAAATCAAGTGTGCACTGCGCAACGCCATCTGTAGCAAGGTCCACCTAACCACAGATACGTGGACCAGTAAGCACGGCCAGGGACGCTATATCTCCCTAACTGCACACTAGGTAAATGTAGTGGCAGCTGGGCCCCAGGCGGAGAGCTGTTTGGCGCACGTCCTTCCGCCGCCAAGGATCGCAGGGCAACATTCTTTGCCTCCTGTTGCCACCTCCTCCTTCTCGGCTTCCTCCTCCTCTTCTTCCACCTGCTCATCCAGTCAGCCACACACCTTCACCACCAACTTCAGCACAGCCCGGGGTAAACGTGAGCAGGCCATTCTGAAACTCATATGTTTGGGGGACAGGCCCCACACCGCACAGGAGTTGTGGCGGGGTATAGAACAACAGACCGACGAGTGGTTGCTGCCGGTGAGCCTCAAGCCCGGCCTGGTGGTGTGTGATAATGGGCGAAATCTCGTTGCAGCTCTGGGACTAGCCAATTTGACGCACATCCCTTGCTTGGCGCATGTGCTGAATTTGGTGGTGCAGAAGTTCATACACAACTACCCCGACATGTCAGAGCTGCTGCATAAAGTGCGGGCCGTCTGTTCGCGCTTCCGGCGTTCACATCCTGCTGCTGCTCGCCTGTCTGCGCTACAGCGTAACTTCGGCCTTCCCGCTCACCGCCTCATATGCGACGTGCCCACCAGGTGGAACTCCACCTTGCACATGCTGGACAGACTGTGCGAGCAGCAGCAGGCCATAGTGGAGTTTCAGCTGCAGCACGCACGGGTCAGTCGCACTACAGAACAGCACCACTTCACCACCAATGACTGGGCCTCCATGCGAGACCTGTGTGCCCTGTTGCGCTGTTTCGAGTACTCCACCAACATGGCCAGTGGCGATGACGCAGTTATCAGCGTTACAATACCACTTCTATGTCTCCTTGAGAAAACACTTAGGGCGATGATGCAAGAGGAGGTGGCCCAGGAGGAGGAGGAGGAGGAGGAAGAGGGGTCATTTTTAGCACTTTCAGGCCAGTCTCTTCGAAGTGACTCAGAGGGAGGTTTTTGGCAACAGCAGAGGCCAGGTACAAATGTGGCCAGACAGGGCCCACTACTGGAGGACGAGGAGGACGAGGATGAGGAGGAGGTGGAGGAGGATGAGGATGAAGCATGGTCACAGCGGGGTGGCACCTAACGCAGCTCGGGTCCATCACTGGTGCGTGGCTGGGGGGAAAGGCAGGACGATGACGATACACCTCCCACAGAGGACAGCTTGTCCTTACCCCTGGGCAGCCTGGCACACATGAGCGACTACATGCTGCAGTGCCTGCGCAACGACAGCAGAGTTGCCCACATTTTAACCTGTGCGGACTACTGGGTTGCCACCCTGCTGGATCCACGCTACAAAGACAATGTGCCCACCTTACTTCCTGCACTGGAGCGTGATAGGAAGATGCGCGAGTACAAGCGCACGTTTGTAGACGCGCTACTGAGAGCATTCCCAAATGTCACAGGGGAACAAGTGGAAGCCCAAGGCCAAGGCAGAGGAGGAGCAAGAGGTCGCCAAGGCAGCTGTGTCAATGCCAGCTCCTTTGAGGGCAGGGTTAGCATGGCAGAGATGTGGAAAACTTTTGTCAACACGCCACAGCTAACTGCACCACCACCTGATACGCAACGTGTTAGCAGGAGGCAACATTTCACTAACATGGTGGAACAGTACATGTGCACACCCCTCCACGTACTGACTGATGGTTCGGCCCCATTCAACTTCTGGGTCTCTAAATTGTCCACGTGGCCAGAGCTAGCCTTTTATGCCTTGGAGGTGCTGGCCTGCCCGTCGGCCAGCGTTTTGTCTGAACGTGTATTCAGCACGGCAGGGGGTGTCATTACAGACAAACGCAGCCGCCTGTCTACAGCCAATGTGGACAAGCTGACGTTCATAAAAATGAACCAGGCATGGATCCCACAGGATCTGTCCGTCCCTTGTCCAGATTAGACATTAACTCCCTCCCCTTAACCATATATTATTGGACTCCAGGGCACTTCCTCATTCAATCCTATTTTTATTTTCATTTTACCATTATATTGCGAGGCTACCCAAAGTTGAATGAACCTCTCCTCTGTCTGGGTGCCGGGGCCTAAATATATGCCAATGGACTGTTCCAATGTTGGGTGACGTGTAGCCTGATTCTCTGCTATGACATGCAGACTGATTCTCTGCTGACATGAAGCCAGATTCTCTGTTACGGGACCTCTCTCCTCTGCCTGTGTGCTGGGCCTAAATATATGCCAATGGACTGTTGCAGTGGTGGCTGACGTGAAGCCTGATTCTCTGCTATGATATGCAGACTGATTCTCTGCTGACATGAAGACAGATTCTCTGTTACGGGACCTCCCTCCTCTGCCTGGGTGCTGGGCCTAAATATATGCCAATGGACTGTTGCAGTGGTGGCTGACGTGAAGCCTGATTCTCTGCTATGACATGCATACTGATTCTCTGCTGACATGAAGACAGATTCTCAGTTACGGGACCTCCCTCCTCTGCCTGTGTGCTGGGCCTAAATATCTGACAATGGACTGTTGCAGTGGTGGCTGACGTGAAGCCTGATTCTCTACTATGACATGCAGACTGATTCTCTGCTGACATGAAGCCAGATTCTCTGTTACGGGATCTCTCTCCTCTGCCTGTGTGTGTGCTGGGCCTAAATATATGCCAATGGACTGTTGCAGTGGTGGCTGACGTGAAGCCTGATTCTCTGCTATGACATGCAGACTGATTCTCAGCTGACATGAAGACAGATTCTCTGTTACGGGACCTCCCTCCTCTGCCTGGGTGCTGGGCCTAAATATATGCCAATGGACTGTTGCAGTGGTGGCTGACGTGAAGCCTGATTCTCTGCTATGACATGCACACTGATTCTCTGCTGACATGAAGACAGATTCTCAGTTACGGGACCTCTCTCCTCTGCCTGTGTGTGTGCTGGGCCTAAATATATGCCAATGGACTGTTGCAGTGGTGGCTGACGTGAAGCCTGATTCTCTACTATGACATGTAGACTGATTCTCTGCTGACATGAAGCCAGATTGTCTGTTACGGGACCTCTCTCCTCTGCCTGGGTGCCCGGGCCTAAATATCTGAGAATGGACTGTTCCAGTGGTGGGTGACGGGAAGCCAGATTCTCTGCTATGGGACCTCTCTCCAATTGATTTTGGTTAATTTTTATTTATTAAATTTTTATTTTTATTCATTTCCCTATCCACATTTGTTTGCGGGGGATTTACCTACATGTTGCTGCCTTTTGCAGCCCTCTAGCCCTTTCCTGGGCTGTCTTACAGCCGTTTTAGTGCCGAAAAGTTCGGGTCCCCATTGACGAAGTTCGGATCGGGTTCGGATCCCGAACCCGAACATTTCCGGGAAGTTCGGCCGAACTTCTCAAACCCGAACATCCAGGTGTTCGCTCAACTCTAGATATAATATATCAAAACATAAAAAAAAGTATCGATTTGTCATAAATATAGACTTACTCAGTTCAAGATTGTACATCGCCTATACTACTACCCTGCCTTCCTCGCCAAAATATATAAGGGATAAAAAGGACTTGTGCTGGAAATGCTCAGCAGAAAATGCTGACCTAGGTCACTTACTCTGGAACTGCTCAGAAGTGAGTGGTTTTTGGACCAATATCTATGAGGAATTATCTAGAAGAAATAAGATTAAATTGAATCGATCTTTTACGCAGACAATATTGTGCAACTTCTCTCCCTCTGACTTGACGCCCTACCAGATACGAGTATGTCTGGAGGGCTTCGTAGTAGCGAAGGCCCTGATTGTTAAATATTGGGGTACAAAAAATAGCCCTAGCTTTATTGAATGGAGGGCTCGGATAGACAATATTGATGCCTATAGAAGAATAGCAAGGAAACTGGAGTGATGCTAGAAAGGGTAGACTTTTCGCTCCAAAAAGCCCGGCCATAGGTGGCTCCGGAAACGGATTAACTGGCCTATGAGAAGTACAGACTTGTAAAAGTTTAATGGAAAATAGCTGAAAGGGGTTCTCCGGGCTACAGATATTGATGACCTATCCTGCAGATCATCAATATCAGATCAGTGGGGTTCAACACATGCCCATTGATCAGCTGCTTCAGATAGCTGCGCTGCTGGAAACTATAGAGCAGGGTTGCATGACCTTTTTTTGGTCTGGGGCTGCATTATGAAATCATTCTATTTCAAGGGGCCATTAGCCTATTACACAGCCCGATGCCAAGTGAATGGGGAGGAAGGATTGCTGCTGCAGTCATTCTTCCGTCATTCAGTTCTATTGATTATCAGCAGCACATCCCTCATTACACAATAAAATGTGCTGCAGATCATTGGACATTGTTTATCCTGAAGAAAGATACAAATCAGCTGACAAACAAGTGATCGGCGGCACGGTAATACAGGAAAGAGCCTCCCTATGAACATTTGCTCAGAGTAATTGGCCTGAAAATCATGTAATAAGGGGTTTATTGGCGACATTTTCTTTAAATCCTGCCCCCTGTTCATTAATGAGTGCTACCTTCAATGTGAGGACGGCGCTCATTGGTTATAACCGCCTCCTGTCCCCCAGTTATTGGTTATATCTGTGTGACAGATGCCACTTTACATTATTAGCAAGGAAAGTGCCCATTGGTTAACCCTTTAATGATCAGGCCCGAAAAGGCCTTAGTGATCACTCTTTCGTAAGCGCATGTGGTGGTTTGTAATATTTTTGTATTTGTGGGACTACCCAAAAAATTGTTAAGATTTTTTTTACGTGACACTTAGGACTTTTTAGTATATTTTTTACATTTTGGGAAAATCATGCAAAATATTTTTAAAAAGTAATTTTTTTCAAACTATAGTTTCTTATTCTTTAAATATAGAAACTAAGGCTTCTTTCACACTAGCGTTAGGCTTGTCCGGCAGGCTGTTCCAGCAGGGGAACAGCCTGCCGGATCTATACAAACGCTTGCACACGTGTGCTGCCGGAAGTCCGGCTCGGCCCCATTCACCATAATAGGGACGGGACGGAGATTCTGCCGCAGCACGACAAACATGTTCTCTATCAATTTGTCTTTGGAGTGTGAGAGGAAACCCATGTAAACCATACAAACTCCATGCAGATGTTGTCCTTGGTCAAATTTAAACCTAGGACCCCAGCGCCACAAAGCACCAGTGCTAACCACTAAGCCACAGTGCTGCCCAGATATAACTGATGGGAGTAATCATAAACAGCCCAACAACTCCCTTCCTTCATAAAGAACAGACTACACACAATCCTTGTTGGGAGAAGGTCGGTCACAGACTTATTCAAATAAACATCTCTAGTAACTTGTCATATTTAACTAGAGATGAGCCAAGTATTGGAAAATTCGATTTGGCTGCTCACCGAATTTTACAAAAATATTTACTTTGTGATGAATTACTTGGTCACTAGTGTTGGGCGAGCATGCTCGGCTCGAGCATCGCTATGCTCGTCCAAATATCGTGTGTGCTCAAGCGTGATGCTCGAGTCAATGTATTTAAAACAAATTTATCATCTCTTTCTGAAAAGTTTCTGGTGGGATTCGAACTCACAACCTTCTACATTAAAGCCCAGAATGTTAAATAAAATATGAGACTTCTGCTGTATAGGAATACTTATACAGCAAGTATTCCTATACAGCAGAAGTCTCATATATATACAGTACAGACCAAAAGTTTGGACACACCTTCTCATTGAAAGAGTTTTCTTTATTTTCATGACTATGAAAATTGTAGATTCACACTGAAGGCATCAAAACTATGAATTAACACATGTGGAATTATATACATAACAAAAAAAGTGTGAAACAACTGAAAATGTCATATTCTAGGTTCTTCAAAGTAGCCACCTTTTTATTTGATTACTGCTTTGCACACTCTTGGCATTCTCTTGATGAGCTTCAAGAGGTAGTCACCTGAAATGGTCTTCCAACAGTCTTGAAGGAGTTCCCAGAGATGCTTAGCACTTGTTGGCCCTTTTGCCTTCAGTCTGCTCGATTGGGTTCAGGTCCGGTGACTGTGGAGGCCAGGTCATCTGGCGCAGCACCCCATCACTCTCCTTCATTGTCAAATAGCCCTTACACAGCCTGGAAGTGTGTTTGGGGTCATTGTCCTGTTGAAAAATAAATGATGGTCCAACTAAACGCAAACCGGATGGAATAGCATGCCGCTGCAAGATGCTGTGGTAGCCATGCTGGTTCAGTATGCCTTCAATTTTGAATAAATCCCCAACAGTGTCACCAGCAAAGCACCCCCACACCATCACACCTCCTCCTCCATGCTTCACGGTGGGAACCAGGCATGTAGAGTCCATCCGTTCACCTTTGCTGCATTGCAAAAAGACACGGTGGTTGGAACCAAAGATCTCAAATTTGGACTCATCAGACCAAAGCACACATTTCCACTGGTCTAATGTCCATTCCTTGTGTTCTTTAGCCCAAACAAGTCTCTTCTGCTTGTTGCCTGTCCTTAGCAGTGGTTTCCTAGCAGATATTCTACCATGAAGGCCTGATTCACACTGATTCTCTTAACAGTTGTTCTAGAGATGTGTCTGCTGCTAGAACTGTGTGGCATTGACCTGGTCTCTAATCTGAGCTGCTGTTAACCTGCGATTTCTGAGGCTGGTGACTCGGATGAACTTATTCTCCGCAGCAGAGGTGACTCTTGGTCTTCCTTTCCTGGGGCGGTCCGCATGTGAGCCAGTTTCTTTGTAGTGCTTGATGGTTTTTGGGACTGCACTTGGGGACAGTTTTAAAGTTTTCCCAATTTTTCGAACTGACTGACCTTTATTTCTTAAAGTAATGATGGCCACTCGTTTTTCTTTACTTAGCTGCTTTTTTCTTGCCATAATACAAATTCTAACAGTCTATTCAGTAGGACTATCAGCTGTGTATCCACCCGACTTCTCCACAACGCAACTGATGGTCCCAACCCCATTTATAAGGCAAGAAATCCCACTTATTAAACCTGACAGGGCACACCTGTGAAGTGAAAACCATTTCAGGTGACTACCTCTTGAAGCTCATCAAGAGAACGCCAAGAGTGTGCAAAGCAGTAATCAAAGCAAAAGATGGCTACTTTGAAGAACCTAGAATATGACATATTTTCAGTTGTTTCACACTTTTTTGTTATGTATATAATTCCACATGTGTTAATTCATAGTTTTGATGCCTTCAGTGTGAATCTACAATTTTCATAGTCATGAAAATAAAGAAAACTCTTTGAATGAGAAGGTGTGTCCAAACTTTTGGTCTGTATTGTATGTATATATATATATATGTAGTGGTTAAGATTCTTGGCTGTAATGTAGAAGGTTGTGAGTTTGAATCCTGACTGGAAAATTTCCAGAAATAGAGGCTGAATTAGATTTAAATACACTAGGTGACCCCAAGCACTGATTCCATATATGGACATAGCCATATATGGAATCAGAGCATGGACTCCTAAGCCGAACTAGAGTCCTGACATCCTCCCCTCTTCAGTGCTGGGGGTGCCTGGTTTAATGCTCAGGGACTTCCATTGTGCTCTGTCGAGCACTCGAGCATCTGGAAGTGTTCTACACAAGTACTTTGGTGCTCGAGCAACACTATTGGTCACTAATCGTATTTCTTTGTAAGTAGTGCGTGCAATGACAGGGAGCATACATCTGATAGTAAAAACACAGTGTAAAATTAACAGAACAATAAATAAAATCATACTTGCCTCCATTTGCTTGCAATAGGCCGGCCGCCTCCATCTTGATTGAAGATATGGCGCAAAATCTTGCGCCACCCGAGATGATGTTATCACACCAGCTGGTGTTGTGATGTCATAAATAACCGCACACAGGGGTTTGTGCGAAATCTTTAATCAAGATGGCGGCAGCCAGCCCGTCGCAAGAAAATGGAGGAGGTAAGTATGACTGTTGTTTACACTATTTCAGGTGAAATTGATTCACTACCATGAGGAAATTCAGATTTGCGGTGAATCAAATTTATCCCGAAATTTTGATCGAATTCCACTTCGTCGGGTTTCACTCAACACTACAGTATATATAATCGTTTGCATATCTGAAGTGTCATGCCAACCACCGAAACTCCAGGTGGGCAAGTCCACTTTCAGTTCCAGTAAGTCATCTCCATGAAAGCCGACTGCCATGGAGGAACCCATTTACACCTAAACGGCGTTCTGAACCCTCCTCCAACAAAAATAGTGCCTTCGCAACTTGTCCTGTAACCCTGATAACATGATGTCGCCCTCTAACTGATGGTGTCTTACCACCACGCTACAAAGTTACCCGAAGGATAATCTCGGACCACACCAGCACCATATCTGGGAAAAACCCAGAGATGTGCTCCAAATCACAGGGGAACAAACAGTTCTACTAATATCTACCACCTCAGGGAGCACTTGTGTCCAATGCAGTCTTCGATTGCCGCGCCACAGAACCTTGATGTCCTGGAACCCCAAGCTGCGACCTTCGGGTTGAGACTCTGCCCTCTGAGTTGCTAAAAGATGCAGGAGTGACCTACAAAGTATATCACTGGAGGGCGAATATCTAGAACAAAACAAATCAGGTTAATAGATCCAGACGAACATACCCTTGAAAACATGAAGAATGCCAACCTTCTATGCATTAAACCTCAGCATTGGAAAGACCCGCCAGAGAGGCCTCAGTGGCAGCACCTATATGGAATGAGTGGGTACCATAAGATAAAGGGTCAAACCACTATGGAAAATGGAAGCTGAAACTGAAAACGGGTCAAGGGAAGGCCATCTTTGTGGGACAAAAAACGACGATGTCCAAAAAAACAGACAGGAAGGTCCGCTGAAAACCAGATACAGGAATCCAGCAACCTCTGCCAAAACAATTGGTCTTAGACTAACTTAACCTGATAGGTAGGAGACCATTCACAGTCATAACATCATCCACTGTTAACCCACCAAGTTTTAAACGCGAACGTAGAACAAAGGCAGAACGAGTTAGCTGATATGAAGGTCCCCGAAAAAGGCAAGACAAAAAGCTATTTTAAATAAGGTAGACTCAAAAAGGGAAGAGGAAACCAAATCCAAGGCATCCAGGAGGGTAAATAATAGCTTGTGTGAGACCAGGCGCTGACACTCGCAACGGGAATACTTGCATATCCAACCTTTTAATGCTTGCCTGATAATAAAATGATTGGCGATAACAGGCCAACCATAGAGCTGTAAATAGAAACTAATACCTATTATTCTACAGTGGCCGGCTACAGCTGAGACACCACGAGAACACAGAAGGGTCAAGTAGGATACTGTGACCTCGAGCCGCGCTTGGTCGCTGGACGAGACTGGGGAATCACCGACTAACTCATACCACTCAACCCACACCTTACTAGGTCTCTAGTAGGTCTCTAAGAATTAGCATGTCTAAGGAATCACATTTCTGAAAACGATTTGGACAAAATATATTGTGTGATGTGTAATAGAATGGCTGAGGAGTGGAGAATGATGCAGGGATCAATGAGAAGGTCTCTGTTTAATGGGCCACCCTCAGGCTCTGTCATAGCCACAACACAGTGTAACCCTTCTATCAATTTTTTTTAACAGATATTAAACTTTTTTTTTTACCAAAATGGGTGGATGATTTTTGAGATATAATTTTTTGGAAGTCACTCCATGTATTTGACTTCATGTCCTGGCTTTTTATCTTTATCCTTTCTTTGGACTTTTATAATGACAAACAGCCTTGCTTAACACTCTCAGTCAGACCATTCACTCCGAACAGAAAGACCCGTTCCCCTCGTAGTGACTTAACTAGAACATCACACATTTTAGTAATCAATACAATGCTCTTCTGTGGGCATCGTTATCTAGGTCTATCAAGAGAACAATAGAGCTGTCATACTGTCACCCTAATTCTACTAATCTACTATTAAACTAGCATACTCGCAGATAACATCCCCCTCTCACAGCAGCAGTAAACTGACAATGGATTAGCTTTCTATAGGCATGTTATCTCTCTCTGCCGAGTGACACAGAAAGACAATATTTTGCATGTGTATTTTAATTGTATAGTACTAACGAACTGAAAAAGAAAAACAATGAAAACTTCTAACAAAAACATTTATATTAATACTGAGTTTTTAAAATTAGCCCTTTCTAACAGAACTGTTCCTTTAAGTCCACATTCAGATTTTGTGTATTTGTTGCAGATTTATCACAATTTTCACCTAAAACTAAAACAGAGACCTTTGTTCTAGGTTGTCCTGGCATCACGAATTATATAAAGTGGGAATATTTAGTATTGGTTTACTTAAACGTGGTAAGTTCTATTGGTCCTTAAAGGGGTTTTCGTAGATTTTTATATTAAAGGCCTATCCTCATCCATCAGAACTGCACAGCTCTGTCTACTGTGTAATGATGGAGCTGTTCTCCCATTCACTACAGAACGAGGATTGACCATCAATAGCAAAAACCTGCAAAACCCCCTTAACTTACCTCTATTCTTTGTACTATAAAAATCCTTCTGAAAATTAAACCTTTAGAAAGGAATCAATGTCCCTTTAGGCTACTTTCACACTAGCGTTCGGGTTTCCGCTCGTGAGCTCCGTTTGAAGGGGCTCACGAGCGGACCCGAACGCAGCCGTCCAGCCCTGATGCAGTCTGAATGGAGCGGATCCGCTCAGAC
This sequence comes from Bufo gargarizans, assembly GCF_014858855.1. Classification (NCBI taxonomy): domain Eukaryota; kingdom Metazoa; phylum Chordata; class Amphibia; order Anura; family Bufonidae; genus Bufo; species Bufo gargarizans. The sequence goes on from NC_058081.1 coordinate 607,848,271, forward strand.
TGCATCAGTCTGGCGGCGTTCAGCCTCCGCTCCGCTCGCCTCCGCACGGACAGGCGGACAGCTGAACGCTGCTTGCAGCGTTCGGGTGTCCGCCTGGCCGTGCGGAGGCGTGCGGATCCGTCCAGACTTACAATGTAAGTCAATGGGGACGGATCCGTTTGAAGATGCCACAATATGGCTCAATCTTCAGGCGGATCCGTCCCCCATTGACTTTACATTGAAAGTCTGGACGGATCCGTACGAGGCTATTTTCACACTTAGCTGTTATATGCTAAAATAATGCAGACGGATCCGTTCTGAACGGAGCCTCCGTCTGCATTAATATGATCGGATCCGTTCAGAACGGATCCGATCGAACGCTAGTGTGAAAGTAGCCTTAGACATGAAAGTGTTATGTGGAGATCAATGTCTGTCTTTTAATTTTTTTATTCTTTGGTTTTCTGACTTGGCTTGTATTACCACATGGCGTGGATAATTAATACCAATATAGAAGGCCTGGAATTTAATTACCATGTTCTTAGCTGCAAGGTAGATGACTATGAAATTTTATACAAATATTTGAATACACTGGGCCAAGTTCCGCCTAGTGATGATTAGCTGCACATAATATCTAATCAGAGGATAGGGCCGACTCCGCCAGCAGTGAAAGAGTTACCCCTTGCCAATAAGGTTAATGCTTCTGCTTTGCTGACACCATTGGAGATTTAGGATTTGAGTGAAGTTCTTTTTGCTTCTGTAAATTATGCAGAAAGAAGCCGTCTTTTTCATTTAGAATAAGTTAGAGCTGGATTGTTTTCATACATTGATTACATTGCTGTAAAAGATGTCGATCAATACGTTAAGCTCCTTTATCATGGATCGCACTTTGACATTAATGAGATCAGTAGTGGAGCACACTGGATGGGGCTTTGATTAACCCCGTAGGAGAATCCCCACAGTCTGTGAGCGGCCCCCTATCTGGAGACAGAGGGGAAGGGTTCTGGGTTCTGGGTGGGCAGAATATATATTCGGTACTTTGTAGGCTACTTATTCTGATCAAAGCCATGCGTCTTATTATTCTGTTATCAGTGACCTTGATATAATAATTACTTTCTCCAAACAGCTTTTCAATGTAATGGCTTAAGTAAGGATCCTTTGAGGATAACCGTAATTCCTTCTCTATATTTGTGGGGCAACCAAATGACTCTCCATTTAAGAAAACAACATTTACAGGGATATGGAGTTTCAGACTTGGAGAAATTCAGGGATGTAACTATAATACATAGGGTCCCATAACAAAATAACATGAGGTCTACACCACCTAACGTAAGAAAATTAAAACAGCAACATAAGCAGCTATAATTAAAGTTATGTTTAATAGCACAATACAGTGTATCAGAAAACCCACATTGCAACATATTGTTACCCCCCCATCCCCCCAAAAGGTCCAATGTTCTTGCACTTGACTGGGCCCTCCTCCTCTGGGCCCCATAGCAAGTGCTATGGCTGCTGTGGCTATAGTTACGCCTTTGGAGAAATTAAAATATTGGTAATCCTTCCCCATCCTCAAGGCTGAGAAATACAGGCAGATACTTATCCATCATGTAGTACCATCAGGGAGGTGTCTGATAGGCTCCAAATTTATTCTGCAGCAGGACGACGACCCCAAGTATACAGCCAATGTCATTAAGACCTATCTTCAGCATAAAGAAGAATAAGGAGTCCTGGAAGTGATGATATGGACTGCACACAGCCCTATGTATTTTCATACCAACCTCTAACACTAACATATGTGTAAGTTCGGACACTTACCTGTCTGCTGTTTCAATTATGCCTGGTACCACGCCTGCCTTGTCTCTGCCTTGTGTGACTTTTACACTCATACCGTATATATAATTATCAGATGTGTAGTAATTATTATACGTGTAATATTCAGGATTTGCACTACGTGTAATGTTCATGACTTATGGTGGTGACATTTCATAGTTATTCTATGATATGATGGTTTTACATACATTTACCTCCTCAGTTATGTGTAACACTTGGGTCTTGCATTTTGTACTCTGATGTATTTATTATAATAATTTATTATATTCATGATGATATGATTTCATGTATCTTTCCCTTATACACAAAGTCAGTGTTTGGTCCATAGGGGTGCGCAGCCTATTGCATTAGGGTGTGCACCCTAAAGCACAAACACACACCGCGCGCGTGTATGTATATATATATATATATATATATATATATAGCCTTTATGCCATTAGCCCCCATTATCAGCCCTTATGCCTCATTAGCCCCCATTATGCCTCATTAGCCCCCATCATCAGCCCTTATGCCTCATTAACCCCCATTATCAGACCTTATGCCTCTCATTAGCCCCCATTATGCCTCTCATTAGCCCCCATTATGCCTCATTAGCCCCATTATGCCTCATTAGCCCCATTATGCCTCATTAGCCCCTATTATGCCTCATTAGCCCCCATTATGCCTCATTAGCCCCCATATGCCTCATTAGCCCCCATTATGCCCCCAGCAGCCTTATTTTTAATAAAATAAAAAACAACTTACCTCTCTGCTCCTGGACGCCGCCGCTCCTCGCTGCCTGTGATCCTCTTCCTCCTGCTGTTGGCTGTGCGCTGAATGGCACGCACAGCGTGACATCACAAAGCACTTCACACTGTGCGCAGCCCGGCACAGCCGACAGCCGAGGACCAGGAAGCGGTGAGTACATAGCGTTCACCGCTTCCTGGTCCTTCGGTACTGATGAGTGCTTCCAAAATGGAAGCTCCTCATTAGTATTCTCCGGCCAGCAGGCTTGATTAGTGTGTGCCCAGGCACACCCGGCACACCCTATGCACACGCCTATGGTTTGGTCAGTGATTTTGATCAGTTATTGTGAGCCAAAACTAGGTGCAGATCTTTCCCTTATACCTTATATCTGTGGAGGCTCCAATCCTGGTTTTGGCTCACAATCACTGATAGAAATCACTTATCAAAACACTGATGTGTGAATGAGGCTTTATTTAATTGATCAGTTCAGGGACCGACTCATGCGTAGCGCTGTGCAGAGCTCCCTTCACTTCACTACAGTGATTCATTGCTTCACCTAAAGCACATGTGACGATCTCCTTAGCTTGGAGTTGCCAGGAATCCCAAAACCAGTCCTCTCTGCTCAAGCGCCACTCAGCCTGTATTGCTGACTAAGTAGCAATTAGTGATGAGCGGCATAGGCAATATTCGAATTTGCAATCTTTTGCAAATTTTTGGGCCGAATATTCTCCATAAATTCTCAAATTCGATAATTCGTGATCTCCAGTCATTATCAGTGATAAGCGGCAGGGGCAATATTCGAATTAGCGATATTTCACGAATATTTGTCTGAATATTTGTCATATATTCGCAAATTCAATAATTTGGGATCTCCAGTCATTTTCTTGATTGCGTAAATCAGCAATTGGAAAATTCGAGATAAAAATTTACCATAAAAAATTCGCAATACGAAAATTTACGATCAACACTACTCCTAAAGTCAAAGATATTGCAGCTTTCTTATTGGCCCACAAGCAAGAAGCAGTGGGGGATAATGGGTACTGATGAAAAAAAAAAATGTTGAATATTCGCGATTACGAAGATATAGCTCTGTATTCTAGATATTCTCGAAGCGCCAATATTCGCGATTAGAATATTCGCGATCAACACTAAAAACAAAAAAAAGGATCTGCCCCCCAAAAAACGGATGCCATACGGACGGCATCCGTTTTTTCTTTTTTGCGGATCTGCAATTTACGGACCACAAAACACATACCGGTACGTTCGTGTGCATGTAGTCTAAAAGAGAGAATTTTGTATTTGACAATGACACATCACAACAGGTGTTGACAAAATACTCTAGCATTAAAATGACCCTCCAGTCAGGGGCTCAAAAATGATATGTAATTCAGTAACTAAAGGGGATGATTATTTGACATTTATTTTCCTCCGATCTTACTTCTTGGCTGATTTCAGATCCATTATGGCAGAACTGTTATCTGTGACTATGGCTTAGCTAAAGTGCCTACAGGAAGTGTGAGGTACACATAGTCTGAGATACACCCCCTGTTTCATCATTGGTTCCATCTGCTGCTCTGTTGCAGGAGGTTTGCCTGAGGTTACTTCAGACTCTCTGTAGGTGCAGTACCTCAGTACAACAGTGCTGTTTGTGTTGCTTGTAATGTTAATGTAAAGCACCTTGTACTCAGTATGTTCCAGCAAGAGCTAGGCATGGCCAGAGTTAACTACCCTGGCCCAGCCTCTCTGGAGCTTAGGGTGGGGGCTGGACCCTCCCCCTGGTTTTAGAAGTTTCCAGTTAGAAAGCAGACATGATGTGCTCCTCTCCCTTAGACTCCAACTTCAAGCCCTGGAGCTTTTTAAATCACCAAGAGCTCCAGGAGATGAAAAAGAGGAAGTTTTGAAGGAGGATCTGCATTGCCATAGCATGTTATGCATGATAGCAAGGTAACCAAGCTTGATGTGTTCCAGACCCTCCTGCTGCAAAGGGAATCAATTGGTAAGACACCCTATGCATCTAAAAATAGTGAACATTACAACCACGTTTGCCAAATTGTCATTGCTACCTAGAGATCCCAGCCACAGAGACTTTAACCAGAGAAGAAGTATATAGAGGGCTATTGCTACAAACTGCTTGCTCAGCTTATGCTTGGAAATATGGGAGGAATTTGCACTGTGTATAGACAATTGCTGGATGTACTACAACTATTTGGTAAAGTGAGACTTTATCTGGCCTGCTTAATGACTATCCTAACACCGCACACCACCCATTTCATAATTTTCAAGTCCCGCCTTGCACCACATGGACATTTAACATAAAGGGAATCTTCAAACTACCATCAGGCTGGAGCCCTAGCAACATGGTATGCCTGGGGGAATATAGGGTGCCCCTCCTTAACTGCACCGACCCCAGGGAGCAATGGCCTGAGGGAGCACATTGTGACACATCACCATCAGGTCCACTGCCACTTCTATCCTCTGCTCTGGCTTTCCCAGGGGCTTGCTGCATAGGCACTGTTGATAATTTGCAGTTACAGGTTATTGATCTGCCCTAATGGAACTGATCTAAAAAGCTGCGAAGGAGCAAGATCTGTGTGTACTGACTTACATATAATTTTCGAGCTCCTGAATGAAGGGTCACTTTACAGTTAAAACCTTCTAGTTGCCAATTTGACTTCATGGGCCAGCCATAAGTGTTTTTATAGACCTCAGCATAGAACCCAAAAAGGTGCTGGCAGCAAATTTATGTTTGCACTGGCTACCCGGCTGCTTGGATTTGCCGCTTTCCTCTGGTTGAGTAGAGAAGTCAGGGGCAATCCAGTCCTTGTTCATTTTTATAAGAGTCAACTAGTCAGCATTTTCAGTTGACAGGCGGATGCACTTATCAGTTATTATGCCTCGAGCCGCACTAAATACACGCTCTGACAAAACGCCGGCGGCAGGGCAGGCCAGCACCTCAAAGGCGCAGAGCGCCAGTTCCTGCCACGTATCCAGCTTGGACATCTAATAGTTGTAAGGCACACAGGGATCACTGAGGACGCTGACACGGTCTGCTACATACTCCTTCATCATCTTCCAAAAATGTTCCTTCCTTGTGACACTAGGCTGCGCATCAGGTTGAAGTGGGGTGTCATGAAACTGTCCAAGGTCTTGGAGAGTGTTGCCCTGCTTCTGTTGGAACTGCTGTGTGTTTGCCTCGTCTCCCCTTCTCGATTGGCCAAGGAACTACGCACTCTCCAGCCAGCGTTGTCAGGTTGAAATGTTTGGAGCAATTTTTCCACAAGGACCTTCTGGTATTGCACCATTTTGCTCGTCATCTCCACTACAGGAATGAGAGATGAGAAATTCTTTGTAGCGGGGGTCGAGAAGGGTGAACAACCAGTAATCGGTGTTTGCCAAAATGCGTACAACACGAGAGTCACGGAAAAGGCAGCCTAACATAAAGTCAGCCATGTGTGTCAGAGTCCCAACAGACAAGACTTCGCAGTCCTCATCAGGAAGATGACTTTCGAGCTCCTCATGCTCTTCTTCTACCCATCCACGCTGAACAAATGGAATATAACTTAGATGGGTACTACCCTCTGTAGCGGAGGCAACAGTCTCCTGCTCCTCCTGCTCATCATCCAATTTGCGCTGAGAAGACGAACTGAGGGTGGTCTGGCTAGTAATGTAAAGCATCTGCCTTAATTGTGAGTAGAAAGCGGTTCAGGAGACATAAAAGTGGAATGGTTACGCTGATAATAGCGTTATGGCCGCTCACCATCTGTGTGAATTCCTCAAAGTTGCGTAAAACCTCACAGAGGTCAGAAATCAATGCCCACTCGTCGTTTGTGAAAAGCGGAAGCTGACTGGAAAGGCGACGACCATGTTGCAGCTGGTATTACACTACTGCATTCTGCTGCTCACAAAACATGTGGAACATGGAGTTCCAGCGTGTGCTCACGTTGCACAACAGTCGTGAGCTAGCAATTGCAAGCACTGCGGCAGCAGCTGTAGATGACTTTCAGAAATGGGCACACACGCATCTATCCTTCACTACTAGCTTAGGCAAATTGGGGTAGGTTTTGAGAAACCGCTGAACCACTAGGTTGAATATATGGGCTAGGCATTGTATGTGTGTGAGCTTGCCGAGCTCCAAAGTCACTACCAAGTTACAGCCATTAATAGACACAACTATGCCTGGTTGTAGGTTAAGTTGCGAGAGCCACAGCTCAGTCTGGTTCAGTGGTGTACCGCCAATATAGGCAGGGTATGCCAATACTATGGGGCCCACGGCACAGGGGTGCCCGGAGCGCATGGAAGGCCCTGCTCCCTACTTCTACTCTACACAACTATTCCTACTATGAATGAATGGGCTCCCCACCCCCCTGTTTGTTTACTTTTGTCAAGACTCAGAGTGCAGACTCAAGAGGACCGCAGGGCAGCAGCATTACATGTCATCAGGCACGCTGAGCCAATGAGGAGCGGGCTCTGCACACGTGCCTGCTGACAGTGATTGATGCTACCAGGTTCGCGCTCAGAAGGAAGCATGCAGAGGTCAGGGAGAAAAAACCTCTCTGCATGCTATCAGCTGTGCTCCTCTCCTGCAGCCTCCAAGTAGAAAGGTAAGTGATCAATCTGTGTTTGTTGTCTGTGTGTACATATACAGTATATCTATGTCTATATATCTCTAGGTATGTATATGTGTCCATATTTATCTATGCATGCATGTGTTTATATGTGCTGTATATATATGTGTGTGTGTGTGTGTGTGTGTGTGTATATATATATATTGTGGGGATGTGCTCGTGGTAGGCTACGGTAGCGGCGGCAGTATTGAGGCAATCACAGACAGTCTTTGTGATACACTGTGACTTTATTCACACCAACGGCATAACAGGCAATGTGCAGACCACACAGGTGCATATCCACATAGTGCATAGAACAAAAGTCCTTCCATAGAAAATAAACAGCAGGTTTGAGTCACCTTGTTTTGGACAGACCACAGCAGTTCTGCAGGCTTCTAGGCTATCTGCCTTTGTCTCCCTCAGGCCAGCGCCCCTTCGGCTTGTAGCACCACAGGTCCCAGGGCTATCCTTCAATGTGTGCTGCGCCCAGACTCTCCTTCATCAGCACTCACTCTGTCTGTGGAAATCTCCAGCACAGCAAGACACACCCCACCCCCATCATCAGCAGGCTGTGTTCTTTAAAGGCCCAGCTCCACCAAAAACCTGGGCTGGCCGTCGGGAACAGGCACCCCCCCACTCTTTACCTGATCCCAGTAAGAACCGGCCCGGACACGCTGCGCCAGCAGCATTCGCCGCTGTAACCGCAATGATCCGGTTCTTACTCCACCGAGGCCAGGACCTCTGGTGGCACGTATCGTCCGTCCATTATTATTCCGGGGACTCTCCTACATATCCCCCCCCTTTGTTCACCCCTGAGGGCTTGAACATACTGTTCAAGCCTGAGGGGGTGAACACACGCACAGCAGTGTACCCGGGACAGGGCATCTGCGTTCCCCTGTAAGCGGCCGGCCCTGTGCTCAACAGTGAACTTAAAGTTCTGGAGGGACAAGAACCACCTGGTAACCCGAGCGCTCCCCTCCTTAGCCCGACTCATCCACTGGAGAGGGGAGTGGTCGGTCACCAGACGGAATCTTCTCCCCAGAAGGTAATATCTGAGAGACTCGAGTGCCCACTTGATGGCGAGGCACTCTCTCTCCACAATGCTATACCGGGTTTCTGCTGGGGTAAGCTTGCGGCTTAGAAAAACCACGGGGTGCTCTTCCCCGTTGAGCTCTTGGGAAAGCACAGCCCCTAGTCCTACTCCCGAGGCATCTGTTTGAACTACAAACTCCCGCTTGAAGTCGGGCGTCACCAGAACTGGGGACTCACATAGGGCCGACTTCAAACGGGAGAACGCCTCCTCCTCCTTCTCCCCCCAGCGAACCATCACCGACTTTCTACCCTTCAAGAGGCCGGTTAACGGGGCTGCCAAGGTGGCAAAATGGGGAATGAACCTCATGTAGTACCCAATCAGGCCCAAAAATGACCGTACTTGCTTGGACGTACGAGGCCTGGGCCAATTCCGGATTGCTTCAACTTTATTTACTTGGGGCCTAATGACTCCGCGTCCAATCACATACCCCAAATAGCGAGCTTCCTCTAGTCCCACCGAGCATTTTTTTGGGTTGGCAGTTAACCCCGCCTTCCTTAGAGAATCTATCACTGCCTGAAGTTTTGACAAATGACCCTCCCAGTCTGGGCTAAACACGACTATATCATCCAGATACGCGGAGGTATACTGGTGATGGGGCTTGAGGACGACATCCATCAGACGCTGGAACGTAGCCGGAGCGCCATGCAACCCAAAAGGCAACACCCTATACTGAAAAAGCCCCTCCGGGGTGACAAAGGCCGTCTTCTCCTTTGCCGCCTCCGTCAGAGGTACCTGCCAGTAGCCCTTCGTGAGATCTAGGATCGAAAAATACCGGGCTTTTCCCAGCCGCTCTATCAACTCGTCTACCCGAGGCATGGGATAGGCGTCAAATTTTGATACCTCATTCAATTTCCTAAAATCATTACAGAACCGTAATGAACCATCCGGTTTGGGAATAAGGACAATCGGGCTAGCCCACTCGCTCTTTGACTCTTCTATGACCCCTAGACGTAGCATCGATCTTACCTCCTGCGAAATGGCCTGTCGCCGAGCCTCCGGTACTCGGTATGGTCTTAGGCGGACTTTCACCCGGGGCTCGGTGACAATGTCATGCTCGATCAAGGTGGTACGTCCAGGAAGGTCAGAGTAATACGTCCCTATTCCGACTAACAAATTCTTTCACCTCTTGTGCTTGTTTGGTCGACAGTCCGTCCCCTATCGTCACCCCAGCGGCGTTCTCCGGAACACCTGGTGACCCCGGGTCACTCCCTGACGTCCCGACAGAGGGCGGGCTGTCTGCAAACAAATTCTCTCTGTCTCTCCAAGGTTTTAGTAGATTCACATGATATACCTGTTCGGGCTTCCGCCTCCCTGGCTGGTATATCCTGTAATCAACTGGGCCCACCTTCTCCTTAACTTCATAGGGTCCTTGCCACCGGGCCAAGAATTTACTCTCGACCGTGGGCACGAGTACAAGAACTCGGTCCCCCGGGTGAAATGTCCTTACCCGGGCGGTTCGGTTATATACCCGACTCTGGGCCAGTTGTGCCGCTTCCATGTGCTCACGGACGATCGGCAACACGACCCCTATTCGGTCCTGCATTTTTCCTATGTGCTCTATCACACTTTTATGAGGCGTAGGCTGTTGCTCCCATGCTTCCTTAGCGATATCCAGTAGCCCACGGGGATGTCGCCCATATAACAACTCAAAGGGCGAGAACCCCGTGGACGCCTGGGGCACCTCCCGTACCGCAAACAAAACATAGGGCAACAGTAAGTCCCAATCCCTCCCGTCCTTAGCCACGACTCTTTTTAGCATGGACTTCAGGGTCTTATTAAACCGTTCTACTAACCCATCGGTTTGGGGATGGTAGACGGACGTGTGCAGGTGTTTAATATTTAATAGCTTACACAATTCCTTTGTTATTTTGGACATAAAGGGTGTCCCCTGGTCCGTCAGAATCTCCTTTGGTATCCCCACCCGGGCAAACATACTCATGAGCTCTTTAGCTATTACCTTGGCCGACGTATGGCGCAATGGGACCGCCTCCGGATAGCGAGTGGCATAGTCTAACACTACCAGGATGTGTTGGTGACCTCGGGCTGACTTAATAATGGGGCCTACCAGATCCATGGCGATCCTTTCGAAGGGCACCTCTATAATGGGCATAGGTACCAGTGGACTGCGATAGTGAGGTTGGGGGCTAGTCAGCTGACACACTGGACAGGACTGACAGAACCTCCGGACTTCCTCATATATCCCAGGCCAATAGAACCGTTGTAGAATTCGCTCCAGCGTTTTCTTAACCCCCAGATGACCACCCAACACATGCGCATGCGCTAAATCCAAGACCATTCGCCGGTAAGGCTGGGGCACCACCAGTTGTTCCACCACCTCCTGCCTCACCTTGTCTACCCTATATAACAGGTCCTGGTTATAGGCCAGGTGAGGAAATACGGTATCGGCGCCGGGACGCTGGGCAACACCATTAACCACCGACACACCTTCTCTAGCCCGCAATAACGTCGAATCCTGGAGCTGTGCGGTCCCGAAGGTTTCTCGGGGTACCTCCAGATCCAGGATGGACGAACTTTCTACTGTCTCACCCGCCAATACTTCTAGGGGAAACCGGTCAGGGTTACACTCTACCTCCTCTACGGTGACCCCTACAGCTGGGGTCCCTGCCTCGGGGTCCTCGGGCTCGGGACCTGGACATTTTCCTTCCCCATAGGTAGGCAACCCGTTCCTCCACAAAGTCCAGAACAGGGGAAAGTCCCTCCCCAATATTGCGGCATAAGGGAGCCGTCTCCCCACCCCGACGACATGTGGTACCTCCTTTCCACACACTGCCAGGGTAACCTTAGTGGTGGGATACTCCCTGCGATCCCCATGTATACAGACAATGGTAAGGGTTCGCCTTTCTGGGAGTTTTTCCGTTACCAGCGACTCATGGACCAGAGTTACCAGGCTCCCAGAGTCCAGCAGGGCCTGCACGGAGTGTCCATTAACAACGACATCACACACCGGAGGGTTGTCCGCCGCCAGCAGGGGGTCAGCTATATACACCGGTTGGGCATAAAAAGAGGACCGGCGAGCGAACCCGCAGTCCATGGGTTCGGATGCCCTAGGGCAGTTGGATGCCACATGTCCCCAGTCCTGACAATGCCAACATCTGATCCTCGCAGCCTCCCTCCTCCCCAGGGTATTCCTCCCACGGACTGGAGATCCACTCCCCTCCTTATGTGGTGGGATCCCTTTTTCAGGATCCCGGGTCGGCAGCGGGGGCTGACGTGACTTCGGTAGTACCGCTGAGTCCCGCCCCAAATCCTGAGTGGCCATATACCTCTCCACCAGGCTAACCAGTTGTTCCAGGTTGCCTGGATCGCCTTGTCCCACCCAGCGCTGTATGGCTCTCGGGAGGGTACGCACGAACCTGTCGACCACGACCCTTTCAACCATCTGAGAAGGGCTCAATATCTCAGGCTGAAGCCATTTTTTTACTAGGTGAAGTAAGTCATAGGCTTGTGACCGGGCGGGTCGGGACTCGGCAAACACCCACTGATACACCCTGTGCGCTCGCACATAGGTGTTTACCCCCAACCTGGCCAACACCTCAGCTTTTAGCCTCTCATAGTCCTTGGCCTCATCGCAGCTGAGGTCAAAATAGGCCTTTTGTGCGTCCCCCACCAGAAAAGGCGCCACCACCTCGGCCCACTGCTCCAACGGCAGCCTCTCTTGCTCCGCGGTTCTTTCGAATACCATCAGGAATGCCTCTATATCATCTCCCGGACCCATTTTCCTCAGGGCGGATCGGACTTTGTCCCTGGCGGTAGACACAGTCGGGGTTGTCGCAGTTAAAACTCCTTGCAGGGATGTTCGCACCGACTCTTGCATGGCTACCAGCTGCTGCATTAGGAGAGTGTTTGTTTGCTGCTGTGCACACATAGCCTCCTCATGTCTTTTTTGCTGTAGCTCATTACTTTCCCTCTGAGCCTGCAATGCCTGTTGCTGCTGTACATTACTCTGAATCAGGTGCTTAATGGCCTCCTCCATCTTGTCAGGAACCATAAAACTTGCAGGCCTGATATATGACATGCAGTCCAACACAACTCTTGCCTCAGGCCTGCCTCACTGCAGGAATGCCCGCTCCAAGCCACCAATTGTGGGGATGTGCTCGTGGTAGGCTACGGTAGCGGCGGCAGTATTGAGGCAATCACAGACAGTCTTTGTGATACACTGTGACTTTATTCACACCAACGGCATAACAGGCAATGTGCAGACCACACAGGTGCATATCCACATAGTGCATAGAACAAAAGTCCTTCCATAGAAAATAAACAGCAGGTTTGAGTCACCTTGTTTTGGACAGACCACAGCAGTTCTGCAGGCTTCTAGGCTATCTGCCTTTGTCTCCCTCAGGCCAGAGCCCCTTCGGCTTGTAGCACCACAGGTCCCAGGGCTATCCTTCAATGTGTGCTGCGCCCAGACTCTCCTTCATCAGCACTCACTCTGTCTGTGGAAATCTCCAGCACAGCAAGACACACCCCACCCCCATCATCAGCAGGCTGGGTTCTTTAAAGGCCCAGCTCCACCAAAAACCTGGGCTGGCCGTCGGGAACAGGCACCCCCCACTCTTTACCTGATCCCAGTAAGAACCGGCCCGGACACGCTGCGCCAGCAGCATTCGCCGCTGTAACCGCAATGATCCGGTTCTTACTCCACCGAGGCCAGGACCTCTGGTGGCACGTATCGTCCGTCCATTATTATTCCGGGGACTCTCCTACAATATATAATGTTAATGATCATATTTATTGTATGTATGTATCTCCCTCTGTGTGTATGTCGCCATCACCATGCTGACAGTGTTCCTATGTCTTGACGCAGCTGCATCAGGACATTCTGTGCGGGGAAAGAAGAAGAAGAAAGCGGAGGCAGCGCCAGAAGCATGAAGTCCGTGGGAGAGACACAGGGAGGCACACTAAGTACATAGGTAACGCTACCTCATGTTCTACACTAGTGTTATCTGTGGTTTTACATAGGCCTGCAGATAACACTAGCACATTGTCAGCACTATTGTTATCTGTGGTTTTACATTGGACTGCTGGAAACACTACCACATTATCAGCAATAGTGTTATCTGTGGTTTTACATTGGACTGCTGGAAACACTACCACATTATCAGCAATAGTGTTATCTGTGGTTTTACATAGAACTGCAGGTAACACTACTACATTTTAGGCAATCAGAGAGCCATCACTGTGTTGTTTGTGGTGTTACGTAGGACTGCAGGTGACATCTACTATATTATCTGTACTCAGAGAGTTATCACTGTGTTATTGGTAGTGTTACAAAGGACTGCAGATTTATACTTTTATGTAATATCCACAGGAGTCCCATAGATTCAGATACCACAGGGCTTTTTTTTTCCTACGGAATTCCCTTTGCCGCAAAACTGACCTGTGCCCTTCATTCTCTGGGTCAGTAAAAATACAAACGAACGTATGTATACATTTCTTTATTGGCGTGTGGGGGTGTGGCAGGGGAGGGGCCAGGACAGGAGGTGGCATGGGCCAGGGTTGGGTAGTGGGCAGGGTTAGGGGACCCAATTTAGATTCTTGCTATGGGGCCCAGTGATTTCTATGTACGCCCCTTGTCTGGTCCCTTTTCCCCTGCCACAGCTCTGCGGCTGTGTGCTGTTTATCACCTAAGCAGATTTGTTTAAGCACGGCCTGTTGCCGCTTCCCCACTGCAGTGCTAAACTGCTTCCAGCTACAGACTGATGTCTGACTGGTGCTGCAAGATGATAATTCAGAGGTGGAAGTGGAGGAGGAGGCGGAGGAGGAGAAGGGGGGGTTGCAGCCACTAACCGACTCCGGACCGCCTAACACAGATCTGCGGTCCGGAGGCGGCAGCTGTGCACTCAACGACGCATATACGCGTCATCTCGCGATAGCCGAGATTTCCTGTGAACGCGCGCACACAGGCGCGCGCGTTCACAGGATCGAAAGGTAAGCGAGTGGATCTCCAGCCTGCCAGCGGCAATCGTTAGCTCGTACCCCTAACAGGTATATTAGACGCTGTTTTGATAACAGCGTCTAATATACCTGCTACCTGGTCCTCTGGTGGTCCCTTTTGTTTGGATCGACCACCAGAGGACACAGGTAGCTGTGTAAAGTAGCACCAAACACCACCTACACTACACTACACCCCCCCTGTCACTTATTAACCCCTTATGAACCCCTGATCACTTCATATAGACTCCCTGATCACCCCCCCCGTCATTGATCACCCCCCCGTCATTGATCACCCCCCTGTCATTGATCGCCCCCCTGTCATTGATCACCCCCCTGTAAGATTCCATTCAGACGTCCGTATGATTTTTACGGATCCATGGATACATGGATCGGATCCGCAAAACACATACGGACGTCTGAATGAAGCCTTACAGGGGGGTGATCAATGACAAGGGGGTGATCACGCATATAGACTTCCTGATCACTTCCCTGTCATTGATCACCCCCCTTTCATTGATCACCCACTGTAAGGCTCCATTCAGACGTCCGTATTATTTTTACGGATCCACGGATACATGGATCGGATCCGCAAAACACATACGGACGTCTGAATGAAGCCTTACAGGGGGGTGATCAATGACAGGGGGGTGATCACCCATATAGACTCCCTTATCACCCCCCTGTCATTGATCACCCCCCTGTAAGGCTCCATTCAGACGTCTGTATGCGTTTTGCGGATCCGATCCATGTATCCGTGGATCCGTAAAAATCATACAGATGTCTGAATGGAGCCTTACAGGGGGGTGATCAAAGACAGGGGGGTGATCACCCCATATAGACTCCCTGATCACCCCCCTGTCATTGATCCCCCCCTGTAAGGCTCCATTCAGACATTTTTTTTGGCCCAAGTTAGCGGAAATTGTTTTTTTTTTGTTTTTGTTTTTTCTTCCTAAGTCTTATATTCTACTAACTTGTGTCAAAAAATAAAATCTCACATGAACTCACCATACCCCTCACGGAATCCAAATGCGTAAAATTTTTTAGACATTTATATTCCAGACTTCTTCTCACGCTTTAGGGCCCCTAAAATGCCAGGGCAGTATAACTACCCCACAAGTGACCCCATTTTGGAAAGAAGACACCCCAAGGTATTTAGTGATGGGCATAGTGAGTTCCTAGAATTTTTTATTTTTTGTCACAAGTTAGTGGAATATGAGACTTTGTAAGAAAAAAAAAAAAAATCATCATTTTCCGCTAACTTGTGACAAAAAATAAAAAGTTCTATGAATTCACTATGCCCATCAGTGAATACCTGCGGAAATTCACATTTTTGTACCATAGTTTGTAAACGCTATAACTTTTACCCAAACGATTTTTTTTTTTTACCCAAACATTTTTTTTTTTTTATCAAAGACATGTAGAACAATACATTTTGTGAAAAATGTATACATGGATGTCGTTTTTTTTGCAAAATTTTACAACTGAAAGTGAAAAATGTAATTTTTTTGCAAAAAAATCGTTAAATTTCGATTAATAACAAAAAAAGTAAAAATGTCAGCAGCAATGAAATACCACCAAATGAAAGCTCTATTAGTGAGAAGAAAAGGAGGTAAAATTCATTTGGGTGGTAAGTTGCATGACCGAGCAATAAACGGTGAAAGTAGTGTAGTGCAGAAGTGTAAAAAGTGGCCTGGTCATTAAGGGGGTTTCAGCTAGCGGGGTTGAAGTGGCTAATGTAGGTGATGGCAGAAACCCTGATGGAAGTAGGGCCCGCATTCCTTGGCATCGGTAGCACCTGTGCCATCCCAGGGTATGACTCGCTCCCGGCTTCCACAATGTTCACCCAGTGTGCCGTCAGGAAAATGTAGCGACCCTAGCCAAAAGCACCTGTCCATGTGTCAGTCGTTAAGTGGACCTTCCCAATAAATGTGTTGGTCAGGGCATGGGTGATATTACGGGACACATGCTAGTATAAGGCTGGGACTGCACACTGTGAAAAATATTGTCGGCTAGGGACAGAGTACCGCGGGACAGCTGCCGCCATCAGGCTGCGGAAAGACTCAGTGTCCTCAAGCCTAAATGGAAACATTTCCAGGGACAGCAATTTGGAAGGGTGCGCATTTAGTGCTATGGCCTGTGGGTGAGTGGCTGGGTGTTTGCGCTTTCGTTCAAAGGCCTTGGGTATAGACATCTGTAAACGGCACTGGGACACAGAAGTGTATGTGCTAGCTGATGGTGCTTGCGAAGGTTCAGGTGCATGGCGGGAAGCATCCGGGCCTGCGTTTCGGACAGGGGATTGGCCAGCACGAGGAAGAGTAGGCAGTGGTGTGACCGCAGACACTGGTTGTGGACCTAGGCGTTCGGCCCACCTATTAGGGTGCTTTGATGCCATGTGGTGGATCATGCTTGTGGTGGTGAGGTTGCTAGTGTTCACACCCCTGCCCATTTTGGTACAGCGCAGGTTGAAATGACAATTCTTTTATCGTCCGCACTTTCCTAAAAAAGTGCCAGACTGCGGAACACCTGCCACTTGGCAAGGGAGATTTCCGCAAGGGGGTGCTCCGGGGAACAGTTACAGGCCTTTTTTGTGTGGCCCGCCTTCTCCCTTTTGCCACTGCATCTTCCAGCCTGTTGCGGTGCTGCGGATTCCTCCCCCTCTGTACTGCTGTCCTCGCTCGGCTTGCCACCTTCACAGGTTGGGTCAGTGACTTCATCGTCCAGCACCTCCTCTTCCACTACCTCACTCTGGTCATCCTTCTGACTTGTTTACCTAACAACAACCTCAGCTATTGACAACTGTGTCTCATCCTCATCATGAACCTCTTGAGACACTAATTGCGGTTGACTTATTGGCAACTGTGTTTCATCATCATCATCTACCTTGTGATACACTAATTGCCGTTCCCCACTGTCATCTTCTTCTGACTGTTCATGCTCCAGAGTTTGTAGAAGTGTTTGAACTAGGGACTGGGGGGAGGGTAGTGCAGATAGAGACCATGGGCAAGGTAGTGGGACTGGGGGAGGAATGGAAGGAGGGACTAGAACAGTTCAGAAGGAAAGGTGTAGGGTAAAAAAAATACATAAACCTCTTAAGTATACTAATGCCAGAAGCCTGACTAATAAAACTAGTGAGCTGGAATTAGTGATGTGTGAGGAGAACTATGACATAGTGGAAATAACTGAGACATGGCTGGATGATAGCTATGACTGGGCAGTTAATGCACAAGGTTACAGTCTGTTTAGAAAGGATCATCAAAACCGGAGAGGGGGAGGGGTCTGCCTTTATGTAAAGTCCTGTCTAAAGCCCACAGTCCGAGAAGATATAAGTGAGGGACATGAACATGTGGAGTCACTGTGAGTAGAAATACATGGAGGCAAAAATAATAATAAATTACTAAAAGGAGTTTATTATAAACCACCTAATATACCAGAGTCCACAGAAAATCTACTACTAAACGAGATAGACGAGGCAACAAATCATAATGAGGTCGTTATTATGGGGGACTGCAACTACCCAGATATAGACTGGGAAAATGAAAACTGTACATCTCATAAAGGAAACAGGTTCTTGGCAATAACCAAAGACAATTACCTTTCCCAACTGGTTCAGGACCCGACTAGAGGGACGGCCATAGTGGATTTTAGTATTAACTAAAAGACCTGACAGAACAACAGATGTGCAGGTTGGGAAACAGCTGGGAAATAGTGACCATAAAGTAATAACCTTCCAATTATCCTTCAAATGAGCCTTTCTACAGGGAGGAACAAAAATGCGAAACTTCAAAAAGCAAACTTTAGCCAACTAAGAGAGGCCATAGGCGTGACTAACTGGGACAAAGTCCTCAAAAATAAAAATGCCGCCACAAAATGGGATATTTTTAAAAGCATCCTAAAATCTAATTGTGAGAGGTACAAACCTTATAGGAATAAAGGGTTAAGGAACAAGAAGAAACCAATGTGGATAAATAGAACTGTAAAGAAAGCAATAAATGACAAAAAGAAAGCATTTAAATCATTAAAACAGGAGGGTAGTGAGGAAGCACTGAAAAACTATAAGTAAAAATTTCAATATGTAAAAAAAAAAAAAAAGCCGCCAAACTAGAGACCGAGAGATTATTTGCCAAAGAGAGCAAAACTAACCCTAAAATGTTCTTCAATTATATAAATGGTAAAAAGTATAAATCAAAAGGTGACACTGTTATAGGGAGGGGGGTCTGTGGATGACACTGTTATAGGGAGGGGGGATCTGTGGATGACACTGTTATAGGGAGGGGGATCTGTGGATGACACTGTTATAGGGAGGGGGATCTGTGGCTGACACTGTTATGGAGGGGATCTGTGGATGACACATATCACATAAGATGCTATATACGGTATGTGTCATCCACAAGTCCCCCTCCATAGCAGTGTCATCCACAGATCCCCCTCCATAGCAGTGTCATCCACAGATCCCCCCCATAGCAGTGTCATCCACAGATCCCCCTCCCTATAACAGTGTCATCCCACAGGCAACTAGAACATGTTGAAATCTGAGTGATTGTTATTGTTTTTTAAACCACAGACAGCAGGACTTTTCTTCCCTGTTGCGGTTTTAGGTATTGGGTAAAGTATCGCAGCATTTCTAAGCATACTTTGTGTAAATGTATCAGTTGTTATAACTGCACCCCCCTAACTAACCCTAAAATGTTCTTCAATTATATAAATGGTAAAAAGTATAAATCAAAAGGTGTCGTCGACCCTCTACAGAGCAATGAGGGGGAGTTGCAGAGAGCGACGAGGAGAAAGCAAAGCTATTAAATATTTTTTCTCTACTGTATTCACTGAGGAAAATAAACTGTCAGATGAAATGCAGAATGTAAAAGTAAATTCCCCATTAAAAGTGCCCTGTCTGACCCAGTAAGAAGTACAACAGCGACTTAAAAAGATAAAAATAGACATATCGCCAGGACCGGATGGCATACAGTGGCGTCGCCAAGTGGGGGCCAGGGGGCCACGCCCCCATACATCTCACTGTGCCCCCCATGTGCCCCCCCAACTGAAATGCCCCCCCCCAAACTGAGCGGCTCGGGGGGAGGGGGGCGGCGGCCGCAGGGCACAGGGAGAAGAGCGCTTTAATTGTGCTCATCTCCATAGTTATCTGTATCGACATCCTCAGGACAGCGATACAGATGGCTGTGCGGAGGAGCAGGGGAGAGGTGTGTCCCTTCCCTGTTCCTCTGATAGGCTGCCGGCCTAGTGTCGGCAGACTATCAGAGGCCAGTGCAGGCGGCGCGATGATGTAATCGCGCCACTTGAGACATACAGCGCGGGACACAGGCCGGAAGAGGCCTGCATCGCATTCCTGACATGGAGGTAAGTATAATTGTTTTTTTTTTATCTTTGATATGGACAATAGTTTTACAGGCACATTAGGGGGGCTCTTATTACTGGCACATGATGGGGGGCTGTTGTTACTGGCATGTGATTGGGGGGCTTATTACTGCCACATGTTGAGGGGGCTCTTGTTACTGGCACGTGATTGGGTGGGCTCTTGTTACTGGCACGTGATTGGGGGGGCTCTTGTTACTGGCACATGATTGGGGGGGCTCTTGTTACTGGCACGTGATTGGGGGGGCTCTTGTTACTGGCACGTGATTGGGGGCACTTATTGGGGGCACTTATTACTGGCACATTATAGGGGGCACTTATTACAGGCACATTATTGGTGGGCACTATAGGGGCATCTACTGAGCCCACAAAGAAGGGGTATTTTATATGGGGGGCTCTGTACAGTAGACACATTATGGTGGGTACTATGGGGAAGAGGGGAGAGGAGCACTATGGGGGCATTTACTGGGGGCACTATATAGGGGTATTTTATACTGGCACATTATGGGGGCACTATGTGGACATTAGCTCAACTGGGGGCATTACAAGGGGGTATTTTTTGCACTGCCACATTATAAGGAGAATTATTTCTACTCGGGGGGCATTATGGTGGGCTTTATTACTCCCCTATGGTATAACCCCCCTAGTAGCAGCACCAGCCTCTCCCTACTCTGCGACCCCACTGCCCCTTCTCCAAATCCTTATTATGAAATCTTTCTCATTAGGAAAAAACACAACATCAGCTCCACCAAGCCCCCGGCCAAAGTGCTGAAGTGGCGTCTGAGATCCCCAAGGGCCAAGCCAAGTTATTGTAAGTTTTCATGTGAAATATGTTTGTTATACACATATAGCCACACAATATACAGTATACCTCTACACTGTGTAGTCTGTTCTATAAGCACCATTGTTTTGTGGCGGTGGACAGAAAATAATCTGGAAGTGCCCCTCCCGAGACCAGGCTCTGGATCCGCCACTGGTCTGGACCACTCACAGGAGTGTACGTTTCTTCTAAACTGTAATCCGTATCGTCTGACCTGCAGTAATCAGCGCTCGCTCAGTAACAACTAACAGGCAGTGCCTGTAGGCTGCAGTCTGGCCCTGTTACTAAAGCTAGCTGAGAGGTGTAAGGTAAGGTACTAGTAGAGATGAGCGGCCGCGTATCCTGATTTAAAGTTAAAGTTACTGCAGGATATGGATTACAGTTTCGAAATGTCAAATGTACACTCCTGTGAGTAGCGGGGAGGGAGATCTGTGGATATAGGGAGGGTGCTCTGTGGATGACACTGTTATAGGGAGGGGGATCTGTGGATGACACTGTTATAGGGAGGGGGATCTGTGGATGACAGACCCTCACCCCTAATGTTTTAGATATTCATCTCAGCAGAAGACCTTCACCCCTAATGTTTTAGAATGTCAGATCAGCAGCAGACCCTCACCCCTAATTTTTTAGATGGTCAGCTCAGCAGCAGACCCTCACCCATATTTTTTTCCATGGTCAGATCAACAGCAGGCACTCACCCATAATGTTTTAGAGAGTCAGCTAGGCAGCAGACCCTCACCCCTAATGTTTTAGATGGTCAGCTCAGCAGCAGGCCCTCACCCATAATTTTTTCCATGGGCAGATCAGCAGCAGACCCTCTCCCCTAATGTTTTAGAGTCAGCTCACTAGCAGACCCTCAAGCATAATTTTTTTTGATGGTAAGCTCAGCAGCAGGCCTTCAACCATAATTTTTTCGATGGTCAGCTCAGCAGCAGGCACTCGCCCTTAATGTTTTAGATGGTAAGCTCAGCAGCAGACCCTCGCCCATAATTTTTTCCATGTTCAGATCAGCAGCAGACCTTCACCCCTAATGTTTTAGAATGTCAGATCAACTGCAGACCCTCACCCCTAATGTTTTATACAGTCAGATCAGCAGCAGACCCTCACCCCTAATTTTTTAGATGGTCAGGTCAGCAGCAGACCCTCACCCCTAATTTTTTAGATGGTCAGATCAGCAGCAGGCCCTCGCCCATAATTTTTTCCATGGTCAGATCAGCAGCCGGCCCTCGCCCCTAATGTTTTAGAGTCAGCTCACCAGCAGACCCTCAACCATAATTTTTTTTGATGGTCAGCTCAGCAGCAGGCACTCGCCCCTAATGTTTTAGAGTCAGCTCAGCAGCAGACCCTCACCACTAATGTTTTAGATGGTCAGCTCAGCAGCAGGCCCTCGCCCATAATTTTTTCCATGGTCTGATCAGCAGCAGGAACTCGCCCCTAATGTTTTAGAAAGTCATATCAGCAGCAGAACCTCACCCCCAACGTTTTAGAAGGTCAAATCAGCAGCAGACCCTCACCCCTAATGTTTTAGAAAGTCAGATCAGCAGCAGACCCTCACCCCCAATGTTTTAGAAGGTCAAATCAGCAGCAGACCCTCACCCCTAATGTTTTATAAGCTCAGATCAGCAGCAGACCCTCACCCCTAATGTTTTAGAAGGTCAGATCAGCAGCAGACCCTCACCCCTAATGTTTTAGAAGGTCAGATCAGCAGCAGACCCTCACCCCCAATGTTTTAGAAGGTCAAATCAGCAGCAGACCCTCACCCCTAATGTTTTAGAAGCTCAGATCAGCAGCAGACCCTCACCCCTAATGTTTTAGAAGGTCAGATCAGCAGCAGACCCTCACCCCAAATTTTTTAGATGGTCAGCTCAGCAGCAGACCCTCACCCCTAATGTTTTAGAAGGTCAGATCAGCAGCAGACCTTCACCCCGATTTTTTTTTTAGATGGTCAGCTCAGCAGCAGGCACTCGCCAAAAATGTTTTAGAGGGTCAGCTTAGCAGGCCCCTGCTCCAATAGATTTTGAGGGTTACCAGCAGGCAATCAATCATAATTTATCAAGGGTGTGTAGGATGCCCTCCTTTATGTTTAAAAATGGGTGTATTGGAATGCCGGTTTCTTGTAATTTTTGGCAGCCCTTTTAGTTAGTGCATAGGCTTTATGAATGTAGGAGTCCCACTACCTGAACAATTGTACCACAATGTGAATGAGGTCCTACTTTATGCGATACACAGGTTGTATCGGAGTGCCTCTTCCTTGCAATTTTTGGCAGCACTTTATTTACAAGTAACTATACAGAAAATAATGTTTCCTAACAATTTTTTCTCTAAAATTGATTTTATCTTTGGTTTTGTGCGTATTATTATCAGTCTGTAAAAGTGGCGTACTACTCGGACAACATCGCTTCCAGCAGCTGACCTGGGAGTCCAAGATGCATCCACACATCCTCCCCATGCTGTTCCCACATCATTTTAGTGGTGTTCCATCAATTTCTGATATTTTCATGTGAATCACACACCCTCCCCTCCTCAAGAGCAGGAGGTACCTGGTTTAATATTCGGGTTCTCCCCATTGACTATAATGGGGACGGGGGCTGAGCTCCGGCGCAGCATGGCGGTGCACGGCGAAAGCCGCCGGAATAAAAAGTCCTGCATGTCCGACTTTTTAGTCCGGCGGCTTTCGCCGTGCACCGCCGTGCTGCGCCGGAGCTCAGCCCCCGTCCCCATTATAGTCAATGGGGACGGAGCGGCGGTCTGGCGGCTCGGCGAAACAGCGGAAGGACAGATCCGACAGGGAGACCAGCCTGCCGGATCCGTCCTGCCGCAAGTGTGAAGAAGCCCTAACTCGAGCACCAGAGCACTATGGTGCTCGATCAACACTAGTCAAAACCCCTCTAAATACAGTGTATAATGTGATGTAAAATGAATGAAGCCACCAAAGTAGTCAATATGGACAATCACAATACATTAGTAAGTGCTTTGTGTTAACTTTTTCTACATGATAAATGCAATTTGCTGAAGTGAGACAACCCCCGGCAATTTGTGTCCTGCAGCCTCCAACATTTGTGACAAATGCCGAGTGAAAGCGCGTTCGCAATTATTGGGAGCAAAGCATGGAGGAGAGCATTTTGGATATGGAACGATCTGAAACCTGTTCTTGTCATACAGTGGGTCACGTGCGGTTGCAGAGTAATTTAGCTTATGATTGGCAGTTCTAGATATAGAAGCAAATACCTGCGGATGTCACTGATGTCTGTCAGGGGAAGTCGCTTCTCTGAACGGAGCCGTACTATTATGCTAAGTATAATTAGCTTCAAATTCTCCTGGCAGATAAAATGATGCTACGTGGCATCAAAACCTGTTGAAGGGAAAGAAAAAGTCATTAAATCTTAAAGCAGTAAAGACTGTTTTGTGTACAACACTCTCCTCAGCAAGGCGTGAAGGAATTTTTGTGAAATCGCCTACTGCTAATGTCAAATCACATTAATGTTGTGTTTCCAAATACAGGGAAAAACTAATTTCTCCTTTCCAAGTTCTGTCTGAGCAGGAAGGGCACAGAACAGTATAACAAATCTTGCTAGCACCACAAGGATGAACATTTAAAGCAAAAAAATTTCATATCAATGAGTGCTTTTATTATGTTCTCATTTATACAAGATTTTACTAGAGGTGAGACGACGAATCCACTAATCCCTTGAAGTTTGCTGGATTTGTGGACTCGAATCCAGACGTAATTTCCGAAATTCGAATCCGACGAATCCCGCCACGACGTCACGTCCCCGCGCCTCCCGAGATGCCTGCTATTTCCCCAGTGGCGTCGCCAAGGGGGGCCCAGAGGGGGCCACGGCCCCCCTACATCACGCTGTGCCCCCCCCAACTTAAATGTGCCCCCACTAATTTTGACCGCTCACAGCAGTGTACATTTCTAAACTGTAATCAGTATCCTCTGACCTGGTCCTGCAGTAACTTCAACGCTCGCTCAGTAACAACTAACAAGCAGTGCAGGCGCAGGCGCGGCACATGACGTCACTGTGAGCGCCGCCCGCGCACTGCCTGTAGGCTGTAGCCTGGCCCTGTTACCGAAGCTAGCTGAAGAGTGGTGAAAGGTACTAGTAGAGAGGAGCAGCCACTTATTTAAAGTTAAAGTTACTGCAGGATATGGATTACAGTTTAGAAATGTGACTGTCAAATGTACACTCCTGTGAGCAGCAGGGAGGGGGATCTGTGGATGACACTGTTATAAGGAGGGGGATCTGTGGATGACACTGTTATAAGGAGGGGGATCTGTGGATGACACTGTTATGGGGTGGGATCTGTGGATGACACTGTTATAAGGAGGGGGATCTGTGGATGACACTGTTATGGTGGGGGGGATCTGTGCATGACACTGTAATGGTGGGGGGATCTGTGGATGACACTGTTATAGGGAGGGGGATCTGTGGATGACACTGTTATGGGGTGGGATCTGTGGATGACACTGTTATAAGGAGGGGGATCTGTGGATGACACTATTATGGTGGGGGGGAATCTGTGGATGAAACTGTCATGGGGTGGATCTGTGGGTGACACATATAGCATAAGATGCTATATACGGTATGTGTCATTCACAGATCCCCCTCCATAACAGTGTCATCCACAGATCCCCCCATAGCAGTGTCATCCACAGATCCCTCCCATAGCAGTGACCAAACACTGACTGTGTGAAAGTGGCAGCTGTTTTACTTCTTTTACATAGTATGTTTTACTACTTAAATAGTTTATAAAGCTGAAAAAAGACATTTGTCCATCCAGTTCGGCCTGTTATCCTGCAATTTGATCCAGAGGAAGGCAAAAAAAAAAACTGTGAGGTAGAAGCCAATTTTCCTTACTTTAGGGGGCACGGCGAAACAGCAGAAGGACGGATCCGACAGGGTGAACAGCCTGTCGGATCCGTCCTGCCGCAAGTGTGAAAGTAGCCTAATATTATTACACTTCAGAAATAATACATTCCTTTAGTGAACTCACCATCACCACCTCCTCAGGCAGAGAGTTCCATAGTCTCACTGCTCTTACCATAAAGAATCCTCTTCTATGTTTGTGTACAAACCTTCTTTCCTCTAGACACAGAGGATGTCCCCTCGTCACAGTCACAGTCCTGGGGATAAATAGATGATGGGAGAGATCTCTGTACTGACCCCTGATATATTTATACATACCATAGTTATTTAATCTCTCATTAGTCTTCTTTTTTCTAAAATGAATAACCCTAATTTTGATAATCTTTCAGGGTACTGTAGTCCACCCATTCCAGTTATTACTTTAGTTGCCCTCCTCTGGACCCTCTCCAGCTCTGCTATGTCTGCCTTGTTCACAGGAGCCCAGAACTGTACACAGTACTCCATGTGTGGTCTGACTAGTGATTTGTAAAGTGGCAGGACTATGTTCTCATCAAGGGCATCTATGCCCCTTTTGATGCAACCCATTATCTTATTGGTCTTGGCAGCAGCTGCCTGACACTGGTTTCTACAGCTTAGTTTGCTAAAATTCCTAAGTCCTTTTCCATGTCAGTGTTACCCAGTGTTTTACCATTTACAGGGTGGCCCACGAAAAAATAGCTCGCCTCCAGCGATAGTATGGCAAGATGAAGGAGCAAGTGGATTTTTTTTTAATTACCCACAAAAAATGCTGAAAGTGATCCCTGTTCACGTCTATGCTTCTTTGGGCAGGTTGGATTGTGTTGGCTGATACTGCTTGAGATGCTGCAGATTGTGTTTGTGATGTTCTCCTTGAGTTCATCCAGGGGATGAGGATTGTTAGCGGACACTTTCTGTTTTAAATTCCCCCCACAGATATAAATCGCATGTGGACAAGTCTGAGTAACGTGGTGGCCATAACCCCTCGCTCACAGTTCGCTCCTCCGTAAACAGTTCATGAACCCGTGCCAGTGAGTTCTGTGAGGTTCGGCATATTGCCCCATCTTGTTGGAAAAAGCAGGATATTTTTTCTTCTCTAGCATAACTGTTGAAGAATCAGCCAACATAATCCGACATGCCCAAAGAAGCATAGATGTGAACGGGGACCACTTTCAGCATCTTTTGTGACTTGTGAGTAATTATAAAAGAAACAACCCACTTACTCGTTCTTCTTTCATACTATCACTGGAGCGGGCTACTTTTTCGTGGGCCTCCCTGTAGTATGTACGGGTGACTTGAATTATTCCTTCCCATGTGCATAACCTTACATTTGTCAGTGTTAAACCTCATCTGCCACTGGCACAACTTTAAGGGGTTGTGCAGCGATTTATATTAATGACCCATACTCAGGATAGACCATCAGTATCTGATCGGCGGGGGTACAACACCTGGCACCCCTGCTGATGAGCTATTTTAAAAAGAGACGCGCGCTCCATGTGAGCACTGCTTCCTGTTCATTACACTGCGCATAGTCTCCTCTAAAGCAGCGGTGTAGTGTAATTACAAGTACTTACTGCATGCAAGTGAATAGAGTGAATACTTGTCATTACAATGCACCACTGAAACTTCCAGGACGACGGGCAGTGTAATGAAGAGGAAGTGGCTCAAGAATAGAGTGCATCCTCCTCTTCAAACTGCTGGTTGGTGGGGTTGCCTGGTGTCGACCCCCACCAGTCAGATACTGATGACCTATCCAAGGATAGGCCATCAATATATATTGCTGCACAACCCTTTTAATATTGCAAACCATGTAGTAGGAAGCAGGAAAGAATTCTAAATGGGGTGGAATTGCACCAAATGCCAGAAAGGGGTTAATACTTGTGGTGCATCATGTACCAGCATGGGATAGATTAAGACCAGCATATAAAACCCTGGTATTATTAAATGTCTCCTTTGTGTCTCATATAGTAGAGGTCACCTAATAACCAATAAATGTGTGCGGAGGTACTGGCACTCACTGTAATGCCGTAGCCATGTTGGTTACTGGCATTACGGTTATTGGCTGGCCAGAACGCGTAATCGGGTGCTATATAGCACCTGATGACATGTGGTTTGGCTCAATCTTAGTCAGGGCGAGCTGCAGCAGAAGGGAAAGATAGTGTAGGGACAGGAATTGGTTTGTTTGTTAGGAAGGTTTTACTGGTAAAAGGTGTTAGAGACCCAAAAAGTCCTTTTAAGGACTATTATTTTATCTGGCTGCTATATACAGGTGAAACTCGAAAAATTTGAATATTGTGCAAAGTTAATTTATTTCAGTAATGCAACTTAAAATGTGAAACTAACATATGAGACTCATTACATGCAGAGCGAGATATCTCAAGCCTTTATTTGTTATAATTTGGATGATTATGGTTTACAGTTTATGAAAACCCAAAGTCACAATTTTGAGGCCCTCTTTGCTCAGGGGATATGGATTAATTAGCTGACTAGAGTGTGACACTTTGAGCCTAGAATATTGAACCTTTTCACAAAATTCCATTTTTAAGCTGCATTAATGCAATTCCTTTTAATTTGCATGACTAATTTTTCGAGTTTCACCTGTATATTATTAGTGCAACCTGTGCTAAATTGTGTGCAATTGTTTGGCCGCTGCTGACAGTGACACACCATCCTTTACAATTGTTGTGTTACATTTGCGCTGTTAAATTCAGCGCAATTGTTTGGCCGCTGGTGACAGCGACATTACCTGCGCTACATCTCCTGTATAACTTTTGCGCATCCTAAATATCTGTGACATTCAGTTTAATTTATTTGCGCATACACTTACAAAACCTGCGCTACTGTACGTGTGACATACTTGCAAGCATATATACCATTTAATATGCTCAAGGCGAGCAGTAAGGGACGGGGAAGTAGCCATGCTGCTGATGGTGCACGCAGAGGCCGTGGCCATGGGCGCGGTGAACTTGTGCCTGCTGCCAGAGCTCAAGAAACACACTCATCCACGATACCTAGCTTCATGTCCCAGTTTGCAGGGCAATATATACAAATCCACAGCACTCGTCAGTTAGATGAAAAAATCTAGTTACTTTATTTGTACCAGCAGCATTTAGACAGCGACGTTTCGACCATCTCTGGTCTTTCATACCATGCCTTAAAAAGTAAATTAGTGGGTGTGTATATACCTCCCCCTTCTTTAGGGGGTGTGAACATAAAAAAAACACATCACATATCACTTATATATAGGAAGTTGATGTCCCTTGTGTGGAGATACAGTTAATCCAGTGACACCATACTAATGTCTCCTATTTATTTATATAATATAAAGTAGTGCACTTACTGGTAGGAGTCCATGTTAAATCCCACGCTGTACTCGTGTATCGGGTACACGCCGAAAACGATTCCCCCGCTCCCAGAGGGGAGGGATCCTACGGCAGCCAATGAAACAAGAGAGCGCTAGTGACGTCCGTTGTTGCCGAGTGGAGGAGACAGATCCCAGAAGATGGGGAAGCCTCCTGCGTGCGGCACCAATCCGGGGTACAGGCGCCCGATGACATCTATTGTTGCTGAGGAGGAGGGGCAATCCCAAAAGAACTTGGACCACGTCCCCTCCACAGAAACTAAAAAATGATAAAATGAATCCAGCAGCTAAAACCGAGTGTGGAGTTTAACTCCCCTGCTTCTCGCTCAGAGCCTGGTTGTTGTTTTTTTTTTGTGTGTCTGAGTGCTTGTCCACCTTGACATTATAACCCGCCAAACTTTGACTGTCATTACTCAGCGGTTTTGTGATGGCGTCAATTGAAGCGTTAGTTGACCGCATGCAGGGGCTATCCCTAGAGGTTGCGGAGCTACGTGGTTCGGTCACACGGTGTCAGAATGCTCTGGCATCAGGTGCAGGTCAAATTTGTGTGGAGCCTAAAGTGCTTCTTCCTGATCGATTTTCAGGGGGGTACGGATGACTTTATCCGTTTTAGAGAGTCCTGCAAATTGCATTTTCGGCTGCGTCCATCGTCGTCAGGTGATGAGAGTCAGAGGATAGGAATAATCATTTCTCTGCTTAAAGGGGACGCGCAATCCTAGGCCTTTTCTCTGCCACCCGGTTCTCGGGTCCTCCGGTCGGTGGAGGAATTTTTTAAGGCTCTGGGATTAATCTACGATGACCCAGATCGGTGGCAGAATCGAGGTTACGTAATTTATTTCAGGGTGAACATACTGCAGAGGCTTACTGTGTTGAGTTTAGGAGATGGGCTACGGAATCAGAGTGGAATGATCCTGCGTTACATAGTCAGTTTTGTCAAGGGTTATCTGAGAGATTGAAGGATGCCCTTGCTTTTCATGAATACCCAGACTCTTTGGAGAATGCCATGTCTTTAGCAGTACAGTTAGATAGACGTATCAGAGAAAGGTGTAGGGCTCCCTCCGTGCAAGGGATCCCTTCTGCGAGTGGTTTTGTCTCTACTGCCTCCCCGGGTGATGTTACAGGTAACTCTGGGGTAGCGGAGGAACCCATGCAGCTGGGTCAGGTTTCTTGCCATTCTAATAGTAGAGACTTTAGGAAATTGCACAAACTGTGTTACTATTGTGGAAAGAGTGGTCATTTTATTTTTGCTTGTCTTTATGTTAAACCGCAGGTGGAAGTGAAAAAGAAAGAAAAAAAAACTTCCCTGTCACTTGGTAGCGTGAATGGTGTGGTGGAGCTGGCAGATATGCAAGCTCCCTGCAGTTCCAGTTTTCTCCTTCCATTTTTTTTGTTGAAGTATTCCTTGATTGTGGTTCTGGGGTAAACCTAATTGACTCTCTTTTTCTTCAAAATCTAGGACTAAGCACTTGCACTTTAGAGAATGAGATTCGAGTTTTTGCAATTGATTCTTCCCCTCTTTCTCAAAGGAGTCTTACTCACATGGTTCATGGTATTCACTTAAGGGTGGGTGATGCACATGTTGAAATTATTTCTTGTTTTGTCATGAAGGATTTGCCAGCTCCTATAGTTTTGGGGTTGCCATGGTTGATTAAACATAACCCAATTATAGATTGGCAAGCGAGACAAATCATTGGTTGGAGTGAGTTTTGTTCGGATAATTGTCTTGGCACATCTATCTCTGGGGTGTCCACTACGATTTTACCTCAGTATCTCTCAGATTTTGCGGATGTCTTTTCGGAGGGTGGGGCTCAGGAATTACCCCATCATCGAGACTGATTGTCTAGTTAATCTCATCCCTGGGGCTAAATTGCCAAAATCTTGGCTTTACAACCTTTCTCAACCCGAAAGAGAGGTCATGCGAAAGTATATCGCCAAAAGTTTGGCAAAAGGTCATATTAGGCCATCTAAGTCTCCGTGGCATTAGGCTTGTTCTTTGTAAAGAAAAAGGATGGATCGCTGAGACCGTGTTTGGATTTCCGGGAATTGAACCATATTATCCCCTGCCTTTGATTTCTGACCTTTTTGATCAGATTGTGGGAGCCAAGGTGTTCTCCAAGTTGGATTTGAGGGGGGCCTACAACCTGATCAGGATCAAGGAGGGGGATGAGTGGAAAACGGCCTTCAATACACACGAGGGTAATTTTGAGAATATGGTTATGCCTTTTGGGTTGACGAATGTGCCAGCAGTATTTCAGCGATTCGTCAATGAGATTTTTCATCACCTGGTGGGGAGGTTCGTGGTGGTTTATTTGGATGACATTTTAATTTATTCCCCTGATCTGAAGACCCATCAGGATCATGTGAGACAGGTTTTGACGATCCTTCGGGAGAATAAATTATATGCTAAATTGGAGAAATGTTTATTTTCGGTGCAGGAGCTTCCGTTCTTGGGATATCTGCTTTCTGACTCTGGTTTTCGTATGGACCCCGAAAAGGTCCGGGCGGTTCTGGAATGGGACCGACCAGAGAATCGGAAAGCTTTAATGCGGTTCTTGGGGTTTACTAATTATTATAGGAAATTTATTTTAAACTATTCCACCATTGTAAAACCTCTCACGGATATGACTAAGAAGGGCGCTGACGTCTCCGTCTGGTCGGATGAGGCATTGCAGGCCTTTTCGGCTATTAAGGAGCGTTTTGCGTCTGCTCCCATTCTGGTGCAGCCCGATGTGTCTCAGCCATTCATCGTGGAGGTTGATGCATCTGAAGTGGGGGTTGGAGCGGTACTGTCACAGATTTCATCTCCTGGCAAATGAGTTCTCCAAGAAGCTCTCGATCGCCGAGAGGAATTATGATGTTGGAGATAGAGAGTTGCTGGCTATCAAGTTGGCCTTTGAGGAATGGCGTCACTGGTTGGAGGGGGCGTCTCACCCCGTTACGGTATATACAGATCATAAGAATTTGGCTTACTTGCAGTCTGCCAAGCGTCTGAACCCTAGACAGGTCAGATGGTCACTGTTTTTTACCAGGTTCAATTTTGTGGTTACCTTTCGCCCAGGGGTTAAGAACGTCAAGGCAGATGCCTTGTCTCGCAGCTTTCCTGGGGGAGGTGATTCAGAGGATCCTGCTCCGATTTTGGTGGATGGGGTGGTTGTCTCCGCCCTGTACCCCGAATTGGAGATGGAGCTGTTGGGAGCCCAGGAGGGGGATCCTGGTTCTTGTCCCACAGGGAGGTTGTTTGTTCCTGAGGGCCTGCGATACAAGGTATTTAAGGAACATCATGATACTGTCCTTGCTGGGCATCCTGGTGGTAAGTCGACCTTTGATCTTGTGTCCCAGAGGTTCTGGTGGCCCGGGTTACGTAAGAGCATTGAGGATTACGTGGCAGCTTGTGAAACCTGTGCTCGGTCAAAGGTTGCTCATACTAGACCGGCTGGTTCACTTCTTCCATTGTCTATTCAGTCTCATCCCTGGACGCACTTGTCTATGGACTTTATTACGGATCTACCGAGTTCCTCCGGGAGAACAGTAATTTTGGTGGTAGTTGACCATTTCAGTAAAATGGGTCACTTTATATCTTTATCTAGTCTGCCTAACGCCAAGACCCTTGCCCAGATTTTTGTGGATAATATTGTGAAATTGCATGGTATTCCTTCGGATGTGGTCTCCGGGGGCACGCAGTTTGTCTCCAGGTTTTGGAGGGCGTTCTGCTCTCAGCTTGGCATTCAACTTTCATTCTCTTTTCATCCGCAGTCGAATGGACAGACAGAGTGTACTAATCAAAACCTGGAGACCTACTTGAGGTGCTTTGTGGCTGAGAATCAGGAGGACTGGTCCTCATTCTTGTCTCTAGCAGAATTTGCTTTGAATAACCGTAGGCAGGAGTCCACGGGTAAGTCGCCGTTTTTCGGCGCATACGGCGTTCATCCTCAGTTTGGTACCTTTTCTGGGACTGGTTCCTCTGGGATGCCAGAGGAGGAGAGATTTTCTTCTGCCTTGTCTTCCATCTGGCGGAAGATCCAAGAGAATTTGGAGAAGATGGGTGAGAGGTATAAGCAAATGGCTGACAGGAGACGTGTGACTGGTCTGGACCTGTGTGTGGGTGATCTGGTACGGTTGTCCACTAAAAATATTAAGTTGAGAGTGCCATCTTGGAAACTGGGTTCAAGATTTATCGGTCCGTACAAAATATCTGCAGTGATTAACCCAGTAGCGTTTTGGCTGGATCTTCCGCAAACTTGGAGGATTCATGACGTGTTCCACAGGTCTTTACTGAAAAAATATGTGAAACCAGTGGAACCATCGCCATTGCCTCCTCCTCCTGTTCTGGTCGATGGAAATTTGGATTTCGAGATCTCCAGGGTTCTCGACTCTAGAGTTTTTCGGGGTTCCCTTCAGTATCTGGTACACTGCAGGGGATACGGCCCTGAGGAGAGGATTTGGGTTCCTGCACGGGATGTCAGTGCCAGCCGACTGGTGAGGGCTTTTCATAGATCCCATCTTGATAAGGTTGGTCTGGGGTGTCCGGAGGTCACCTGTAGAAAGGGGGGGTACTGTCATGCCCGGCTCTGACTATGTGCGGAGGTCGGCCAGAATAGCAGCATGTATTTAGTGTTTGTTTTGGAGTTGTGCTGGATCCGCCTCCCATCAGGTGCACTGGATGGGGTCATTAGTTTAAATGGCTCTCATTTCCAGTGCTCTGAGCGGGTTATAGAAATCAGTCTGGCCTAGAAAGCAAGCAAGCAAGCAAGGAAGGTTTTCTGTCCCAGCTCTGTTAAGATAAGTGTGGTTTCTGTTCTTGTTGTTTGCTGTTTTAGTTGTGTTGATATCTTCTCTCCCATCCAGGTTCTGTGTGAGCAGGCTGCTCCTATTTCCCCTTTTCACCATCTCAGGGAAGTTAGGGTGTATTAGCCTAGGCACGATGACACAGCATTCCTACCACCAAGGTCTGCCTGTGGACTGAGCAGTGCAGGGAGAAAGGTCAGGGATTAGCAAGGAGGTGACCAGCATGATCCACCACATGGCATCAAAGCACCCTAATAGGTGGGTCTTTCCAGTCAGCTTCGGCTGTTCACAAGTAGTGAAGGACGAACATCGTCCGGGACGTTTCGCGAACGTGCATTCGTGATCAAATGTTTGCGAACCACGCATTGGCAGCATGTCCCATTCACTTTAATGGCAGGCGAACCTGGAAAAACCTTCAGGTCATATTTACAGCCACCAAATACTTACTAGAAGTGCACAAATAGTCCCACAACATGGACAGTGAAATACCAGAGGTGGGTCAATGGCAAAAATTCCCACCCGAAATATGGTATGTATTTTAACCACCTCAGCCCCCCTTAATAACCAGACCACTTTTTACAATTCTGCACTACACTACTTTCACGGTTTATTGCTCGGTCATAAAACTTACCACCCAAATGAATTTTACCTCCTTTTCTTCTCACTAATAGAGCTTTCATTTGGTAGTATTTCATTGCTGCTGACATTTTTACTTTTTTTATATCAAAAATGACCCAATTTTTTTTTTTTTTTTATGAAATTTTTCACTTTCTGTTGCAAAATTTTTCAAATAAAACTACATTTCTATATATTTTTTTCTCTAAATGTTTTGTTCTACACATCTTTGATAAAAAAATGCAATAAGTGTATATTTATTGGTTTGGGTAAAAGTTATAGCGTTAAAAATCTACGGTGCAAAAAAATTAATTTACGCACTTTGACTTTCTGAGCACCTGTCATGTTTCCTGAGGTTCTACAATGCAGACAGACAGTAGAAACACCCCACAAATGACCCCATTTCGGAAATTAGACACCCTAAGGTATTCGCTGATGGGCATAGGGAGTTCATATAACTTTTTATTTTTTGGCACAAGTTAGCGGAAATTGATATTTTTTTTCTTACAAAGTCTCATATTCCACTAACTTGTGACAAAAAATAAAATTTTACATGAACTCACCATACCCCTCACGGAATACCTTGGGGTGTCTTCTTTCTAAAATGGGGTCACTTGTGGGGTTTTTATACTGCCCTGGCATTTTAGGGGCCCTAAAGCGTGAGAAGTAGTTTGGAATCCAAATGCGTAAAAAATGCCCTGTGAAATCCTAAAAGTACTCATTAGAATTTGGGCCCCTTTGCGCACCTAGGCTGCAAAAAAGTGTCACACATGTGGTATCGCCGTACTCAGAAGAAGTAGGGCAATGTGTTTTGGGGTGTATTTTTACATATACCCATACTGTGTGTGAGAAATATCTCTGCAAATTACAACTTTTTACACTTTTTTTTATACAAAGTTGTCAACTTACAGAGATATTTCTCTCACCCAGCATGGGTAAATGTAAAAATACACCCCAAACCACATTGCCCTACTTCTGCTGAGTATGGCGATACCACATGTGTGACACTTTTTTGCAGCCTAGGTGCGCAAAAGGGCCCAAATTCCAATGAGTACCTTTTAGGAGGGCATTTTTAGGCATTTGGATTCCAGACTTCTTCTCACGCTTTAGGGCCCCTAAAATTCCAGGGCAGTATAAATACCCCACATGTGACCCCATTTTGGAAAGAAGACACCCCAAGGTATTCCGTGAGGGGCATAGCGAGTTCATAGAAGTAATTTTTTTTTTTTGGCACAAGTTAGCGGAAATTTTTTATTTTTTTTTCTCTCACAAAGTCTCCTTTTCCGCTAACTTGTGACAAAAAGTTCAATCTTTCATGGACTCAATATGCCCCTCAGCAAATACCTTGGGGTGTCTTCTTTCCAAAATGGGGTCATTTGTGGGGTGTTTGTACTGCCCTGGCATTTGAGGGTCTCCGCAATCATTACGGCATGTATGGCCAGCATTGGGAGTTTCTGCTATTCTCCTTATATTGAGCATACGGGTAATGAGATTGTAGTGATTGTGCAGTGATAAAAAATATATATATATTTTGTCACTGCGGCGGGGTGGGCGTGGGTGAGTGCACGTATGGGCGACCGATCAGGCCTGATTGGGCAAACACTGCGTTTTGGGTGGAGGGCGAGCTAAGGTGATACTAATACTATTATAGATCTGACTGTGATCAGTTCTGATCACTTACATATACTATAAAGTACCAATGCTGATTAGCGATATGCTAATCAGCAAATCAGTGACTGCGGTGCGGTGGGCTGGGCGCTACCTACACTGATCACTTTTTTTCCCTTTCACTAGTGATTGACAGGGGTGCTCAAGGGGTTAATTTGAGCGATGGGAGGGTGATCTGGGGCTAAATAAGTTGTGGTGTACTCACTGTGATCTGTGCTTTCTGCTGGGACCAACCGATGAAAAGGACCCAGCAGAGAGCACAGAAGCCATTTAACACATTATATTTATAAATATAATGTGTTATATGGCTGGTGGTACGTTATTTTAAAAGTCACCAACCTGCCAACGCTGATCATTGGCTGGCAGGCTGGTGACCAACTCCTTGTGCGCCTTTTGCCGACCCGCACTGTGCATGTGTGGGCCGGATATGCGCGTCATCTCGCGTCTCGCGAAGATGACGCGTAGATGCGTGAAGGAGGAATAACCGGGCCACCCGCAGGAAGCATCCCTGCGTTCGGCGGTCGGGAGGTGGTTAAAGGGAACCTGTCGCCTCAAAAACACGTATAAAACTGCCAGCATTACCTTAAAGTAGCCCCCAGTCTGTTCATATTCATATGTTTGATCTGGTAGTCTGATGCTCAATAGCTTAAAAAAAAACTATATTTTAAGCTCCATCAGCGCTATCTTGCCGGTCAGCTTCAAGTTAAGGTAAGCACGCCTCATAACCGTCCCCTCTCTTGTTTGATTGACTGCCTGAAGTGTGTCCGGGATCACAGGAGTCTTACGCATGCTACTGCGCGGCCGCACTTCAGGCAGTCAATTAAACAAGAGAGGGGACGGTTAGGGGGCACGCTTACCTTGACTTGAAGCAAGGAAGCTGCTGCCTCCTTGACTTGAAGCTGACCGGCAAGATAGCGCTGGAGGCGCTTAAAATATAGTTTTTTTTAAGCTATTGAGCATTATACTACCGGTTCAAACATATGATTATGAACAGACTGGGGGCTACTATAAGGTAATGGTGGCAGTTTTATATGCGTTTTTGAGGTGACAGTTCCCTTTAATCAGGGCCATTTTTATGCATCTAAAATGGAAACTCTCAAAAATGTGCCCTGCTGGAGCCTAGAAATTTTTTATTTTAGGCCACGGGAGTACGGGCCCCAAAAAGTAGGCATTCGTCTGACAGAAAAGAACAAGTGATTATGTGGCTCGAGGTATATTAGACGGTCAGTCGATAACAATTGTACTGTAGGCCAGTGGAGTACAGGCTCCAACAATTATGCATTCACCTGACAGAAAATAACAAGTGATTATGTGGCTGGAGGTATATTAGATGGTCAGTGGATAACAATTGTACTGTATGCCAGTAGGAGTACAGGCCCCCAAAATTATGCATTCACCTGACAGAAAAGAACAAGTGATTATGTGGCTGGAGGTATATTAGATGGTCAGTGCATAACAATTTTACTGTAGGCCAGTGGAGTACAGGCCCCAAACATTAGGCATTCACCGGACAGAAAATAACAAGTGATTTTGTGGCTGGAGGTATATTAAGCAGGTCAGTGGATAACTATTTTACTGCAGGCCTGTGGAGAACAGGCCACAAACATTAGGTATTTACTGGACAGAAAAGAACAAGTGATTATGTGGATGGAGGTACATTAGGCATTCACTGAATAACAATTTTACTGAAGGCCAGTGGAGTACAGGCCCCAAAAATGATGCATTCACCTGACAGAAAAGAACAAGTGATTATGTGGCTGGAGGTATATTAGGCGGTCAGTGGATAACAATTTTACTGTAAGCCAGTGGAGTACAGGCCCCAACAATTAGGCATTCACCTGACAGAAAAGAACAAGTGATTATGTGGCTGGAGGTATATTAGATAGTCAGTGTATAACAATTTTACTGCAGGCCAATGGAGTATAGGCCCCAAACATTAGGCATTCACCGGACAGAAAGAACAAGCGATTATGTGTCTGGAGGTACATTAGGCAGTCACCGGATTAAAATTTTACTGTAGGCCACTGGAGTAGAGGCCCCAAAAACATTCACCTGACAGAAAAAAAGGCATTTTATTCCGCTGCATATACATAAGAAGTGAGAGGACGCTGGACCATCAAGGCTGAGCCGGTGGACAACAGAGGACGCACTTGACAACCGGTTGGTAAACAATATGGAATTTATTGCATGACGACGCATTTCGGAGTACAACTGTCCACTTTATCAAGTCTGAATAGACGTCCGCTGCAGGGCTGACATGGCCGCTGGCTGTCTGGCACATGGAGGACTCTGACTGTAGGCACGTGGAGACACAGTTAGCGTCCTCCACGTGCCAGACAGCCAGCGGCCGTGTCAGCTCTGCAGCTGACTTCTATTCAGACTTGATAAAGGGGGCAGTTGTACCCCGAAACGTGTCGTCATGCAATAAACTCCATATTGTTTACCAACCAGTTGTCAAGTGTGCCCTCTGTTGTCCACCCGCTCGGCCTTGATGGTCCGGCGTCCTCTCACTTCTACTGTTTACCCGATCAGCGGTGTGGCTCCCGCCTTTGGCTCCTGGACAAGTTCAGGCTGCACCAACCGTTTACTACCTCTTATTTGCCCTCATTGTGGTTGCACCCAATTTGGTGCAACCCCCAAAGGTGAGCAAACCATTTTTTATCAATTGTGGCTTTCATGGTCATTTGACATACTATCCTATGAGGGCCTCTCTCTCCTTATTGCCATTATTTGCTGTATATACATAAAACAAGGACCATTCTTTGTTCTGGGTGGTGGCGGATATGTGTGGGCTGGCATGAGAAAATTCAATTACACGTGGTCGTCACAGGTGTTGAATTCCTCCGAGATCCATGCCTCATTCATTTTTAGAAATGTGAGGTAGTCCACACTTCTACACAGTCGTGAGCTAGGTGAGTGCGCTTATCGGTGACGATTCCCCCTGCTGCGCTGAACGCCCTTTCGGACAGGACACTCGATGAGGGTCAAGCCAAAAGTTCCATGGCAAATTGAGCCTGCTCTGGCCACAGGTAAACCGTTAACCCGATGTAGTCGGACACCTGTCGGTCTAGGCATTCCCTGAGGCTGGAGCCGGAGGGTGGCTCTCAATGGGTTGGTTGCAAGAATGATCTCATATATGAAGTGACCAACACATCTTCAAACCGCCCTCCTCTTGCAGGCGCGGTAGGATTGGTACCCGCACCTATTTCACTGTGGGTGGAAATTCCTCTGCCAGCGCCCGCAACAGCAGAATGCAGCATCTCTCGCAGCAAGGCCTGGAAATGCTGCATTCTGACCACCATCCTCCTCTGACTCCTCTTCAGAATCCTGCTGACTTGTCTCAGATGGAGTAGCCCCCCTGGGAATTCATTCAAAATTGCGACTTCCTCATCTTTCAGCTCCTGCTCCTCGATGGCTTGATCAATGACATGATGCAATGCACGCTCCAGAAGGAAGGTGTAAGGTACGATGTCACTGATGGTGCACTGGCTGTGACTGATCAGTTTGGTGATCTCATCAAATGGCCACAGAAGTCTGCATGCGTCGCGCATGAGCAGCCACTGCCGCAGGTGAAAAGAAACCAAACTCCCCAGATCCTGTCCTGCTGCAGAGTTCGTACAGGTAGTCGTTAACAGCACTTTGCTGCTGGAGCAGCCTATCAAGCATATACAAGGAGGAGTTCGAGTGCGTCGGGCAGTCACAAATCAGACATCTGACGGGCAGTTGATGTCGGCGCTGAACGTCAGCAAGGCGAGCCATGGCCGTGTAAGATCTTGTAAAATATGCAGATATTTTCCTGCCCTGCCGCAAGATGTCCTGGACTCAGGGGTATTTGGCAACGAATCGCTGCACGACTAAGTTCAGGACGTGTGCCATGCACGGCACGTGTGTCATTTTGCCCTGTTTCAGCGCACTCAGCAAATTGGTACCGTTGTCGCACACTACTTTACCAACTGTTCAAATTGAGTGAGGTAAGCCACTTATCGGCCTGTGACCGCAGAGCTGAAAGCAGTGCAGGACCGGTGTGGTTCTTGGCTTCCAGGCACAATAGCTACAGCACAGCATGGCAACGTGTCACTTGGGACGTTGAATATGTTCTGGGGAGCTTGGGGGACGCAGCAGAAGAGGCGGTACTAGTGGAAAAGGAGGAGTCAGCCGAGCAGAAGACAAAGGATAGAGTAGGAGGAGGAGAAGAAGAGGCAGGCCTGCATGCAATCTTTGGCAGTAATACCAAATCCACACAGGAGCCACGGGTTGCATGCTTGACGGCCGTCAGAAGGTTCAATCCAGTGGGCAGTAAAAGTTATGTATCTTCCCTGCCCGTGTTTGCTAGACCACGTGTGTGTAGTCAGATGTATCTTGGCACCGACACTGTGTGCCAGAGATATATTCAATTGCCGCTGAACATGGCCATACAGCTCTGGGATGCCCTTGTGGGAGAAATATTTCCTTCCAGGGACCTTCCATTGCGATGTGCCAATGGCCACAATTTTTGCAAAAGGCCTCCGAGTCCACCAGTTTATATGGTAGTAGTTAGCGCGATAGCAGTTCCGACAAGCCAGTGGTCAGCCGTTGGGCAAGAGGGTTATCCGGCGTCATCATCTTTTTTCACTCGAACATTTGGGGCAAGGAAGCTTGCCTTTTTGCCAGATGAAAGCGACAACGGCACGGTGGAAGTTGGAGTGAAGGACAAATGGGAGGAGAGAGGAGAAGGAGAAGTGGCAGGACGTGGAGTGCCAGGAGTGTGGCTTTGTGGGTTCTGACGGCGTTGCCCCCACAGTGCTCGGAGATGGGACGCCAGGTGCCTTCTTAGGTGAGTGTTGGGCTTACCGCGACTTATGCGTTGACAGCACAGGCTGCAGATGGCAACACTATTGTCAGCAGCGTTAAAAAAAGCCGACACTGCGGAGTCATGTGCCGGCGGTCCTGGGAGTGCAAGATGTGACTGTGCATGGTGGATGGCTCACTCCAGATACATTTGCAGTCTGCTTTTTGCATCCTCTGCACTGTGAGTTCTGCCTGCTTCTCCTCCTTCTCCGCCCTCTCTGCTGCTCTGTCTCTCCATCTGATCTCCACTCTTCTTCCTCTCTTGTGGGCACCCACGTGACCATCGACACGTCATCATCGTCACCTTCACCACCACTGACATTAGAGATCTCGAAGTAGGCAGCAACAGCGGAGACCACCCTACTTTGGCTGATCTGGGTACTGTCGTCAGTCCGCTGGGTGGCGGCTATTGCTACCTCCTCTTCCTCATCCGATGCCAAGAATAATTCCTCGAGTGGAGGGGCTATGGTGGTGGTGTCTTTGGGGGTGTACACAGCAGAGAGTGAGGAGGGTGCAGATACAGAGGATGAGGAGGGTGCATAAATGAAAGGCTGAGTGAGACACTCAATCAACTCAGTTGCGTCCTTTGACCTAATTGCACACACATTACATTTTCCAACTTCCCACTTAGGCTCTGGCCTGGTGCACCTGCCCAACCCCTAGCACCCCTGCGGAACAGCCTGGCTCTTCCTCTGCCTGTCATGCCTAGAGAAGAGCAGTATTTGTAGAAGTAGGTATAACGCACCCCTTAATCAATATTTTGCAGGTATATCAAACCCCATAATCAGTATTTTGTTAAAGCAGGTATATCACACCCCTCAATCAGTATTTTGTGGAAGATATCAAACCCCTTAATAAGTATTTTGTTAAAGCAGGTATATCGCACCCCTCAATCAGTATTTTGAGGAAGCAGGTATATCACACCCCTCAATCAGTATTTTGCGGAAACAGGTATATAGAAAGCCTGAATCAATTTTTGGTGGAAGCAGGTATATCGCACCCCTCAATTAGTATTTTGTAGAAGCAGGTATATAGAATCCCTTAATCAGTATTTTGTAGAAGCAGGTATATTGCACCCCTCAATCAGTATTTTGTGGAAACAGGTACCATATATAGAACCTCTGAATCAATATTTGGTGGAAGCAGGTATATCGCACCCCTGAATCAGTAGTTTGTGGAAACATGTATATAGAACCCCTGAATCAATATTTGGTGGAAGCTGGTATATCGCACCCCTCAATCAGTATTTTGTGGAAGCCGGTGTATCGCAGGCCACAATCAATATTTGGTGGAAGCAGGTATATCGCACCCCTCAATTAGTATTTTGTGGAAGCAGGTATATAGAATCCCTTAATCAGTATTTTGTAGAAGCAGGTATATCCCACCCCTCAATCAGTATTTTATGGAAACAGGTATATAGAACACCAGAATCAATATTTGGTGGAAGCAGGTATATCACACCCCTCTATCAGTATTTTGTGGAAGCAGGTATATAAAACCCCTTAATCAATATTTTGTGGAAGCAGGTATATCACACCCCTCAATCTGTATTTTGTGGAAGCAGGTATATCAAACCCCTTAATCAGTATTTTGTAGAAGCTGGTATATCGCACCTCTTAATCAGTATTTTGTGGAAGCAGGTATATACAACACCTGAATCAATATTTGGTGGCAGCAGGTATATCGCACCCCTCAATCAGTATTTTGTGGAAGCAGGTATATCAAAATCCTTAATAAGTATTTTGTAGAAGCAGGTATATCGCACCCCTCAATCAGTATTTTGTGGAAACAGGTATGTAGAACCCCTGAATCAATATTTGGTGGAAGCAAGTATATCGCACCCCTCAAACAGTATTTTGTGAAAGCAGGTATATCAAACCCCTTAATCTGTATTTTGTGGAAGCAGGTATATCGCACCCCTTCGGCGAATCACGACCGCGCAAAGTCTGCCGCGAAACGACCGCTGGGCGAACCGCAACGCCATCTCTAGTCAGCATCCATCTGCTTGCCAGAAGCCATTTATACTTACTTTCCTTTTCCTTTAAAGGCTATGTGGCGGTGCAGTATGCACAGCGTGTGATTGTATCTCTTCATAATGCTTACACTTATCTGACTTTCCTTTCTGCATATTGATAGAAAAAGTCTTTTCAAAGACCAGACTTGAAATTGGATGTTACGGAGTGCGCTGTGTTTTCTTCAGATTTGATCCTATTGCAAATTGCTTTATCTCGTCTCAGAAAATTGTGTCTTATTTGGTTGTTGTTTTTACACATTTACTGTACCTTGTGTAAACACCTCTTTCTGCAGAGGATGAAA
The DNA here is from genome assembly GCF_014858855.1 of Bufo gargarizans. Classification (NCBI taxonomy): domain Eukaryota; kingdom Metazoa; phylum Chordata; class Amphibia; order Anura; family Bufonidae; genus Bufo; species Bufo gargarizans. The sequence continues at coordinate 607,891,100 of NC_058081.1, forward strand.
ACGCATCCATGAAATACTGCATGAAGACAGTTTATTAAAGCAGTTAAGAGCATTTCTATTTTCAGATGAAAGCCTGTATTACACCAGGCGATTGTCAGTATGATTATTGCTAACGAGCATTCATAGGAACTCTCATTAGCGATGATCTGCCTGTATAAGGCCTCTTTCACACGAACGCGTGATGACTGTGCCCGTGCTGCGGACTGCAAAATGCAGTACGCAATGCACGGGCACCGGCCGTGGTCCAGCCGCATGCAGATTGCAACTCCATTCACTTGAATGGCGTCCGCAATCTGTCCGTTCCGCAAAGATTGGACAAGTTCCATCTTTTTGCGGAACAGAAGCACGGAACGGAATCCCACTGAAAGCACTCCGTAGTGCTTCCGTTTCATGGTTCCGTTCCGCACCGCACTGCATCTCTGGATTTACGGACCCATTCAAGTGAATGGGTCCTGCATCCGTGATGTCAAATGCATTGGACGGTGTCCCATGTATTGCGAACCCACCGTATGGGGGGGACACACGGTCATGTGCATGTGCCCTAATAGTGCTGCCCATTACCCGATGGACGAGCAAACGCTCATCCATCGGACAATTGCAATCTTTCAGCAGGTTTAAAAATCATTGCTTGCTGGCTGCAGATCGTGCAGTCTAATCACCCTCTGCGGCCGGCAAACAATGATTCATTATGGAGATGAGCTATGGCATAAGTGATCACTCCTCCCCTTATTCTGGAGGAGATCGCTGCATGTAATAGCAGCGGTCTCCACCGCTGACGAGCTGTAGGGAACGCTTCCTTCCTGACAATTGTCTGCCTGATTGCGCAATGTAATACAGACCTAAGGCTGTGTTTACATCACATTTTTGTCTCACATATCACATATATGTTGGGGAAAAAGGATGTGAAGGCATATTACAGTATGCTTTTCCATCCCGTAGAGTCCAGCAAGAAATGTATACATAAATGGATGCAGTTTTTTTTTTATTTTTTTCACAATGGAATCCTATGCTGACAGATGCCATTGTATGGTATCCGTCAGAGGCAGTTGTTTAACGTATACGTCATGGCTACATGCTAGCAACGGATAAAAACATGATGTGAACATAGCCTAAAATGAATACATTTAGACATGCATTGTGGACTATGCTGAACTTTATTAATTTTGTCCTAAGTTTAGACAGGGTAAAACTAGTTCAGACATGCAGAAACTACAACACATTAATCACTGGGGAACATGTTGCATGATCATTTTGGTGCAAATGGACTTGTTCCTATACAGGCTCGAACTGGTCCACAGGCAAACAGGTGAATCCGGTGGGTCCCTGAGCAAAGGTGGGTCCCATTGCCCCACCCCTAGTGGTTAAGGATTCCCTGTCAAAGGATGGTGATCTCAGTGCGACAAGAAAAGGAAGAGCCAGCCCAGGAGCGTTAGACACTGAACCCGCTGGTGGGGACCAGGTAAGTGTGATCTCCATTGTGGGTCAACCGTACTTGGAGGTCTGTCTTACTCTTGGATAACCCATTTAAAAAATCTACCCGGATTAGTACAGAAGCATGGGGTGGCTGAGAAGACTTCTAAGTTCAGAGGCAGGTCAGCCAGAATCTTACTTACCCAGGGGCCCATATTATCAAAGTAACTGTGGGGATCCCCATAATCAATCATCTTGTAGCATCTTGCTGCTGCCTACTGCAGTGTGAGCAAGTATCCCTGGCTCCCATAGCTAAAAGATCCCTAGTCCAAGGCAGGATCCATTCAACTGGTTACTGAAGGGGGTCTCTAGGACATAACAGTCTAAGGCACTGGCTAGGCAGTGGGCTACTACTGAAAATGAATTTGGTTGGTACAGTTTTAGGGATTTTTAAAAGGGGGTCAGGTAATATTTGTATGTGCATGTATCTTAGACACAATGTAGTGGACATTCACAGAGTTCTCCCTAAAGGCACAGAGTTTCCTTGGTGTTGTGCTTAGGGTATTTGTCTAGCTGGAAGCCTTTTTTTTCAGCCCAGTCTGAGGTCTAGAGCACTCTGGATACATTATTTTTATTAAGAATATCTCTATGCTTAGCTCCATTCAGGTTGCCCTCAGCCTGACCAGTCTCCATGTCCCAGCCATTGAAAAACACTCCAACATCATGATGCTGCCACCACCATGATTCACTATAGGGATGGTATTGGGCAGTGTCTGGTTTCCTTCAAACATGTCGCTTAGAATTGAAGCCAAAAAGTTCAATCTTGGTTTCATCAGACCAGAGAATCTGGTTTCTCTCAGTCTGCGAGTCCTTTTTGTTGTACCCTTCTCCAGATCTGTCCTTCCGCACGATCCTGTCTCTGAGCTTTACAAGCAGTTCTTTTCTCCTCATGATTTGGGTTTTGCTCTAATATGAATTGTCAGCTGTGAGGCCTCATATAGAGTCATGTCCAATCAACTGAATTTCCCACAGGTGTACTCCAATCAATGTGTATAAACATCTCAAATATGGTCAAGAGAAATGGGAGTTTTCCAGAGCAGAGTTACGGCGGCACTACAGCAGCGTACACTGAGAGACGGACAGGACTCGAGATAATCTAGTACTGCATTTGCAGCTTCAGACTTTGTTCATCTCTAAAAAGTGAATATGTTTCCTTGAAATTGTATGGCAGGAATGCACACCAGACTTATCAGTTATTCTCAGTTTATTCCATTTAGAACACAGTGAATGATCTGCTACATGGAAGTCATTTGTGGGTCCAAAAATATTCACTTTCACTTCAGTATTTTAATAGGGGTCATGCTCTGTTTTTCATATATTGAGGTACATATCTTCCGTTTTGCATAAATAACCATAGAGTTAAACGGGTGGTTTTGATTTAGAAAAACATGGCTGCTTTCTTCTACCTATTCACATGCTAAGTGTGGCTTTGCGGCTTAGTGCCCTTCACTTCAATTAAAGGGAGTCTGTCAACAGAAAATTCATTGTTAAACCAGGAACACTGCACCTTTCTGTGCACCCTTGCTTCTCCTGATTCCTCTGCCAGCCACTTCCTCTCCTTGTTGATTGATAGAGCCAGGTTCATTAGTCATCTCGTCTGGCCCGCCAATCAAGAAGGAAAGGAAGGGTCAGACATTGGAAGCAGGAGGAGAAAGGATGCGCAGAGTTGATTGGCCCCGCCCTTAGTGCTTTAACTGCTAATTTGCATATGGATTAAAAGTACTTTTTGTACAGAATGAAGCAACAGATCACTGAGTGAAAGGTATCATTACATTCAGCAGATCCAGCCCTACAAGGCAGCGCATCTGGTATAACAGTGACTTTCCTGTTGACAGACACCCTTTAAGCTGAGCCATAATTCCAGATACAACCTATGGACAGGTGTTGTGCTATTTCTGCAATAAAGCAGACATGTTTTCTAACCTTGCACGAACCCTTTAAAATCTATGTAGATCTTTAAAATCCATGTAGATATTGTGAATGTTCACTATTATGCCTTGACCCACTTTCAATGTCTTCTCTGTTTCCAGCACTGCCCACCACAATGTTCATGGTGCAATTTAGCTCCATCGCCGACTTCTTGTGACGGAACTACACAGAACAGCACATTGGTTAGGGTGCAGAGTGTCGGCCCCTGCAAGCCAGCTGTTGATGACCTATACAGAGGATAGATGTTCAAATAGTAGTTGACGGCAGAATTTTCGCCCAAAGGTTTTTTATTAGTAGTTAATCCAGTGAAAACATGTACAAAAAGGTGCATAAAAAGCAGCAATGTTTCGACTAACACCATAGTCTTTGTCAAGCCTAGTATGTAGTATTATCCCAAAGTATTTATAGGGCCTCTAATACCACCCACAATACCATTATACCAATCACATCAAGTGATTATCAATAACCCAACCCAGTGTCACGGCTGAGGATGGGGGAAACCCTCAGCCGTGTGATGCCCGATGATGTTATGGCTGCTCGGCCAGGAGAACAGGATAGGGAGCAGGTCACCTCCTCACGCATCCCTAACCTGACCCTAACTCCTACCTGCATGGGCCGACCTTGATGGTAGGAGGACCCATGCACAGGAACCTCGGAGCCCTGACTTACCCTCCGCAGATCCCTGAGCTAGGAGCTGGGTAAGACGACCTACTTCTCCTAGGAACAGAGGAGCAGGAGTCTCAATGGCCAAGCTGTTGGGAAAAGGGGAACTCATACAGCCTTACGGGTATGGCAGGCAAACTAATAGTTCCACCAACCTGCCACAGCCTTGCTGACTGGATCCCTGTGCAAACAGGAATCCAGAACCTTAAGCTGCACCAAAACACATAGGAAGGTCCCAACAGAACATAACATACAACATCACACACATAAAGACATCAACATAAAGACAATATCTTTATGACCACAGGGGTGGCTCTCACTGGCAGGTAATATGCACAGGAGGCTGCTCCAGCCAAGCATGACTGAAGCAACCTACTGAGCCATGCCAAACACCAAGGCTATATAGGCCAAGAAGCCACACCCCACAGTCGGACACACCCAGTGACATCACACACACACTGGGAAGGGTGTTAACCCTTCCAGCACCACAGAAGGGAAACACACATAAATGGGAAGTGACCAAACAAAGATCACACTGTGGCTGTTGCCGCTCTTGCCTGTTGGTACTCTGGCACACATGGCTGACTTCATGTTATGCTGCCTTTCCAGCAACCCGCGTGTTATACTCATTTTAGACAACATGGATGTCACGCTGGACAGGCTCTCAGACATACAGATAAACCAGCAAACCAGACTCTAGGCGAGAAGCAGGGGAAAGGTCACCTCCTCCTTGCAAATCCCTGACTTCTCTCCCTGCTCTGCTCAGCCCACATTCAAACCTTGATGGTAGGAATGATGTGTCCTCGTGCCTGGGCTAAAACACCCTAGATTCCCTGAGATGGTTAAAAGGGGAATAGGAGCAGCCCTGCTCGCACAGAACCTGGATGGGCGAAATGACACCAACACAACCAAGATAGCAAGCAACAAAAAACTGAAACCACACTTATCTTTTCTGAGCTAGAACAGACAACCTTCCTTCCTTGCTTCCAAGGCCAGAATGATTTCTATAACCCGCTCAGAGCACTGGGATAGAGTGCTATTTAAACTAATGACCCCACCCAGTGCACCTGATGGGAGGCGGATCCAGCACGGCTCCAAAACAAAACACTAAACACGTGCTGCTATTCTGGCCGACCTCCGCACATAGTCAGAGCAGGGAATGACAGTACCCCCCCTTCTACGGGTGACCTCCGGACACCCCGGACCAACCTTATCCGGATGGGATCTATGAAAAGCCCTCACCAGTCGGCTGGCGTTGACATCCAGCGCCGGAACCCACATCCTCTCCTCAGGGCCGTATCCCCTCCAGTGTACCAGGTACTGAAGGGAACCCCGAAGAATTCTAGAGTCGAGAATCCTGGAGATCTCGAACTCCAAGTTTCCATCGACCAGAACAGGAGGAGGAGGCAATAGCGATGGTTCCACCGGTTTCACATATTTTTTCAGTAAAGACCTGTGGAACACATCATGGATCCTCCAAGTCTGCGGAAGATCCAGCCGAAATGCTACAGGATTGATCACCTGCAGATATTTTGTACGGACCAATAAATCTTGGACACAGTTTCCAAGATGGCACTCTCAATTTGATATTTTAAGTGGACACCCACACCAGATCACCCACACACAGGTCCGGACCAGTCACACGTCTCTTGTCAGCCAGTTGATAGGGCAGACATCCAAATAGATTGTCACCGTCACGGGGATGTGCGATCGCTTAGAAGTTATGGGGAGGATGTCTCGATGCATCTTGGACTCCCAGGTCGCTGCTGGGAACCATGTTGTGTGAGTAGTACGCCACTTTTAGAGACTGACAATAATACGCACAAAACTTGTATATAAAGAGCATGTGCTAGTCAAAAATTACAAGGAAGAGGCACTCCGATACAACCTGTATATCACATAATGAAGTCAATCTAGAGTCAACAAAGTGGCAGCAGGCCCTCACCTACAAGTCCAGTCTCAGTAGCCAAGAGTCTGGTCAACACAATCCTCAGCATGATGGCACACTGGGTGAACTGCTGTGGAGGCCGGGAGCAAGTTGGCTGCTGGCACCAGACTTGCCCTCCAATAGATCCTCGTTAACAAAAAGCATACTCATTCCAATAACAGGGCCTCTTAAGAGTGCTGTATTGTTATTTATCGTCACTAACTCCCCGAGTCGGGAGTGGGTAATTGCCGCACTCCTGCTGCCTTCCTTGGATGCTTGTGCTTTAATAACTTGTCCCACCCTCTCTGGGTGGTTCACAATTTGGAAAAAAAGGGGCAAGGCAACAACAGCCAATCAGAGTTCAACCATTGACCTACCTTGGATGTGGATAGCCCTTGAGTACTGAGCGCTTTTGCACATGGGCAATGAACATCATAAGACGCCAAGCAGAAGGAAAGTGCATTAGGTGAGGAGTCCACAGCTGAACGCTCTGCATATTATAATTGATTTTATGTAAATCACTATGAGTAATGCAATTTGGTGATGTGATATTGGTGGTTTTTCAAGCCTGGGTTGGGTTATTGATAATCACTTGATGCGATTGGTATAATGATTGTGGGTGGTATTAGAGGCCCTATAAATACTTTGGGATAATACTTCCTATTAGGCTTGACAAAGACTACGGTGTTAGTCGAAGTGTTGCTGCTTTTTATGCACCTTTCTGTACATGTTTTTATGGATTAACTACTAATAAAGAACCTTTGGAAGAAAATGCTTCTGTCAACTACTATTTGAACATTTATCTATGGATTGCCGTGGATCCGGCGTCATGGATGGGCTGTTGCATGTCTAGAGGAGTCTGGAAGGTACACAAGTGCTGCTCTATACGCTATTTGTCTGACTATATTGAGGATAGGATATCGCATAAAAAGGCTGGACAACCCCTTTAATATTCTTGCCCCCTCCAATCCATCCTCTACTCAACTGCCTAGTTAACCCACCTTTCCTCTTGCTTCTCCTCTGCATCTCTGCTCTATTAACCCCTCCACTGACTCCACATTGCCAAAAGAAAGCAGAACCAAATATTAACAATAACCTTCTGGGCTGTCCAAACCTGTCCAACTCCATATATTTCTGACCTAATCTCCTAATACCTCCTCATATGCAGTCTCTGATACTCTCAAAACCTCCTTTTTTTTGCTTTGCTCTTGTCTGCATCCCCCATACTCTGATTTGTGTGCATCCCCCCATACTCAGGAACTTGCCTAACACATTAGATTCTCCCCCACCTTTGGAGCCTTCAAAATTACCCTGAAAACCAACCTTCTCAGAAAAGCCTACAAACTGCAATAACTCTGCTGCCACCATACTACAATCTGAGCTAACCCTTTTACTGTCCCTTTCCCTTGTAGATTGCAAGCCCTACGTACCAGTTCGTTTCTGCTTGTATTGTACTTTTTGTTTTATATTATATATGTACAACACAATGGAATTATTTTTGCAATAAGCAATAATGACAATGTTCCATTTAGACTGATGACATATGTATCCTTAGCGGCTTGTCTATCTGGTGCACCTATGCTGCTCATGTTACACATTTTAAGAAGGCAAAGGGTTTAAAGGGTTTTTCCGAGATTCAAATATTGATGAATCATCCTCAGGGTAGTTCATCAATATCAGATCAGTAGGGGTCCGACACCTGGCACCCCTGCCGATTAGCTATCTGAGGAGGCCGTGGCACTTCAGAGACCACCGTGTCCTCCTTGCAGCTTACTCAGCACAGCACCATCCATTGGACAGCGGCTGTGCTTGGTATCGCAGCTGAGCCCCATTCATTTAAATACAAAACTGAGCTGTGCCTAGGTCATGTGACCGATAAATGTGCCTAGGAAGAGGCCACGGCGCTCACAGCTGATCAGCATGGTACTGGGTGTTAGACCCAGACGATCAGATATTGATGAATCTCAAAACCTCCTTAATGTTTCTATTGGTCTATGGCTAGCTCTAATGCTGGTCATGCACATTAGGTCTATATTGTCAGAATTTGACTCTACCCTGAAGGCTAATGTCGAGATAATGATCATGCAAATTGGATTTTAACTGCCTGATCCTTTTGTTCTTAGGAGATAAGCCACTTCCAGACGTGTCTGGCAGCAAATTTCTCGCCACTTCCCATTTACTGCACATGCATACTTGTCCACCATGCATGTGTACAAGATGATTGGGAGACATAGCTGTTGGCCATATGAGTGATTGGCCAACAGTTATCTCTTGTGTATGGTAGCTCTTGGCAAGCCATCCCCAAGTCAACTGCTTGCATATTCCACCTCCCTTCTCTCTATCTCCCATCTTCCAGTGCGCTACATATGCATGCTTGGATGAACATGTATGGGGGGAATAGGTGAGATACCTGTCAGCTAAATGTCGTCTGTCAGTTATCTTATATGTATGCCCAGCTTTATGATTTATTATTTGTCTGCAGCAGTGACTTTCAAATCCTGCAAACCTGTGAGTTAAATATTGTCTGAGCCTCCTGAATATTTTCACATTTGATAGCCTTAAAATGATCCTGTGATTGACGATTTCTGGAAGGGAGCGTTTGTCATTAATCCACCAGCCAGTGTATTATTGCTGTGGCCTTGTATTTCTAGGGGCTTTAAAAAGCAATTCAGCACTGTGCTGCTCACACACAAATATCCCTGTAACTTCCCTGTCTGCTTTCCTTCTAGGCAAAGGGGCTTTATTATCTGGCACGACAGCGGCTGCCTCTCACTACTCCATGGCATGCATTTATTGAATTGTGAATCATTTCTCCGAGTTTACTGATTATACCTCCTTGCCTTTATTTTTTAACTCTTTTAGAAAAAGGCCTATTCTAGTAATAGTTTGCAAAAACCTGCAAAATCAAATAATACATATTGTAATGGGAATGAATGCTCCCACAAAGCACACACAATCATATTTACATGTGAAATATGCAGGGAAAAAGCAAGCTTCTTTTTCCTCAGTCTGAATAGATGCATACAATATAAAGACAAATTCTATGGCCTCCAAATAATATGGTGCCAATATAACTCTTCTTACCATAGATCACTGGGAATAACTGATGGGCGAAGATTCCCATATACACATATCGCTCAACTTTTTAAAAGTTCAATGAGGGACAATATCAGCAGTGCATTGGGGCAATTTCATTTCACACTAAACCACCATCTCTATACACACTGAATTCAGCCCAATTGCCCGTATGTGCCCCCACACAGAGGTTATTCCCTCTTAGTGCCTCCTTCACAATAGAATGCCCCCTTATTGTATCGACACAGTAGAATGCTCCCTTAGTGCCCCCTTTACAGTAATGATGATCTCCTTAGTGTCCCTGCATAGTAGTTATGTCCTCTTACTGTCCCACATAGTAGTTATGTCTCCTTATTGCCCCACATAGTAGTTATTAGTGTTGAGCGAGCATCGCTATGCTCGGTACATCGCAGTGTTCAGCCGAATACTGTGTATGCTCGAGCACAATTGAACACAATGAAAATTTATGGGAGACCCGAGCATTAAAGCAGGCACCTCCTGCTCTGAAGAAGAGAGGGTGTCTGGTTCACAGAAAAAGGTTAGAAATTGATGGAAACACCACTGAAATGGTTGGAAAACAGCATGTCTGGATGCATCTTGGACTCCCATTACTTATGACATACAATAGACAACCACACAAAGGCTATATGCTAAAAGCCGGGTATGTGCAAGCCAACAATCTATCCATGAGACAGATACAGTCAGCATACCTTACAATGGCAGCCTTGTGCACTATGAGGCATTCAAAACCAGCTCTCATCTGACTGAGAGCCAGTAAGCCTCAAAGTTGCTTCATAACTGTTGAATGGCTTGTGTGGACCTGTGCATCTAGATCATTATCATTAGGGTGACAAAAAGTTTTCTGATTGTCCTAATATAATATTCAATAACCTTTCTATACAGTATTATCATGTAAACTCATTTGCATAATCGTGGGCATATGCAAATTAGCAGAATCTGCTTGTTTTTCAGATAAAACACCATTTGCATGGAAAATTCGGTATTAGAATATTCGCGATCAACACTACTCATGAACAGCACCATTTATTGGATTCATAGTCTTATGACAAGACTATGAATCCAATAGATGGCGCTGTTCATGACTCATGAACAGCGGCATCTATTGGTTTCATAGTCTTTTTTTATACATTTTATTAGGTTTTGATATAATTTGCACATTTAGATTCAAAGGTACATATTGGATCAAATTACAGGTCATATTCCTTTTTTTTTACAGATATGTGCAGTGAAAACAAAGATAAAACACATATAAAAAGTGCAATAATCCTTTCCCCTAAACATTTCCCTCCCCCCTTCTATACAGGTGATGTGGTTAAAAGTTTTCTTTTTATTATAGGTATTCCTGGAGGTGTACAGTGTCTCATTTTGGAGTTTATGTGGATTTATTGTCTTGTAGTCTCATGGTAGTGCGTCTTTATGTAAGGATTGATGATGCTTTATATGTCTTATGACAAAACTATGAATCCAATAGATGGCACTGTTCATGAGTAGTGTAAACATAGAAACATAGAATGTGTCGGCAGATAAGAACCATTTGGCCCATCTAGTCTGCCCAATATACTGAATACTATGAATAGCCCCTGGCCCTATCTTATATGAAGGATGGCCTTATGCCTATCCCATGCATGCTTAAACTCCTTCACTGTATTTGCAGCTACCACTTCTGCAGAAAGGCTATTCCATGCATCCACTACTCTCTCAGTAAAGTAATACTTCCTGATATTACTTTTAAACCTTTGCCCCTCTAATTTAAAACTATGTCCTCTTGTAGCAGTTTTTCTTCTTTTAAATATTCTCTCCTTTTTTACCTTGTTGATTCCCTTTATGTATTTAAAAGTTTCTATCATATCCCCTCTATCTCGTCTTTCTTCCAAGCTATACATGTTAAGGTCCTTTAATCTTTCCTGGTAAGTTGTATCCTGCAATCCATGGACTAGTTTAGTAGCTCTTCTCTGAACTCTCTCCAAAGTATCAATATCCTTCTGGAGATATGGTCTCCAGTACTGAGCACAATACTCCAAATGAGGTCTCACTAGTGCTCTGTAGAGCGGCATGAAGCACCTCCCTCTTTCTACTGGTAATACTGCTCCATATACACCCAAGCATTCTGCTAGCATTTCCTGCTGCTCTATGAGATTGTCTGCATACCTTTAAGTCTTCTGAAATAATGACCCCTAAATCCCTTTCCTCAGATACTGAGATTAGGACTTTATCACTGATTTTATATTCTGCTCTTGGGTTTTTACGCCCTAGGTGCATTATCTTGCACTTATCAACATTAAATTTTACTAGCCAGATTTTTGACCATTCCTCTAGTTTTCCTAAATCCTTTTCCATTCGGTGTATCCCTCCAGGAACATCAACCCTATTACAAATCTTTGTGTCATCAGCAAAAAGACACACCTTACCATCGAGGCCTTCTGCAATTTCGCTGATAAAGATATTAAACAATATGGGTCCCAGAACAGATCCCTGAGGTACCCCACTGGTAACAAGACCTTGGTCTAAATATACTCCATTGACTACAACCCTCTGTTGTCTGTCCCTCAGCCACTGCCTAATCCATTCAACAATATGGGAGTCCAAGCCCAAAGACTGCAATTTATTGATAAGCCTTCTATGTGGGACAGTATCAAAAGCCTTACTAAAGTCTAGATAAGCGATGTCTACTGCACCTCCACCATCTATTATTTTAGTCACCTAATCAAAAAAAATCTATAAGATTAGTTTGACATGATCTCCCTGAAGTAAACCCATGCTGTTTTTCATCTTTCAATCCATGGGATTTTAGATGTTCCACAATCCTCTCCTTAAGTATGGTTTCCATTAATTTCCCCACTATTGATGTCAGGCTAACTGGCCTATAGTTGCCCAATTCCTCCCTACTACCTTTCTTGTGAATGGGCACAACATTTGCTAATTTCCAATCTTCTGGGACGTCTCCTATTACCAGTGATTGGTTAAATAAATCTGTTCATGGTTTTGCTAGTTCACCGCTGAGCTCTTTTAATAGCTTTAGGTGTATCCCATCAGGCCCCTGTGACTTATTTGTATTAATTTTAGACAACTGACTTAGAACCTCTTCCCCTGTAAAGACACATGCATCAAAAGATTCATTAGTCTTCTTTCCTAACTGAGGTCCTTTTCCTTCATTTTCCTTTGTAAAAACTGAACAGAAGTATTCATTGAGGCAGTCAGCTAGTTCTTTATCTTCTTCCATATACCTTCCTTCTTTTGTTTTTAATTTGGTAATATATATATATATTAATCCACACAGTGTTATCAACTGGCGCTTATCCACACTAAATGCCGCTGCAGTGTTTTAGCAGTCCCGTTTTCTGCTATGTCAGACTTTATACAGCCCAGCCGTACAAAACACAATTGATTATAAACAATGTAACACTGCGCGCTCTACTCTACAATAGTTAGCCAACTTGTCACCACCTTCCTACTCTCACACAGATGTATACCACAGCACTGAATATTCGCCCATATATTCGTGATATATTGTGAAATCAAATATTTCCTCTGCCACTCATCACTACTGCTGAGAGCTCTGTATTCTCACCCTTCCTGCTCTTGCTCGTCTGCCCGTTTGTCTTCTGCTTCGCTTCACTTCATTATTGCTTTATTCAACCTTTGTAACAATTGTATATACAATAACATTATTTAATTTTACTATAGGTGAGTGAATTCCTACATAACTGCTAAATACGGTATGAAAGAACCTGCCCTTTACTTAGTGATGGTATGTACATTTGTATTGGTTATATGTACTTTATACATAGAGCAACACCAATATAGGATGCACACTGCATCCATTACTGTAAAAATTAAATACTTTATTGTAACTGCAGGATTAAAATACAATTACAAGGTATTGACATTTACACCACAGATGAGGCACCAAAAGTGGTCACAGATACAGTGATAAGATCAAAATGCAGTCAAATAAAACAGGACATACAGGTCCTTCTAAAAAAAATTAGCATATTGTGATAAAGTTCATTATTTTCTGTAATGTACTGATAAACATTAGACTTTCATATATTTTAGATTCATTACACACCAACTGAAGTAGTTAAAGCCTTTTATTGTTTTAAAATTGATGATTTTGGCATACAGCTCATGAAAACCCCAAATTCCTATCTCAAAAAATTAGCATATCATGAAAAGGTTCTCTAAACGAGCTATTAACCTAATCATCTGAATCAACTAATTAACTCTAAACACCTGCAAAAGATTCCTGAGGCTTTTAAAAACTCCCAGCCTGGTTCATTACTCAAAACCGCAATCATGGGTAAGACTGCCGACCTGACTGCTGTCCAGAAGGCCGACATTGACACCCTCAAGCAAGAGGGTAAGACACAGAAAGAAATTTCTGAACGAATAGGCTGTTCCCAGAGTGCTGTATCAAGGCACCTCAGTGGGAAGTCTGTGGGAAGGAAAAAGTGTGGCAGAAAACGCTGCACAACGAGAAGAGGTGACCGGACCCTGAGGAAGATTGTGGAGAAGGACAGATTCCAGACCTTGGGGGACCTGCGGAAGCAGTGGACTGAGTCTGGAGTAGAAACATCCAGAGCCACCGTGTACAGGCGTATGCAGGAAATGGGCTACAGGTGCCGCATTCCCCAGGTCAAGCCACTTTTGAACCAGAAACAGCGGCAGAAGCGCCTGACCTGGGCTACAGAGAAGCAGCACTGGACTGTTGCTCAGTGGTCCAAAGTACTTTTTTCGGATGAAAGCAAATTTTGCATGTCATTCGGAAATCAAGGTGCCAGAGTCTGGAGGAAGACTGGGGAGAGAAAAATGCCAAAATGCCTGCAGTCCAGTGTCAAGTACCCACAGTCAGTGATGGTCTGGGGTGCCATGTCAGCTGCTGGTGTTGGTCCACTGTGTTTTATCAAGGGCAGGGTCAATGCAGCTAGCTATCAGGAGATTTTGGAGCACTTCATGCTTCCATCTGCTGAAAAGCTTTATGGAGATGAAGATTTAATTTTTCAGCACGACCTGGCACCTGCTCACAGTGCCAAAACCCCTGGTAAATGGTTTACTGACCATGGTATTACTGTGCTCAATTGGTCTGCCAACTCTCCTGACCTGAACCCCATAGAGAATCTGTGGGATATTGGGAAGAGAAAGTTGAGAGACGCAAGACCCAACACTCTGGATGAGCTTAAGGCCGCTATCGAAGCATCCTGGGCCTCCATAACACCTCAGCAGTGCCACAGGCTGATTGCCTCCATGCCACGCCGCATTGAAGCAGTCATTTCTGCAAAAGGATTGCCGACCAAGTATTGAGTGCATAACTGAACATAATTATTTGAAGGTTGACTTTTTTTGTATTAAAAACACTTTTCTTTTATTGGTCGGATGAAATATGCTAATTTTATGAGATAGGAAATTTGGGTTTTCATGAGCTGTATGCCAAAATCATCAATATTAAAACAATAAAAGGCTTGAACTACTTCAGTTGGTGTGTAATGAATCTAAAATATATGAAAGTCTAATGTTTATCAGTACATTACAGAAAATAATGAACTTTATCACAATATGCTAATTTTTTGAGAAGGACCTGTATATCCAAATTAGTGTACAAGACCATACATGTAGGATAATACAGACCCAGAATTGGGCCACAAACCAACCCCAACACATGTTTTTTGTTGCTTCCTCAGGGGACAGAGTTTACCACTTGAGGAAGCAACGCAAAACACATGTTGGGGTTGGTTTGCGGCAACATTCTGGGTGTTTCTAGTTTGGCATCTGCACCTGCAATATTATCAATGGGCCCTAGGTTTATTGGTCTTTATGTACACAGAGTTGACAATTATTATTTTTTTAAACATTTAAAGTGGTTGTATCACCTATCTGTAGGTATTATCTGACCGATGGAGGTCTAACTGCTGGGACCCCCCCCCCCCATTCTGATCACAAGAAAGAGGATACAGGGTCCCCTGAGTGATAGAAATAAGTCATGCACTAGCGCCTTCAATCCATTCATTGGCGTAGTGCAGTGCCCAGCTATCTCCAGTAGTCCCATAAAGAATAAATTGACAGACCTCCATCCATCAGATACTTGTCTCCTATCCTGTAAATAGGTGATACATCTGTATAAACGAGCATCCTCAATGATGTATTAGTTGACAGATCATTCCTGTAATGCCTAAATCATTGTTCTCTGTCTTATCCATTGAACCTCATTCATCGAAGCTAACAGAAAAACTGGCTGTGCTGCCAGTTTCCATCAGAGCTCAGATTTTATTTTTGTAAACTGTCTTTGAACACTGGAAAAAGGAAAGCGCTTCTCCCCGAAAATTGCCTGCTCGTCAGTGAAGGAGACCACTGCTAGAACATGCCCACCACAGTATAGGGAGGAGTGATCGCTAATGCCATCGCTAATCCCCATACAGAATCATTGTTTGCTGGCAGCAGAGGCAGTTTAGAAAGTACAATCTGCTGCCAGCGAAGATGAATTATATGCTTGCATAAACTATCCAATTACCTGATGAATGAGCGTTTTGTGGTAACCGGCAGCACCTTTACACTGACAGATTATTTGTTAATGAGCCTCCATGCAAACTCTTGCTAGCAATAAAATCCCGGAACATGTGGACTTCTCAGAAATCTCCTGCTAATGTAATCTAACTTCTGCAATGTCTATTTTTTAAATGAAATCCCCCCTATCCAATGACAACCTATTACGTAAGCATCGTATATAGCAGTGATTCTCAAACGTTTTAGGAACCCTTGGAAAAAAAATTGTATGTCAGTGAATTCCTGCCAATTAGGGTATGGCTACATGGTTGTTGCGCAACATTTCATGTAATATATTTCAAGGGTGTCACAATGCGACATGCAACATGATGTGACTGCAATGCGACAGTCACAAAATAAGCTGTCGTCCTACCCTTCATTTTAGGGTTACTAGGGTAATTTACACTGATGAGGACAGTATACTACTACAGAGGGATCTGGATAGATTGGAGTCTTGGGCAGATAAGTGGCACATGAGGTTTAACACTGACAAATGTAAAGTTATGCACATGGGAAGGAATAATGCAAGTCACTCGTACATACTAAATGGTAAAACACTCGGTAACACTGACATGGAAAAGGACCTAGGAATTTTAATAAACAGCAAACTAAGCTGCAAAAACCAGTGTCAGGCAGCTGCTGCCAAGGACAATAAGATAATGGGTTGCATCAGAAGGGGCATAGATGCCCGTGATAAGAACATAGTCCTACCACTTTACAAATCACTAGTCAGACCACACATGGAGTACTGTGTACAGTTCTGGGATCCTGTAAACAAGGCAGACATAGCAGAGCTGGAGAAGGTTCAGAGGAGGGCAACTAAAGTAATAACTAGAATGGGGCAACTACAGTACCCTGAAAGATTATCAAAATTAGGGTTATTCACTTTAGAAAAAAGACGACTGAGAGGAGATCTAATAACTATGTATAAATATATCAGGGGTCAGTACAGAGATCTCTCCCATCATTTATTTATCCCCAGGACTGTGACTGTGACGAGGGGACATCCTCTGCGTCTGGAGGAAAGAAGGTTTGTACACAAACATAGAAGAGGATTCTTTACGGTAAGAGCAGTGAGACTATGGAACTCTCTGCCTTATGCAGGTGGTGATGGTGAGTACAATAAAGGAATTCAAGAGGGGCCTGGATGTATTTATGGAGCGTAATAATATTATACAGGCTATAGCTTCTAGAGAGGGGTCGGGGATCCAGGGAGTTATTCTGATTGCCTGATTGGAGTCTGGAAGGAATTTTTGGCTTCTACTTCACAGTTGTTGTTTGTTTGCCTTCCTCTGGATCAACTTGCAGGATAACAGGCCAAACTGGATGGACAAATGTCTTTTTTCGGCCTTATGTACTATGTTACATATGGAAAAGTTTCAAGAGTTAAAAGGGTTTTTCAAATTTGCATCAACATCTTTGGAAATAGCCAATTAAGAAGGTAGCTGTAATTTTGTAAAGTATTTTGTTCATTATTATTGTTCCTATCTTTCATTCTGAAAGTCAGGGCAAGCATTCTGAAAGTCAGGGCAGACAGCAAAGAGTTAATACGGTAGTCAGGCAGAGGTCAGGTCAGGCAGTGGAGAATAAGAGTCAGGAATCAGGCAGAGATCGGTACACAAATATTGCTTAGGCACCCTCCCATGGGGTAAGGTGCCTTAAGTACCACAGCTGTAATTTTGTAATGTATTTTGTTCATCATTATTGTTCCTATCTTTCATTCTGGGCTGTGGTCACATGACCATCTCCATGCATCTCTTTCTTATTTCCTGTGAGGTTATGTCCATACACAGGCAGTAATAGGGACATACCTATGTAACTATCTGGGTGGGAGGGGTTATAAACTAACTGTGCATTGTTAGGGGCAGTGCTGGAGCTGTGGCAGAAAAAGGAGATGTGCAACATGGGTTTGGTTGGATACAGCAACAAGAAGTGCTCCCTACAGGATGGAAACTAACTAGGGGGATTTCTTTACATAGTGAAAATGGGTTTGGAGAGTCCAAATTGAAAAAGAAAAAGCATGGAGAAGATGTTTGTGTTGTAAGGGTATTTTACATACATAATTAAGTGCTGATTGGTTCTGTCCACCTTTTTTATTCTGTGTAATAATATACCTTGTAATGTAGTGAGTTAATAGTTAGATAACATACACAAACCCCTAACCCCCATTTTGCTGAGAAATTTCTGAGTGCCTATCTCAGAGTCATGTGTGCCGCACACTGGACTGGACATCTTTGGGAACAAGGGCTGAAAGGTTATAAACTTGGCTGCACACAGACAGTTAATGGGCACTCCATTGAGGAACTTCATCCAGGTAGGATGTTGAAACACTATTTCTTTCTTGTAACACCCTGGGGTGTCACCCATGCACTGTGATGATTGTAGGCCAGTGATGATTATTTACTTTTTACTACTCACACTTAGTAAATATATTCAATTAACCTGTGTAAGCTTATTAATTCTCAACTATTTTGAATTCATGTTTTAAAACAATGGGTGTGGAACCACTGTGTCAACCAACAGGTTTGACTTTCGGCTAATCCTAAGGAAGTTATCCTGGCAGTCCCCTCATATTCACGTTTTAATCCCTGTACAGAGATCTGGGCTTTGCTGCAGGATAGCCACCAGGCAGTTTCCTCTTGGAGTAGTCCCTGTGTGATTTACAGTTGACTCAGAAGGGTCATAGACACCACTGTGGGGCATCGAAGGATCAGACAAAGCTCTAGTCAGAAACAGGCTGAGGTCAGGACAGGCAGAGTACATGTGAATCCATAAAGCATTCTGAAAGTCAAGGCAGGCAGCAAAGAGTTAATACTGTAGTCAGGCAGAGGTCAGGTCAGGCAGTGGAGAATAAGAGTCAAGAATCAGGCAGAGATCGGTACACAAGCAGACAAACAGAACTGCACACATTCACAGTAACTAGCAAGCTAAATAAAGCTATTGCTTAGGCACCCTTCCCTGGGGGAAGGTGCCTTAAGTACCCCAGAGTTATCAGCCATTGGCTGGAGAAGATTAGGGAGCACACTGGCCATTGTAAAGTAAAAAAGCCAACGAATGACAAATGGGTATAATAGAGACATTGAATTTGTTGTTATTTATTTCCTCTTCAATTCGGTTCAGTGTCTGTGTACCCCTATTAAATCACTTAAAGTCCACAAAGTCTGACCCTGCCTTTATACTTGTGCAGCCTCTCTGTCCTGCTGTCAGAGGAAGATAAAGTCTTCTGTGCATTTTACATTCTAATTTCTGAATACTGCTTGTAAGGGATTGCTTTACATGGGGGGGTCATTCTCACAAGAATCGTCGTCCACCGCAGCTTTTGCATTTATTGGGACATTTTTCATACACGGAACAGTGCAGTTAATAATCACTGGGGTGGTGAGGTTCCCACATACATAAAAAAAATTAAAAAAAAAATACCTGCCCAGCTGGGCTCTCACTACACCTGTTAACGTCGCCCTGACTCAGCTACAGAACCCTATTCACACACGGAACCCATATGCGGCTTTTTCTCAGCCCGTAGTTCCCCAGCCTCTCCGGCTGTAATCAGTCCCGTACCTGTATGGGGAAGTGTGGCCCAACAGTCCTCCCGACTTCGACTTCGCCTGGTGAGCTGAGACCAAGCGCAGAGCCTCTGCTTTGGGTCTCTGTATCTCTCCACAGACTGACCTACTCTGAGGCGCTTTATGTCAGCCTGATTACAGCAGGCCTCACCTGCGATCACCTCAGGTAGAAAGGAAAACCCGTACTGGAAGGGTGTGGACTGGCAACTCCCTCTACCAAGCCTAGCCGCCAGTCCAAGTAAAATCCAGCCTAGAAAATGTATACAAAAATGTCTCAGCAAACTATGCTTTGCTGAGACTACTGCCACTCTCTGGATTTTGTCTGTATCACCCATCTGAGGTGCCTGAAGTGGGACAACACACCATCCAGCACTGTTCACATTACCACATGCTATAGACCAGCATGATGTTCATTGCACTACTCTGTATCACTATTCAGGGGATGGTATACAGCATTCTGGGTATTAGAAACACCACTTACTGGAACTATGCAACACAAAGTTTTCCCATAAGGGCTCATGCACATGATTGTATTTTTGGTCCATGTCTGATCCCCTTTTTTCGAGGATCGCACATGGACCCATTCATTTCTATGGGTCCGCAAAAAAAAATTTAACTACAGCACACAGATGCCGTCCGTGTGCTGTCCTCATCCATGTGGCCAGGCCGCAAATGATAGAACCTGTCCTATTCTTGTTTTGTGGAAAAGAATGCTTTTTACAGTCAGCCCCTTGAAAATTGTGGTATGCACATGGATCACATCCATACTTTGTGGACCTACGATTTGCGGACTGCAAAATGGATAGGGTGATGTGCAGGAGGCCAAAGACTCTACTTTTCATAATTTTACTCTCTCTTCTTTTATGGCCTGATCGCTGCAGAACCTTGGCTGGGAAATAGTGGGCTGAGGTCTTAAGGCTGATTTGCACTTGGGCATTTTCATTATTTCCATGTGCATTATTGTCTTGCAATTAGAGTATGCTATAAATTTGCATGAATGTTAGGTTCCAAGCACCCTCCCATGGGTGCCTTTACTAGAATATACCTTCATGAAGCGTTGCAGTCAATTATGCCTAGGATTTACTGGGCCATTATATTTTTATTGCATCAGTTGTAACAAAGATGGCCATGACTTTTGTCTCCAGTTAGGTCGAATTTCCTTGTCCCATTCGCCATTTATAATCCTCCAATGGCATTTTTAGCATTTTGTACAATGGATGTTCTCCAGGAGATTATTAGAGGACCATCTCTCCCAGAAGTGTGTATAGAGGGACATCTTCAAATGAGTTTAGATGAAGTCATCTCATTTTATGAACACATAAATCAGGCTTTACAACCCTAATGACTATTATGAGTCCTGCTATAAAATCTGATGCATAGTGCAATTAATACCGACCACTTGATTGAAACCATTCCAGTTCATTGAGCATGTAACCTGTTTGTAATTTGGAGCTCCTTAGAACATTTAATGACTGGGAAGCTGGATGGTCGGGGGGAAATTTTTCATTTCAATAAAAACTTCTGTGCCTCATGACATATTTAGGACAACCCCAATGACTTCCTGAGAATAACAAATTATGTGCAAATTAATTAGGTTGGATTCCTTCTTCCTGTAGGGAAACAGTTATTTTTTTTATGAGATGTTGTATTGATTGCTTCCAGAACCCCAGCTACTGCTGTGATGAGCACATAAGGATTTATCTGCAAATACACAATGTACGGCTCCTTTTTTTTTACTAGGATATTGTCTTCTACTTAACTGTTTTCCAGCACATAGGAAAATAAAGCCTGCTGGTGAAGATGAATTTAGTTATTGGGAAGAGTCAATCTCATCCCTGCTCTGCTGATTTCATACAAGATCCAAGTTGCATCCAGAATCCATGTGACAAGTGTAGGAAGAGCCTTTGACTTATTGATCTATTGATCAATATTTTCACAGACTATTAAACCAGTGCTCACTTCTGATGGTTCGTCATGAATGGCCATGCAGCTATTATACTACACAACGTCGTTTATCACACTCTATGGAAGATTTCACCGCTTTGTTAATGAAGTGCCCTAGGGTATTTTATTCCGACTCAATCACAAGTCCCAGATGTCTGGCAGTAGCATCTGGATAGGCCAGGTCTATGTTCAGTGCATGTCTTCTACCCTGCTTATACACTACTTTCTCTATTTTGTTAATAGGATAATGGATAGAGGAGAGTGATATATAAAGATTAAAGGGGTTCTCCGGGCTTTTAATATGGATGACCTATCCTCAGGATAGATCATTAATGTCAGATCGGCGGGGGTGCTGGTTGTCGGACCATAGACATGGTACGTGCACACTGCGCAAACCTTCCCTTCATACAGCTGATAGGGGGGGGGGGTGTCACACCCCCGCCGATCTGATATTGATGACCTATTCTGAGGATAGGTCATTAATATTAAAAGCCTGAGTCCCTTTAATGGAGAGAGTATCATGTGTAAAAGCCCTTTTAGGTTTCTTGCATACAGGTGCGAGCTGCCTTGCAGAAGTTTCCATACCAAATCTGCACCCAATATCACATTTATTGCTTGCAGTTTTTTCTGCAGATTTGATGCGGATTTTCCGCAGATGTCACCCTTGCATTGAAAAGTAAAAATCTGTACAAAGGAACCACACAAAGAACTGACATGCTGCATATTTAAAATTCTGCATGGCGGGTCAATTTCTGCATGTAAGAAAAAGCTACGTGTACATGAGATTTGTCTAATCAGATGGCTGTGTGTTATACTGTGGTTTTTCCATATGAGAAAGGCACTGGGGGGAACATTATATACAGGCACTAAGGGGAAGGGAGAACATTATATAATGGCACTAAGGGGGAGAGCATTACATACTTGCTCTAAGGGGAGGGGAGAGCATTATATAATGGCATTAAGGGGAGGGGAGAGCATTATATAATGGCACTAAGGGGGAGCATTATATACTGGCACTAGGAGGGGCACCTTTATATACTGACACGGGGGGGCAGCATTATATACTGGCACTGGGGGGGGGCAAGTATTATATACTAGCACTAAGGGGGGCAGCATTATATACTGACACTAAGGGGGTAGGATTAGCAGCACAAATGCAGGGGCTCAGCAGCCGATAATGAACACTTCTGGGTAGCGGCAGTGATACCGACTATTCTTGTAATATACTTTAATTACTGCAATTGTACATTTTTAGTAGAAACATAGCTCTATATTGGCCCATTTTGAGCCTTAGCAACGCTCCTCTGTCTTCTGTTTACATAACACGATCAGTGTTAGCAAGTCTCCAGTTATGTAAACAGAAGACAGAGGCTCAAAATGGTACACTTTGGAGCTATTTTTCCTAATTGAAATGTACGATTTCACTAATTAAAGTCTATTACAAAAATTGTCAGTATCACTGCCCCTATACATTACAAAAATTAAAAAAAGAATGCCAGTTACACTTTAAGATCTTGTGGATTTGAAGGATATGTCCACCGCTTATCTACAGATCTAATCTTTATAAAAAGTTGAATAACCTTGTAAACACATTACTTATCCTGTACTGATCTAGAGGCCAGTCATCTACAGCTGCATTTACAGTTCTACTGGTTGTAAATCGAAACAAGCTTGGCGTCAGTCATGGCCCTAAAGGTACAACGACATGGTTGTGTCGGAGTTGCAACGGCGCTGTGGTCAAGAACCGCTTGGCCGTACAGGCCGCAGCTGTCTTTTGTTAATTAATAAAGAACATACTTTTTAGTTGGTCTGCATGGTAATAGCCAGTTGGGTATAAGGCAAGAGCTACACGGCGAAATTTGTTGCGGCCAGGATCGCTGAGTAGCGGTGATCCTATAGAAATTAATGCGATTGCCGCGGCAGTCGCAAGAAATCCGAGACGGCTGTATTTATTGTGACTGCCGCGGCGATCTAATTAATTTCTATGGGGTTAATGCTGCTCAGCGATAGGTGTCGCGCGACCAGTATTGCCGTGTAGCCCTTGCCTAAAGGTGTTGTGCATCCATTAACAATGCAGAACGACTGAACAGTGTGGTCTCATTAGTTTAATAAGAGGCAGCTGTGCCCCGTACGGCCACGTGGTACTCGACCACATCATGGCCGTGTCTCTTTTGCGTTGTGTTGTATCTTAAGAATTTAGGTCAGATCATAAAATGTAGAGGTAAAGTTAGGGTGCCTTCATATGTGGCAGAAAAATCAGCCAGAAAAAAAAGCTTTTTCATCCGGATAAATGGTGCAAATCAGTCGACAAAGGATACTTTCTCACTAGCGTTAAAATCATTTGGTTGGCTAACTATAATCAGACCTGGTGGGGATCCAGCCTGTTTCTGGCAATAGTGGCAGTGTAATGGATCTCCTGGCACCCCGACCGGATACCTCCGTCGATAGATGCTCCTAGTGCTTCCCGAGGACTCCAAGGACTCCACTTGACACCGTAAGCGCCACAGACCCCACGAACCGCTGAAGCTTGGTTGAAGTCTCGCCGTCTCCTACCCACCCTGGACCTATGACAAGGTTCCAGGCTCCAGTGGGTAAACCTCTCCAAAATCCAGAGAGCAGGAACAGCTCTTACAAGAGCTAGTAGTTATAGCCAGGGGAGTATAGCAAATCTTCAGCGTATAGCAATCCCCCAGTGTCGATCAGTTACCCAAACACCAGCCTCAACATGATGAAGGGTAAAAACAGGAACTCTTTATTGAACACACAGCATTGACTTATATACACGTGACATAGCAGCCAATCCTGTACAGTTTAAACACAAAACTAACCCTATTCAACAAACACAATGGCATTGTCTGTGACGCAATTAACAAACACACTAGCATTGTCTTTGACGCAATCAACAAAATACAATTACCAACATAATAGGCTAACTTAATCACTCACAGACAGAAACCACACATTTTTCTCAAAACACAGAAAACCCCACAAACCCCCACATATCCCTATAATGTATACATCAATGGATAGCTCTGATCTGGGTGAACAACATATCCAAAAATCACCCAGATCCAAGCAGGGGTTCCCGAATTCCATGGAAGTCACATTTGGCCGGCCGCAAGCATGGCTTTCCTACCCAAAACAGTTCCACACATTTAAGCTGTGCGGCCGGTCTGTCTTCTCCTTCAAAGTTAGTATGGGCCATAATCCTGAGGCAAGAGGCTGGTAGCCAGGCTTCTCGACCACCCAGTGGCGAGGTTGGTTTCGTCACAGGCAGGATTTGGCCACACAAAAAAATGATGCAAGATTATAGTCAATGGGGTCTGGCAGGGTGCTGGCCCTTTCCCATATGATGAACTCCAGCAGGCTACAAATTTGCAATGAAGATACATCAGAGTGTTACCAGTTGGCGGTGTGTCCCTGCACTATGACACCGGCAGTGCTTATTGGATAGAGTGTCAGACTGTGCAGGGGCACGCCCCTAAGTAATAAAACCCTGATGGACTGTCATTTAAAACGGCAAGCAATTTATTCATACACTTCTACTAGTAATAATATAGGAAAGGCACACTATAGTTGAACCATAGCATAGATGCTCCAAAATTGTTATTATATGGGGAATGAGGTCCTCACATTTTTACAGTTGGCACATAAAACATGAGAAATGTAGATTCTGCACTGTCCTGCATACTCATTTTTTTCCCCTGGTCACTTCTACAGAATAGAAAGAGAAATTGTAATATGTACAATTCCTAATTCTATCATGTAAACCTCTGTTTTCAGCGATTACAAATCTATTTATTTTTCTGTGACGATAGCTCCCCCTCCCCCCAAAAACGCTTTTATCTGGTACCTGTACGCAAGGTTTCTGCATTTCATAAAATGATGGCACTATTACTGGAAAACAAACAAGTAGGCAGAGAACAAACAGCAGGCTCGAGCGCCAGAGGACAGAGTTTGATTATTTTGGCATTGACAAGATGGGAAGATGTAAGTGGCTCACTTGGCCCATGGCTGTCTGTCTTCTGTGATTATTTCAGGTTATTGGTCAAGAAGAATCTAAATCTTTGGAATGTGCTGTGTACATGTTAATAAGGTTTATCGGCCCATTTACTGCAACCATGTCCCACTGTAGATCTCCTGGTATACAGAGCTGGGTTCACACTTTGCAGTTGTAATTTTTTCTTTTTTGTTTACGCTCTTCTTTTTCATTATTTTTAAGCTTATAGCAGGAGTGATATATTTTTTTCATTTTTTTTTCTTAACCCTCTTGGAGGAGGGAATGCATGCAAAAACTGCATCAAAGTGTAAACGTTAGAGTGAACAACAATGGAAGAGCTTTTTAAAATGTTTTATACTGATGGCCCATCGTCATTATAGGTCATCAGTATGTGATCGATAAAGGTCCGACTCCCAGCACCTCCACCAATCAGCTGTTTGAGCGGCCTCTTCCTAGGCCAGTGACATCACTTTCATTGGTCACGTGGCCTAATTGCAGTTTAGTTCCATTGAAGGGAATGCGGATGATCTGCGATACCAAGCACCACCGATATACAATACGGTAGATGGTGCTGTGCTTGGTAAGCCTCTTCAAAAAACT
Source organism: Bufo gargarizans (assembly GCF_014858855.1). NCBI lineage: Eukaryota > Metazoa > Chordata > Amphibia > Anura > Bufonidae > Bufo > Bufo gargarizans. The sequence continues at coordinate 607,916,829 of NC_058081.1, forward strand.
GATTGTCAGGGGTAGCAGGAGTTGGAAGCCCACTAATTCCTATCTTGACCTATCTTGAGGATAGGACATCAGTATAAAATACTCAGAAAACTCCTTAAGGGTGTATTCACACGACTGTAGTTTTGGGTCCGAATCTGTTCCGCAATTTTGCAAAACGCATACCGACCCATTAATTTTAATGGGGCTGCAAAATATGCAGAAAGCACACCATGTGCTGTACGCATCGGTAGTTTTGTTACACAGCTCAGCAAAAAAGATAGAAAATGTCCTATTCTTGTCCGCAATAGGAAGAATAGGTATTTCTATCTTAGGGCCGGCCATGTGCATTCCGCCAATATCCGTGTTTTGCGGACCACAAAACCTATACAGTCGTGTGAATGTAGCCTTAATGGGGTATTTCGGATAGAACAAATTACATCCTAACTTAATAGGGCATAACTGTTAGAGTAGCGGAGGAATCCCATGTGAGTGCTCTATATAATTCTTCAAAATTTATGTAAGAGTCTGGACAAAATGGCTGCTCCACTTTATGTATTTTGTATCCTTTTTTATGGGGCATTGTTTAGCATTTTGAAATATTGAATAGTATTATATTATCGCCTCAAGCTTGTTTTTGGGCAGTTTCCCTTTTAGCTGCAAGCCTATCTATGCCTGCCTCCCACTCAAAGTCTTCCCCCAGGATAGAGTTGATTAGTATTGCTCTCTACCGTGTGCAGTACTGTGTCAGCAATATGTACTAATGTCTTTGTCTCTGAATAGAGAATGAATGCATTTCCTCATATCAGGGATTTGTTTTGGAAAATAAATGTAACCCTCTGATTTCTGACAGAGCCAACGTTACTGCAAACCGTTGGGCTTTAAAAGGAAATGGATCACCTTTATACATGTATTTACAAATTAAACCCAGGTTGTGACATATATATTTTTTATTTTATTCCATTTCCTGTACATGAATATGGGGTTAGCCATCTTGCCAGAGCTATTATTAACAGCAGCAACCACATGGGCTATAGACACAATAGTCTGGAAGGGACTCATTGATATTTAAGGGAGAGTTTTCTAGGAATTCTCTGTGACTTGTGCAGAGGACATTGCGCAGGAAGGGGGGGGGGGGGATTAAGCAGTGACCATCAATTATTGTGAATAGTGAAAAATAAAAATAAAAAAAGAGGTGCAGAAGTGTTGCTAAAACAATTAAAATATATTAAAGCAATAAAGTAGCTACAGACAATGGAACAATTGTTAATATAACTGATAATAATGACTCGACTGCTGAAAAGTGATCTCTACAGAACAGAAATGGTCAAAAGTGTAATTAGGCCTAGTGGCCAGTGTGAAAACAGCAAGATTTTAGGGTTAAAATAAATAAATACATGAAATGGCATGGAATATGAAATATAGCCTTACTCTGGGAGAGTTTTCTAGAAATCCTCTGTGACCTGTGCAGAGAACATTGTGCAGGGAGGTAGAGGATATAAGCTGTAACCATAACCTATTATGAATGGTGGATTAATAATAATAATAATAATAATAAAAATGTAGATGTGCTGCTAATATTCTTACAAATAAAATATATACAATATATACTTACATTTTATTTGAACCTGTTTTTATTTTATTTTTATTTTTTTAAATCCTATTTCCTGAATATGATTGCGGGGTTAGCCATCTTGCCTGAGCTGCTATTAACAGCAGCAACCACATGGGCCATAGACACAATAGTCTGAATGGACTAATTGACATCTAAGGGAGAGTTTTCCAGGAATGCTATGTGACTTGTGCAGAGGACATTGTGCAGGGAGGGGGAAGATGTAAGCAGTGACCATCACTTATTGTGAATGGTGGAAAAAAAGGTGCAGAGAGGTGCAGAAGTGCTGCTAAACGATTACAATATATTAAAGCAGTAAAGTAGCTACAGACAATGCAACACATTTCAGAAGCTTTCTTCATCAGGCATGTCTCTTAAAGGGTATTTCCACACAATTGTCAATATAACTGATAATAATAATAATAAGTCAACTTCAGAAAAGTGATCTCTGCAGAACAGAAATGGTCACAAAGCCTTGTCATTAGGCCACCTGGCCAGTGTGAAATTATTTTAGGATTTTTTTTAATGACATTAGATGGCATGGAATATGAAAAATAACCTCAAAAAAATTCTTACACAAAATACTATGAATATTAACAATGGCCCATTTTCTGATGACACATTCACTTTAAATGAAAGCAAGTGCAAAACTCAACATTTGCAAGACAGTTTTTTTTATCGTGTTGTAAACTGATTTTTGTTTGATGTGTAATAAAGAGTGTTCTCAGCAGATCCGCCCTTGTAATAAGAACATTTCAGCATCTTTTCCACAGAGCAGGAAATTAAATAAATCACTAGGATTGCTGAGCATAAAGTGCTTTATAAATTCTTTAAAAAACTTGTTTGAAAATCTCAGAGTGGTCATTATGGTGCATTATTCAGTTGGTTAGGAATAGTTTGCAAGGCAAACATTTCCATATATCTTCATTGTGTGTGCATCTGCTCTTCTCTCTAACGATTACCAGCCATCATATCATACATGTTGCCTCTTTGCAGTCCTCAAGTCATTCATTCTAATTAGTGACCAGTTATTGGCTTGAAAGCTTGAAAATTTGCCATAGCATAAAAGTAAAAAAAAAACACAAAAAACGCAACTATTTTCTTCAATTTTTTTGTTTTTACTTTTAATCAGTGCCGATAGACACTGTAGTCACACATGCTAATGAATTGTTCAGTGGCTCAGTCTGCCATTTAACTCATTGGGGTATTCTATTGGCAGACTAAGCCAGAAGGCGAAGGCTGTTTCCAATTCACTTAATGAGACAATTCTTGATAACAGCTTTTTAGAATAATCCCAGCCACCTCTCCCATTAACATACTGTACCCTAACTATATGAACTCATTGAGAGCTGACATTCATTTAGAGATTACGCCAATTGAGAGCAGAGGATGTGAAACCATAAAGAAGACAATTGTAATGTTCAGCTATAGCATGGGTAGCAAAAACATACCCAAGCCACGCAGTCAGTGGTTCAAAGCCTAATAAATTCCTTAACAAATCTAAAGTGAGAAAGCTTAGCAAGTCAATTTAGCTAGCAATAGAATCTTTACTACCCAGGTAGATATATGCCAACATACATGTGAACACATGTACAGGACGGCGGCATCAAGCCTGTTATTAAAAGCCAGAGCTGTCAATCAAGTGCAGTTCCACTTACATTCAGCTGCCCAGCAGTGTAAACACTGGGGACACAGTCATCGCAGCTAGTTTCCAGCTTACAGTATCACCTTTCTTCTAAAGATAAGCCAATTTCTCAAAATTCATTTTGAGTCAGATTCCGTCAAATCAGCTGTAAGATTAGATTTGGTTCGAATTGAAAGTACCCCAACTGTCCTGGAAAAGTTTTCCAGTTCTCCTAGGGCTTTCAAGCTCATTAAAGGGGTTGTCCCATAAACATTATTTTAAAATGTTAAAACTAGCATCTGGATCTGGAAAACTTTTTTCATTGTATGTGATAAAAATTTGAGTATAGTCACTGAGTTATCCAATAAAATGTATCTGTATAGCGCCACTTGCTGCCTTTTTCCTCATGTTTCTGTCGACCTTGCTGAGGTGGATGCACATGCTCAGTTCAATCCTATAACTGCTCCTAGCAATATCTTCTGTTACAAACTGTGACAGAGAGCTGCAGCAGAAAGAACATGCCCACTGAGAAAGGACGCACCTCATGAGCTTCCAGATTAAAATAAATGTAGAAAAAGAATGTCATGTACATACTATATGATGTCTGATTTTCATTTTTTTACAGTAATCATGGGATAACCCCTTTAAAGCAAAGACAGTGATAGTACTGTCAAAGTGACAGTGAAATACACTCACCTAAATAATTATTAGGAACACCTGTTCTATTTCTCATTAATGCGATTATCTAGTCAACCAATCAAATGGCAGTTGCTTCAATGCATGTAGGGTTGTGGTCCTGGTCAAGACAATCTCCTGAACTCCAAACTGAATGTCAGAATGGGAAAGAAAGGTGATTTAAGCAATTTTGAGCGTGGCATGGTTGTTGGTGCCAGACGGGCCGGTCTGAGTATTTCACAATCTGCTCAGTTACTGGGATTTTCACACACAACCATTTTTAGGGTTTACAAAGAATGGTGTGAAAAGGGAAAAACATCTAGTATGCGGCAGTCCTGTGGGTGAAAATGCCTTGTTGATGCTAGAGGTCAGAGGAGAATGGGCCGACTGATTCAAGCTGATAGAAGAGCAACGTTGACTGAAATAACCACTCGTTACAACTGAGGTATGCAGCAAAGCATTTGTGAAGCCACAACACGCACAACCTTGATGCGGATGGGCTACAACAGCAGAAGACCCCACCACGTACCACTAATCTCTACTACAAATAGGAAAAAGAGGCTACAATTTGCACGAGCTCACCAAAATTGGACTGTTGAAGACTGGAAAAATGTTGCCTGGTTTGATGAGTCTCGATTTTTTGTTGAGACATTCAAATGGTAGAGTCCGACATTGGCGTAAACAGAATGAGAACATGTATCCATCATGCCTTGTTACCACTGTGCAGGCTGGTGGTGGTGGTGTAATGGTGTGGGGAATGTTTTCTGGGCACACTTTAGGCCCCTTAGTGCCAATTGGCCATCGTTTAAATGCCACGGTCTACCTGAGCATTGTTTCTAACCATGTTCATCCCTTCATGACCACCATGTACCCATCCTCTGATGGCTACTTCCAGCAGGATAATGCACCATGTCACAAAGCTCGAATCATTTCAAATTGGTTTCTTGAACATGACAATGAGTTCACTGTACTAAAATGGCCCCCACAGTCACCAGATCTCAACCCAATAGAGCATCTTTGGGATGTGGTGGAACAGGAGCTTCGTGCCCTGGATGTGCATCCCTCAAATCTCCATCAACTGCAAGATGCTATCCTATCAATATGGGCCAACATTTCTAAAGAATGCTATCAGCACCTTGTTGAATCAATGCCACGTAGAATTAAATCAGTTCTGAAGGCAAAAGGGGGTCCAACACTGTATTAGTATGGTGTGCCTAATAATTCTTTAGGTGAGTGTATATACCTATGGGTAAACGGATGGTAGCCGGTTGTAAAAAACAATCTGCACTGACTTTTTAATTAAAAATAAAAATGGTAACAAAATCATGCCTTTATGGTGGCAGATGCCTTCCCTGTAGAGTTGAGCGAACACCTGGATGTTCGGGTTCGAGAAGTTCGGCCGAACATCCCGGAAATGTTCGGGTTCGGGATCCGAACCCGATCCGAACTTCGTCCCGAACCCGAACCCCATTGAAGTCAATGGGGACCCGAACTTTTCGGCACTAAAAAGGCTGTAAAACAGCCCAGGAAAGAGCTAGAGGGCTGCAAAAGGCAGCAACATGTAGGTAAATCCCCTGCAAACAAATGTGGATAGGGAAATGAATTAAAATAAAAATTAAATAAATAAAAATTAACCAAAATCAATTGGAGAGAGGTTCCATAGCAGAGAATCTGGCTTCCCGTCACCCACCACTGGAACAGTCCATTCTCAGATATTTAGGCCCCGGCACCCAGGCAGAGGAGAGAGGTCCCGTAACAGAGAATCTGTCTTCATGTCAGCAGAGAATTAGTCTGCATGTCATAGCAGAGAATGAGGCTTCACGTCAGCCACCACTGCAACAGTCCATTGGCATATATTTAGGCCCAGCACACACACAGGCAGAGGAGAGAGGTCCCGTAACAGAGAATCTGGCTTCATGTCAGCAGAGAATCAGTCTGCATGTCATAGCAGAGAATCAGGCTTCACGTCAGCCACCACTGCAACAGTCCATTGTCATAAATTTAGGCCCAGCACCCAGGCAGAGGAGAGAGGTCCCGTAACAGAGAATCTGGCTTCATGTCAGCAGAGAATCAGTCTTCATATCATAGCAGAGAATCAGGCTTCACGTCACCCACCACTGTAAGAGTCAATTTTCATAAATTTAGGCCCAGAACCCAGGCAGAGGAGAAAGGTCCCGTAACAGACAATCTGGCTTCATGTCAGCAGAGAATCAGTCTTCATATCATAGCAGAGAATCAGGCTTCACGTCACCCACCACTGTAAGAGTCAATTTTCATAAATTTAGGCCCAGAACCCAGGCAGAGGAGAAAGGTCCCGTAACAGACAATCTGGCTTCATGTCAGCAGAGAATCAGTCTTCATATCATAGCAGAGAATCAGGCTTCACGTCACCCACCAATGTAAGAGTCAATTTTCATAAATTTAGGCCCAGAACCCAGGCAGAGGAGAAAGGTCCCGTAACAGACAATCTGGCTTCATGTCAGCAGAGAATCAGTCTTCATATCATAGCAGAGAATCAGGCTTCACGTCACCCACCACTGTAAGAGTCAATTTTCATAAATTTAGGCCCAGAACCCAGGCAGAGGAGAAAGGTCCCGTAACAGACAATCTGGCTTCATGTCAGCAGAGAATCAGTCTTCATATCATAGCAGAGAATCAGGCTTCACGTCACCCACCACTGTAAGAGTCAATTTTCATAAATTTAGGCCCAGAACCCAGGCAGAGGAGAAAGGTCCCGTAACAGACAATCTGGCTTCATGTCAGCAGAGAATCAGTCTTCATATCATAGCAGAGAATCAGGCTTCACGTCACCCACCACTGTAAGAGTCAATTTTCATAAATTTAGGCCCAGAACCCAGGCAGAGGAGAAAGGTCCCGTAACAGACAATCTGGCTTCATGTCAGCAGAGAATCAGTCTTCATATCATAGCAGAGAATCAGGCTTCACGTCACCCACCACTGTAAGAGTCAATTTTCATAAATTTAGGCCCAGAACCCAGGCAGAGGAGAAAGGTCCCGTAACAGACAATCTGGCTTCATGTCAGCAGAGAATCAGTCTTCATATCATAGCAGAGAATCAGGCTTCACGTCACCCACCACTGTAAGAGTCAATTTTCATAAATTTAGGCCCAGAACCCAGGTAGAGGAGAAAGGTCCCGTAACAGACAATCTGGCTTCATGACAGCAGAGAATCAGTCTGCATGTCATAGCAGAGAATCAGGCTTCACGTCAGCCACCACTGCAACAGTCCATTGTCATAAATTTAGGCCCAGCACCCAGGCAGAGGAGAGAGGTCCCGTAAAAGAGGATCTGGCTTCATGTCAGCAGAGAATCAGTCTGCATGTCATAGCAGAGAATCAGGCTTCACGTCAGCCACCACTGCAACAGTCCATTGTCATAAATTTAGGCCCAGCACCCAGGCAGAGGAGAGAGGTCCCGTAACAGAGGATCTGGCTTCATGTCAGCAGAGAATCAGTCTGCATGTCATAGCAGAGAATCAGGCTTCACGTCAGCCACCACTGCAACAGTCCATTGTCATAAATTTAGGCCCAGCACCCAGGCAGAGGAGAGAGGTCCCGTAACAGACAATCTGGCTTCATGTCAGCAGAGAATTAGTCTGCATGTCATAGCAGAGAATCAGGCTTCATGTCAGCCACCACTGCAACAGTCCATTGGCATATATTTAGGCCTAGCACACAGGCAGAGGAGAGGTTCATTCAACTTTGGGTAGCATCGCAATATAATGGTAAAATGAAAATAAAAATAGGATTGAATGAGGAAGTGCCCTGGAGTCCAATAATATATGGTTATGGGGAGGTAGTTAATGTCTAATCTGGACAAGGGACGGACAGGTCCTGTGGGATCCATGCCTGGTTCATTTTTATGAACGTCAGCTTGTCCACATTGGCTGTAGACAGGCGGCTGCGTTTGTCTGTAATGACGCCCCCTGCCGTGCTGAATACACGTTCAGACAAAACGCTGGCTGCCGGGCAGGCCAGCACCTCCAAGGCATAAAAGGCTAGCTCTGGCCACGTGGACAATTTAGAGACCCAGAAGTTGAATGGGGCCGAACCATCAGTCAGTACGTGGAGGGGTGTGCACACGTACTGTTCCACCATGTTAGTGAAATGTTGCCTCCTGCTAACACGTTGCGTATCAGGTGGTGGTGCAGTTAGCTGTGGCGTGTTGACAAAAGTTTTCCACATCTCTGCCATGCTAACCCTGCCCTCAGAGGAGCTGGCCGTGACACAGCTGCCTTGGCGACCTCTTGCTCCTCCTCTGCCTTGGCCTTGGGCTTCCACTTGTTCCCCTGTGACATTTGGGAATGCTCTCAGTAGCGCGTCTACCAACGTGCGCTTGTACTCGCGCATCTTCCTATCACGCTCCAGTGCAGGAAGTAAGGTGGGCACATTGTCTTTGTAGCGTGGATCCAGCAGGGTGGCAACCCAGTAGTCCGCACAGGTTAAAATGTGGGCAACTCTGCTGTCGTTGCGCAGGCACTGCAGCATGTAGTCGCTCATGTGTGCCAGGCTGCCCAGGGGTAAGGACAAGCTGTCCTCTGTGGGAGGCGTATCGTCATCGTCCTGCCTTTCCCCCCAGCCACGCACCAGTGATGGACCCGAGCTGCGTTGGGTGCCACCCCGCTGTGACCATGCTTCATCCTCATCCTCCTCCACCTCCTCCTCATCCTCGTCCTCCTCGTCCTCCAGTAGTGGGCCCTGGCTGGCCACATTTGTACCTGGCCTCTGCTGTTGCAAAAAACCTCCCTCTGAGTCACTTCGAAGAGACTGGCCTGAAAGTGCTAAAAATGACCCCTCTTCCTCATCCTCCTCCTCCTCCTCCTGGGCCACCTCCTGTTCCATCATCGCCCTAAGTGTTTTCTCAAGGAGACATAGAAGTGGTATTGTAACGCTGATAACGGTGTCATCGCCACTGGCCATGTTGGTGGAGTACTCGAAACAGCGCAACAGGGCACACAGGTCTCGCATGGAGGCCCAGTCATTGGTGGTGAAGTGGTGCTGTTCTGTAGTGCGACTGACCCGTGCGTGCTGCAGCTGAAACTCCACTATGGCCTGCTGCTGTTTGCACAGTCTGTCCAGCATGTGCAAGGTGGAGTTCTACCTGGTGGGCACGTCGCATATGAGGCGGTGAGCGGGAAGGCCGAAGTTACGCTGTAGCGCAGACAGGCGAGTAGCGGCAGGATGTGAACGCCGGAAGCGCGAACAGACGGCCCGCACTTTATGCAGCAGCTCTGACATGTCGGGGTAGTTGTGAATGAACTTCTGCACCACCAAATTCAGCACATGCGCCAAGCAAGGGATGTGCGTCAAATTGGCTAGTCCCAGAGCTGCAACGAGATTTCGCCCATTATCACACACCACCAGGCCGGGCTTGAGGCTCACCGGCAGCAACCACTCGTCGGTCTGTTGTTCAATACCCCGCCACAACTCCTGTGCGGTGTGGGGCCTGTCCCCCAAACATATGAGTTTCAGAATGGCCTGCTGACGTTTACCCCGGGCTGTGCTGAAGTTGGTGGTGAAGGTGTGTGGCTGACTGGATGAGCAGGTGGAAGAAGAGGAGGAGGAAGCCGAGAAGGAGGAGGTGGCAACAGGAGGCAAAGAATGTTGCCCTGCGATCCTTGGCGGCGGCAGGACGTGCGCCAAACAGCTCTCCGCCTGGGGCCCAGCTGCCACTACATTTACCCAGTGTGCAGTTAGGGAGATATAGCGTCCCTGGCCGTGCTTACTGGTCCACGTATCTGTGGTTAGGTGGACCTTGCTACAGATGGCGTTGCGCAGTGCACACTTGATTTTATCGGATACTTGGTTGTGCAGGGAAGGCACGGCTCTCTTGGAGAAGTAGTGCCGGCTGGGAACAACATACTGTGGGACAGCAAGCGACATGAGCTGTTTGAAGCTGTCTGTGTCCACCAGCCTAAATGACAGCATTTCATAGGCCAGTAGTTTAGAAATGCTGGCATTCAGGGCCAGGGATCGAGGGTGGCTAGGTGGGAATTTACGCTTTCTATCAAATGTTTGTGAGATGGAGAGCTGAACGCTGGCGTGTGACATGGTTGAGACGCTTGGTGACGGAGGTGGTGGTGGTGGTGTTGGTGGTACATCCCCTGTTTGCTGGGCGGCAGGTGCCAACGTTCCTCCAGAGGCGGAGGAAGAGGCCGAGGCGGCAGCAGCAGAATAGGCCGAGGCGGCAGCAGCAGAAGAGGTAGCAGGGGGAGCCTGAGTGACTTCCTTGGTTTTAAGGTGTTTACTCCACTGCAGTTCATGCTTTGCATGCAGGTGCCTGGTCATGCAGGTTGTGCTCAGGTTCAGAACGTTAATGCCTCGCTTCAGGCTCTGATGGCACAGCGTGCAAACCACTCGGGTCTTGTCGTCAGCACATTGTTTGAAGAAGTGCCATGCCAGGGAACTCCTTGAAGCTGCCTTTGGGGTGCTCGGTCCCAGATGGCGGCGGTCAGTAGCAGGCGGAGTCTCTTGGCGGCGGGTGTTCTGCTTTTGCCCACTGCTCCCTCTTTTGCTACGCTGTTGGCTCGGTCTCACCACTGCCTCTTCCTCCGAACTGTGAAAGTCAGTGGCACGACCTTCATTCCATGTGGGGTCTAGGACCTCATCGTCCCCTGCATCGTCTTCCACCCAGTCTTGATCCCTGACCTCCTGTTCAGTCTGCACACTGCAGAAAGACGCAGCAGTTGGCACCTGTGTTTCGTCATCATCAGAGACATGCTGAGGTGGTATTCCCATGTCCTCATCATCAGGAAACATAAGTGGTTGTGCGTCAGTGCATTCTATGTCTTTCACCGCTGGGGAAGGGCTAGGTGGATGCCCTTGGGAAACCCTGCCAGCGGAGTCTTCAAACAGCATAAGAGACTGCTGCATAACTTGAGGCTGAGACAGTTTCCCTGGTATGCATGGGGGTGATGTGACAGACTGATGGGGTTGGTTTTCAGGCGCCATCTGTGCGCTTTCTGCAGAAGACTGGGTGGGAGATAATGTGAACGTGCTGGATCCACTGTCGGCCACCCAATTGACTAATGCCTGTACCTGCTCAGGCCTTACCATCCTTAGAACGGCATTGGGCCCCACCATATATCGCTGTAAATTCTGGCGGCTACTGGGACCTGAGGTAGTTGGTACACTAGGACGTGTGGATGTGGCAGAACGGCCACGTCCTCTCCCAGCACCAGAGGGTCCACTAACACCACCACGACCATGTCCACGTCCGCGTCCCTTACTAGATGTTTTTCTCATTGTTATGGTTCACCACAACAACAAATATATTATTTGGCCCAATGTATTGTATTCAAATTCAGCGGGATATAAATTTGAGGCCTAGTATTTAGGCGCTGGGTGACCGGTATGGATTTAGTGACAGAATTAGACTTGGAAATGCACAGAAGCGTGTGTGTGAAGTTATTCTGAATGACCCAATGTGCACCTTGAATATTATATACCCTTTTTGGGATAGATTTCAAATAGCTCTGATATAGCAGGAACCACTAAATTATGAAATTGCTAAATTGGGAATTGTACTTCAACCCAGAACAAAAAATGTGCTTTGACGGGCACTAAATAACTTTCCCAGCTACAACAGGACAGCGGTAACGAGAGATTTAGAGGGATTTAAATTTGAGGCCTAGTATTTAGGCGCTGGGTGACAGGTATGGGTTTAGTGACAGAATTAGACTTGGAAATACACAGTAGCGGGTGTGTGTGAAGTTATTCTGAATGACCCAATGTGCACCTTCAATATTATATACCCTTTTTGGGATAGATTTCAAATAGCTCTGATATAGCAGGAACCACTAAATTATGAAATTGCTAAATTGGGAATTGTACTTCAACCCAGAACAAAAAATGTGCTTTGACGGACACTAAATATCTTGCCCAGCAACAACAGTACAGCGGTAACGAGAGATTTAGCGGGATATAAATTTGAGGCCTAGTATTTAGGCGCTGGGTCACCGGTATGGATTTAGTGACAGAATTAGACTTGGAAATGCACAGAAGCGTGTGTGTGAAGTTATTCTGAATGACCCTATGTGCACCTTCAATATTATATACCCTTTTAGGGATAGATTTCAAATAGCTCTGATATAGCAGAAACCACTAAATTATGAAATTGCTAAATTGGGAATTGTACTTCAACCCAGAACAAAAAATGTGCTTTGACGGACACTAAATATCTTGCCCAGCAACAACAGTACAGCGGTGGGTAACGAGAGATTTAGAGGGATTTAAATTTGAGGCCTAGTATTTAGGCGCTGGGTCACCGGTATGGATTTAGTGACAGAATTAGACTTGGAAATGCACAGAAGCGTGTGTGTGAAGTTATTCTGAATGACCCTATGTGCACCTTCAATATTATATACCCTTTTAGGGATAGATTTCAAATAGCTCTGATATAGCAGAAACCACTAAATTATGAAATTGCTAAATTGGGAATTGTACTTCAACCCAGAACAAAAAATGTGCTTTGACGGACACTAAATATCTTGCCCAGCAACAACAGTACAGCGGTGGGTAACGAGAGATTTAGAGGGATTTAAATTTGAGGCCTAGTATTTAGGCGCTGGGTCACCGGTATGGATTTAGTGACAGAATTAGACTTGGAAATGCACAGAAGCGTGTGTGTGAAGTTATTCTGAATGACCCTATGTGCACCTTCAATATTATATACCCTTTTAGGGATAGATTTCAAATAGCTCTGATATAGCAGAAACCACTAAATTATGAAATTGCTAAATTGGGAATTGTACTTCAACCCAGAACAAAAAATGTGCTTTGACGGACACTAAATATCTTGCCCAGCAACAACAGTACAGCGGTGGGTAACGAGAGATTTAGAGGGATTTAAATTTGAGGCCTAGTATTTAGGCGCTGGGTCACCGGTATGGATTTAGTGACAGAATTAGACTTGGAAATGCACAGAAGCGTGTGTGTGAAGTTATTCTGAATGACCCAATGTGCACCTTCAATATTATATACCCTTTTAGGGATAGATTTCAAATAGCTCTGATATAGCAGAAACCACTAAATTATGAAATTGCTAAATTGGGAATTGTACTTCAACCCAGAACAAAAAATGTGCTTTGACGGACACTAAATATCTTGCCCAGCAACAACAGTACAGCGGTAACGAGAGATTTAGAGGGATTTAAATTTGAGGCCTAGTATTTAGGCGCTGGGTGACAGGTATGGGTTTAGTGACAGAATTAGACTTGGAAATACACAGTAGCGGGTGTGTGTGAAGTTATTCTGAATGACCCTATGTGCACCTTCAATATTATATACCCTTTTAGGGATAGATTTCAAATAGCTCTGATATAGCAGAAACCACTAAATTATGAAATTGCTAAATTGGGAATTGTACTTCAACCCAGAACAAAAAATGTGCTTTGACGGACACTAAATATCTTGCCCAGCAACAACAGTACAGCGGTGGGTAACGAGAGATTTAGAGGGATTTAAATTTGAGGCCTAGTATTTAGGCGCTGGGTCACCGGTATGGATTTAGTGACAGAATTAGACTTGGAAATGCACAGAAGCGTGTGTGTGAAGTTATTCTGAATGACCCAATGTGCACCTTCAATATTATATACCCTTTTAGGGATAGATTTCAAATAGCTCTGATATAGCAGAAACCACTAAATTATGAAATTGCTAAATTGGGAATTGTACTTCAACCCAGAACAAAAAATGTGCTTTGACGGACACTAAATATCTTGCCCAGCAACAACAGTACAGCGGTAACGAGAGATTTAGAGGGATTTAAATTTGAGGCCTAGTATTTAGGCGCTGGGTGACAGGTATGGGTTTAGTGACAGAATTAGACTTGGAAATACACAGTAGCGGGTGTGTGTGAAGTTATTCTGAATGACCCAATGTGCACCTTCAATATTATATACCCTTTTAGGGATAGATTCCAAATAGCTCTGATATAGCAGGAACCACTAAATTATGAAATTGCTAAATTGGGAATTGTATTTCAACCCAGAACAAGAAATGTGCTTGAACGGACACTAAATAACTCGCCCAGCTACAGCACTAGGGACAGATTTAGCTGGATATAAATTTGAGGCCTAGTATTTAGGCGCTGGGTGACCGGTATGGATTTAGTGACAGAATTAGACTGGGATATGGCCAAAAAATAAACAGACTATTGCTGGTTAAATGCACTTGGTGTGACAGCTTCACCCTGATGTAGGCTTTAGCCAAAAAACAACCACACCATTGAGGGTTAAATGCACTTGGTGACAGGCGCAGCTTGCCCCTGATTTTGTATATGGCCAAAAAATGAACAGACTATTGCTGGTTAAATGCACTTGGTGTGACAGCTTCACCCTGATGTAGGCTTTAGCCAAAAAACAACCACACCATTGAGGGTTAAATGCACTTGGTGACAGGCGCAGCTTGCCCCTGATTTTGTATATGGCCAAAAAATGAACAGACTATTGCTGGTTAAATGCACTTGGTGTCACAGCTTCACCCTGATGTAGGCTTTAGCCAAAAAACAACCACACCATTGAGGGTTAAATGCACTTGGTGACAGGCGCAGCTTGCCCCTGATTTTGTATATGGCCAAAAAATGAACAGACTATTGCTGGTTAAATGCACTTGGTGTGACAGCTTCACCCTGATGTAGGCTTTAGCCAAAAAACAACCACACCATTGAGGGTTAAATGCACTTGGTCGCAGCTTGTGCTGGCGCACCACAAGACACAAAATGGCCGCCGATCACCCCAGAAAAATGAGACTGACAAACGGTCTGTGCAGCCTAAAAACAGTGAGCAATTGAGGATCAGCAGCTCAATGATCCACAGCTGCAGATCGATCAGTTAATCAAGTCCTTTGGAGGAGTTAATCTGCCTAATCTCGCCCTACTGTCGCAGCCGCAACCTCTCCCTACGCTAATCAGAGCAGAGTGACGGGCGGCGCTATGTGACTCCAGCTTAAATAGAGGCTGGGTCACATGGTGCTCTGGCCAATCACAGCCATGCCAATAGTAGGCATGGCTGTGATGGCCTCTTGGGGCAAGTAGTATGACGCTTGTTGATTGGCTGCTTTGCAGCCTTTCAAAAAGCGCCAAGAAAGCGTCACAAAAGCGCCAAGAAAGCGACGAACACCGAACCCGAACCCGGACTTTTACGAAAATGTCCGGGTTCGGGTCCGTGTCACGGACACCCCAAAATTCGGTACGAACCCGAACTATACAGTTCGAGTTCGCTCATCCCTACTTCCCTGTTTTCTGATCTTTAAAATGGTGTCTGCCCTTGGCAGATCATTTGGCCACATTAAGAACCTTTTGTAAAACATGTAGTGAATTTCATCCATGTAGAATCCATTTGCTCATCTCTACTCTCTTCTATAACATCCAGGGATGTGCCCAATGATTGTTTGACTTGAGTATCTTCTTCCTTTAGAGGTTTACTTTTTGAAGGCTTTAAAGACCATGCATGGCCTCAGACATGGTCCTCTGTGCTCTTGCATGCTGCACTTCAAATCTTGGCAGTCTGAAAGCTGTTTAGTGCTGGAAAGGATTGGATGTTCGGTAACTTAAATCGGCACAATAATTGGAGTATTGTATTGATATAGTTTAATACTAGTGAACTGGAGCAAGGTTCTTTGCTCATCTTGATAAACACAGCACTAGGTTTTCTAAAGGTCACGTTGACTCCTGCTGGAGATCTCTCTTTGGTAGCATTCTTGAAAACTGCCTCTGATAAGTAATACGTTGAAACAGATAAGATCTTCCGCTCCACAGTCTCTTTATTTTATTCTGTATTGGAAGACAACAAAAGGTTAATAACATCTTGCTGTTGTCTGATATAC
The DNA here is from genome assembly GCF_014858855.1 of Bufo gargarizans. Classification (NCBI taxonomy): domain Eukaryota; kingdom Metazoa; phylum Chordata; class Amphibia; order Anura; family Bufonidae; genus Bufo; species Bufo gargarizans. Next base: position 607,932,561 of record NC_058081.1, read on the forward strand.
TTTGCAAGGAAAATATTCAGATTTTTAAAGACATGTTTTGTCTTGTATACAAGCTACTCTGCTGTAGTTCTAGATAACTAGGCCAATCATTCAATTTGTTGCTAAGTATAGCCAACCAAAATGGATTGATACCCTAAGGATAGCTATAAAATGCTATAGTAGCGGGTCTGTGCATAACAGATGGGTGTGCAGAATGACTGACAAAGACAAATGTACAATATTGCAGTAAAAAAAAAGTGTGCAGCCACCAGCCAAAAGAAGTGGGCTATGAGCAAATATCATCATGTTAGGGGATGGCAGTTTTGTAAGCCAAAATCAGGATTGGATCATAAAAATAAATTATAAAGGACAGATACAACTTTTCTTTTTTGAATTCACTCCTGGTTTTGGTTTCCAAAACTGCATCTTAAAACTGGATAAAATGGCCGTACCCTTACCAAACTGGGAATGGGTTATGCTGAACATTGAACATGCTAAGAAATCATACTAAGGTCTATGTTTTAAAATCTAGGTTTGTCAAAGGATCCTCGGGTATTTCAGGAAAAATAAGAAGCAGTAATTTATTTGAATATTCTTCACAATACTGAATACCCAAAACATTTGCATGTAGTAGATTGCCCTAAACGCCCAAACTCAGATCTTATTTCTCTTAACCCCTTAAGGATTCAGCCCTATTTCACCTTAAGGACTTTGAATATCTGACCAGTGTCATTTTATGTGTGAATAACTTTAAAACGTCTTTACTTACCCAGGCCGTTCTGCTTTGTGTCACAGAAATGAGCAAATTTCAAAGTTTCAGTTTCTCTACTTCTGTAATACATAGTAATACCCCCAAAAATTGTGATGACTTTACATTCCCCATATGTCTACTTCATGTTTGTATCATTTTGGGAATGCCATTTTATTTTTTGGGGATGTTACATAGCTTAGAAGTTTAGAAGCAAATTTTAAAAATTTTCAGAAATTTTCCAAATCCCACTTTTTATGGACCAGTCCAGGTCTGAAGTCACTTTGTGAGGCTTACATAATATAAACCACCCAAAAATGACCCCATTTTAGAAACTACACCCCTCAAGGTATTTAAAACTGATTTTTACAAACTTTGTTAACCCTTTAGGTCTTCCACAAGAGTTCATGGCAAATGGACATCAAATGTAAAAATTTTCCAATATAATCCATTTTTTTTCCAGGAACAAAGCAATGGTTAACTCCCAACCAAAACTCAATATTGGTTGCCCTGATTCTGTAGTTTGCATAAACACCCCATATGTGGTCCTAAACTACTGTTTGGCCAAACGGGAGGACATAGAAGGAGGGGAACGCCATATGGTTTTTGCAAGGCAGATTTTGCAAGACTGGTTTTGTTTACACCATGTCCCATTCAAAGCCCCCCATTGCACCCCTAGAATAGAAATTCCAAAAAAGTTACTCCATCTAAGAAAGTACAGCCCTCAAGGTATTCAAAACTGGGTTTACAAACGTTGTTATCCCTTTAGGTGTTCCACAAGAGTTAATGGCAGATGGAGAAACAATTTTGGAATTTCTATTTTTTTTTTAATTTTCCATTTTAACCCTTACTTTATTACTGGAAAAAAATGGGTTAACAGGCAAGCAAAACTCAATATGGGTTGCCCTGATTCTATATCGCCCGAAGTTGCGCAAGACTTTCTAAACATTTTAAAATAGGTATCCAAAGTGGGCTTTGGTATCGGCTGGTACAGTATCATGGTACCAAATTACCAAATCCCACTTCGGATACGTATCTTAAAATGTTTTTTTAATTACGCAGACAGGAATACCATACAAATTCACTGAAGTCTAGCGCAACTTTGCCTACATGGAGCTAAACATTTTAAACCTGTACGGAAGCAGCATTAAAAACAAAGTTTTTTTAACAAATAGACTTCGGATCTGTGATCCGAAGCCCCATTCACTCAAACCTAGTTATAACATTCGCCAAAATCATAAATTTAACAGCATATTAAGACATTACCACTGGTCCCCATTCCATAAGATTTTCATTGCTTTTTGGTGTGAAAAATAATGGAGTATCAAGTGCTTGGTTAACTGTAATGAGCTTAGTCTAAGTCAATGGTGGGGTCCTCCAAGAATGGTCAGGATCTGTTTCACAATGTATGTGTCAAAACCACCATAACTTTTTTAATATCAGATGCTAATGTGAACACTGCAATGAGTAATTTTACCACAAAGACGACTTAGTGGAGATCTAATTACAGTATACTCATACTGTATATGAATGGACAGTACAAAGATCTATCTAATTATGTTTTTATGCTAAAGCTGCCCATACACATTAGTCTCTTGTCAGCAGAACACGCCTGAAAGGCAGACACTCTACTGTGTGTGGGGATCTCCTGACAGTTGATATTAGGGTAGACAAGGATCAATTTTTTAAAATATATTTTTGCACAATCTTTTTGTTCTCCCGGGAGATAAGCCACATTTAGAAGGGTCTGACAGAGGTTTTCTACACTCTCCCCATAGAATACTCATACTGTTGATGTCCGGGCAAACCAAACATATATGTGTATGGGAAAGCTGGCAGAGAGTCAGAAGAGATAGCTGTTGGTGAAACAGTCGTTCAGCTGAGAGCTGCAGAATGTGCATGGGCCTGTAACCAGGACAAGAGGGCATTCTCTAGACCTAGAGAGATGAAGGGTTCACCATCATCATAGATGTGATTCTTTACTGTAAAAGCACTAGGACTATTGAAATCTCTGCCACAAGATGTTGTGATGGTTGATTTATTCTACAAGTTTAAGGACGATCTGGATGGCTTTCTTGAAATCAATATTATCATGTTATATGTATTAGATTCAAGAGAAGGGACATTGATTCAGGGATTTATTCTAACTTCAGCCATATTTCAAGTTTGGAATCCCTTTTTGCCTTCCTCTAGATCAACACTGTAGTATGATCGGTTGTACTTTAAGGACCTGTGTCTTTTTTTTCTCCCTTATCAACTATATAGTTTGATTAAAATCTTTATCAGTGAATTAAATTTTTTATTTATTTGCTTATCTAGTTTTTTAAGCATTTTTATATGTATTTCTTATATTAACCCCTTCCCGACATATGACGTAATAGTACGTCATGGCGGCAGGTGCGTTCCCGCATTTTGACGTACTATTACGTCATGGTAATCGGGCGGGCATCGGAGCGATGTGTGTCTGATCACTGCAGGGGTCCGGCAGTTCTATGCCGGCAGATTAACCCCTTCTACGCCGCAATCAGCGCTGACCGCGGCATAGAGGGGATTTGCGGTGGGTGAGGGAGGCCATCGAGTCCCCGTGCTGCTGTGGCGGGGACCCGAAGTGTGAGAAGGCAGCCCGATGCCATGCAGAGGCTGCCCAATGCCTTGCACGGCATCGGGACCTGCCTTCTATGGGTGCCCAGGAGATCTAGCCTCAGCCTGGGTCTCCTAGACAACTTTTTAGTGTATTACTCACTGTAGTACACAAACAGGCAATGCATTACAATACAGATGTATTGTAATTGCAAAGAAAAATGGGGTCAGTCAGCACATCCCAATGCGCAGGGGCACGTTGCTATGGCTGAAAACAACACTGTAAAACAAAACATGCAATGCAACAGCTCTCTGCAAACCAAATAAAGTACAAAAATGCATGTGTAACCTACACTCCCTGAATTGTATGGTAGCCGTCATGGCACATAACAGGTAGAATTTAGTGTTAGGAACCCGTCTTACAGAGATCGCCTTGACGTGCGGCAGACGGGCTCAAATAATTTTGTACAAAATGATTTGCCAAGCATCTCTAATTTGCAAGTATAGCACTAGCAAATATTAGGCATTTTTGTACTTTATTTGAGAGCTGTTGCATTGCATGTTTTTTTTCACAGATGTATTGCAATGCATTGCAGAGGGGATCAGACCCCCAAAAGTAAAGTCCCAGAGTGGGACAGAAATAGTTTAAAAAAAGTAAAAAAATGTTTTTTTTTATAAAAATAAATAAAGTTTTAAGTAAAAAAACATGCCCCTTTCCACTGGTTTCATATATATATATAAAAAAAAAAGAATAAAATAGAAAACACACACATATTAGGTATTGCCACATCCGTAACGCTGGCTCTATAAATATATCACATTATCCACCCCGTACAATAAACACCGTAAAAAATAAAACAGTGATAACAGTGAATTTTGTCACCTTACATCACAAAAAGTGCAACACCAAGCGATCAAAAAGGTGTATGCCCCTCAAAATGGTACAAATAAAACTGTCACCTCATCCCGCAAAAAAGAGCTCCTACATAAGACAATCTCCCCAAAAATAAAAAAATTATAGCTCTCAGAACATGGAGACACGTTTCAAAAATGCAATTACTGTGTTAAAGTGAAATAAATAAAACAAATATACATATTAGGTATCGCCACATCCGTAACAACCAGCTCTATAAAAATATCACATGACTTAACCCCTCAGGTGAATACAGTAAAATAATTAAAAATAAAAAACAGTGCCAAGCAAGCCATTTTTGTTACCTTACATCACAAAAATTGCAACACCAAGCGATCAAAAAGGTGTATGCCCCCAAAATAGTACCAATTAAACCATCATCTCATTCCACCAAAAATGAGCCCCTACCTAAGACAATCAGTCAAAAATAAAAAATAAATATGTCTCTCAGACTATGGAGACACTAAATCATTTTTTTTTTTTTAAATGCTATTATTGTGTAACACTTGAATAAATAAGAAAAAGTATACATATTAGGTATTGCCACATCCTTAACGTCCTGCTCTATAAAAATATCTTGTGACCTAACCCCTCAGGTGAACGCTGTAAAAAATAAATAAAAACTGTGCCAAAACAATTCACCTTGCCTCATAAAGTGTAATAATGAATGATTAAAAAATCATATGTACCCAAAAATGGTACTACTAAGAACGTCAACTCTTCCTGCAAAAAATTAGCCCCTGCACAAGACGATTTTTCAAAAATGCTTTATTATGTAAAACTGAAACCAAAAAATTAGACATATTTGATATCACTGCCTCCATAACAACCTGCTTTATAAAAATAGTTCATGAATTAACCTGTCAGATGAACGTTGCCAAAACAGCCATTTTTTTGTTACCTTGCTTTACAAAAAGCATAATATAGAGCAATTAAAAATCATATGTACCCCAAAATAGTACCAATAAAACTTGCACCTTATCACCTAGTTTCCAAAATGGGGTAACTTTTTGGGAGTTTCTACTGTAAGGGTGCATCAGGGGGGCTTTAAATGGGACATGGCATCTAAAAAACAGTCCAGCAAAATCTGCCTTCCAAAAACCATATGGCGCTCCTTTTCTTCAGCGCCATGCGGTGTGCCCTTACATCAGTTTACAACCACATGTGGGGTGTTTCTGTAAACCGCAGAATCAGGGTAATAAATACTGAGTTTTGTTTGGCTGTTCACCCTCAATGTGTTAAAGAAAAAAATGTATTAAAATCGAAAATCTGCCCAAAAAAGTGAAATTTAGAAATGTAATCTCCATTTTCCTTTAATTCTTGCGGAACACTTAAAGGGTTAACAATGTTTGTAAAATCAGTTTTGAGTAACATGAGGGGTGTAGTTTCTACAATGTGGTCATTTATAGGGGGTTTCTATTATGTAAGCCCCCACAAAGTGACTTCAGACCGGAACTGGTCCTTAAAATGTGGGCTTTGGAAATTTTCTTAATTTGTTTTAGGGTACTTTCACACTAGCGTTTTTCTTTTCCGGCGCTGAGTTCCGTCCTAGGGGCTCAAATCCGGAAAAGAACTGATCAGTTTTATCCTAATGCATTCTGAATGGAGAGTCCGTCCTTCAGGATGCATCAGGATGTCTTCTGTTCAGTCTTTTTGACTGATCAGGCTTTTCAGAAAAACGTAGCATGCAGTATTTTTACCTCCGGCCAAAAAGCCTGAACACTTTGACTGAACGCCTGATCAGGCTTTTTTCCCATTGACTTGCATTAACGCCGGATCCGGCCCCGTGTGTTCAGTCAAAACGGATCCGGCTTTTGCATGTTAAACCCGAAAAATGTGAAAAAAAAGTTAAAGTCCATAAATGGCGGATCAGTTTTTTCCAATGCATTTTTCCATTGTGATCGAAAGCCTGATCAGGATTCAAATGTAATCCGTTTTCACACGTTTTTCCGGATCCGGCGGGCAGTTCCAGTGTCGGAATTGAACGCCGGATTAAAACAACGCTAGTGTGAAAGTAGCCTTAGAATTGCTTCTAAAATTGTAAGCATTCTAACATCCCCAAAAAATGAAATGACATTTACAAAATGATGCCAACATAAAGTAGACATATGGGAAATGTTAAGTAATAAATATTTTATGGGGTATCACTTTCTATTTTAAAAGCATAGAAATATTAGAATATAGAAATATAGAAGCATAGACATTTAGAAAATTGCACATTTTTAAAAATGTTTGGTAAATTTGGGACTTTTTCATAAATAAAGGTGAAATATATTGACTCAAATTTATGACTGTCATGAAGTACAATGTGTCACGAGAATCCAATCTCAGAATGGCTTAGATAAATAAAAGCTTTCCAATGTTTTTACCACATAAAGTGACGCATGTCAGATTTGCACAACCGCAAACTCCCCATTTGCACAAGGTTGGATACCAAGCTAGGCATGTCCCGTTCCTTGTCCTCACTGATGTCATTGAAGGTCTCTTCCTCCACCCAGCCAAGTACACCAAGGGTCCTCGAAAGGTGACAACAAGTCCCCTGGGACGCCTGCTGTGTTTGGTCTTCCACCTCCTCAAAGCCACCTTCCTCCTCTGACTCCTCTTCTTCAGACTCCACTCTCTGCATTGCCTCTCTCTGCATTATTATAAGGTGTGTTAAGTAGTACTATTCCTATCAGTTTAATCCCTGTTAAGTCCTCTATCAGGTGACGTGTATATGGAATCGATTTTAGGAACCGGGAGATGGAAAAAGATGCTTGGTCGGTCCTCCTACTTCCTATTTGGGGCACTGTGCGTGCAATGTACTGTGCCACCAGATAGGAATAGTACTACTTAACATACCACTCCTATAAGTTTAATCCCTGTTACGTCGCCTATCAGGGGACGTGTATATGGAATAGATTTTAGGAACTGGGAGATGGAAAAAGATGCTTGGTCCTTCCTCCTACTTCCAATTTGGGGCACTGCATGTGCAATCGAATGTGCCACCAGATATGAGTGGTGTGTTAAGTAGTACTATTCCTATCAGTTTAATCCCTGTTACGTTCACTAGTATTATTATTATTATTATAAGGTGTGTTAAGTAGTACTATTCCTATCAGTTTAATCCCTGTTACGTCCCCTATCAGGGAACGTGAATGGAATAGATTTTAGACAACCACAAAGAGTTGTCAATAGTTGACACACTCATGACATAAATTTTATCCCTCTATGCGTCAATCTTGGTGTAGTGATGACTGTGCTCGTGCGCACGTTTAGGAGATTGCACGCAATGTTTTTTTTTCAAAGCCTATGGTCGTGCTGAGGTAGTTCAGTGACAGTTAAGTGACCCAGAAAACAATGATTCTGCAGTGTGGGCCCATTGTTGGCCTAGTAGGCTTTAATGATCACCTTAGATGATCACAAAGAAAATTTATGTTTTTTCTATGCAAAATTATCCAGCTGATCGCTTTTGGTCTGTTCACAATGAAGCAACGACCTTATCATCTGAGGTGTGCCAACATTGCCATTGCCAACACACTCATAGAGGTGGTCGCTTCATTGTGATACGCAAGCCCCTTCACCACAACAAGGTAACGATCACAAAGGGGAATTGACACATGTATGTGACCTTTTTTTGTTTGGTTTTTGAAGCCACAGTGCAGCACCAGTGGCCAGAAAAATTGTAGCAGCGGCCAGAAAAATGTATGTTTCCCAGGCAGAAAGTGCCCTAGAACATTGCGGCTTGAACCCTAGTTAATGGCGGATAAGTCATGCAAGTCATCCGGCATTCAGAGATAAAATACAGCAGCATGTGGACCATTTTTAGCCCAAGGCACCTCATCTCAGTCATCAGGCCTTTTTTAGTCAAATGTATCGCCCACTGTCAGTCCCTTCGGGATCCATCCCTCTTAATAAAGGTGAGGTAATCTAGACTTTTTTTACCTAGGCGACTTCTCTTCTCAGTGACAATACCTCCTGCTGCACTAAAGGTCCTTTCTGACAGGACACTTAAAGCGGGGCAGGCCAGAAGTTCTATAGCAAATTGGGATAGCTCAGGCCACAGGTCAAGCCTGCACACCCAGTAGTCAAGGGGTTCATCGCTCCTCAGAGTGCCGATATCTGCAGTTAAGGCGAGGTAGTCTGCTACCTGTCGGTCGAGTCGTTCTCTGAGGGTGGACCCCGAAGGGCTGTGGCGATGCGTAGGACTTAAAAAGCTCCGCAGGTCCTCCATCAACGACACGTCTGTAAAGCGTCCTGTCCTTGCCGGCGTGGTCGTGGGAGGAGGAGGAGGATTACTTTCACCTCTTCCCCTGTTAGATTCACGTTGTGCTGTGACATCACCCTTATAAGCTGTGTAAAGCATACTTTTTAATTTATTTTGGAACTGCTGCATCCTTTTTATATGAGGGTCCCTCAACAGGCACGACAGCATGAAAGACCCAATTTGCACAAGGTTTGGATGCCAAGCTACTCATGTCCCGTTTCTCGTCCTCAGTGATCTCACTGAAGGTATGTTCTTCCCCCCAGCCACGTACAACACCACGGGTACCAGATAGGTGACAACGAGCACCCTGGAATGCCTGTTGTGGTTGGTCTTCCTCCTCCTCCTCAAAGCCTCATTCCTCCTCTGACTCCTCTTCCTCACACTCCTCTTCCAGCGTTGCCGCAGGTCCAGCAAGCAATGCTGATAAGGCTGTTTCTGGTGGTGATGGTGACCACAACTCTTCCTCTTCACGCTCATCTACGGCCTGATCCAGCACTCTTCACAGGGCACGCTCCAGGAAGTAAACAAATGGGATGATGTCACTGATTGTGCCTTCGGTGCGACTGACTAGGTTTGTCACCTCCTCAAAAGGACGCATGAGCCTATAGGCATTGCGCATGAGTGTCCAGTAACATGGCAAAAAAAATCCCAGCTCCGCAGAGGCTGTCCTAGCACCCCGGTCATACAAATACGCATTGACGGCTTTTACTTGTTGGAGCAGGCGGTCGAACATTAGGAGTGTTGAATTCCAACGTGTCGGGCTGTCGCAAATCAAGCGCCTCATCGGCATGTTGTTTCGGCGCTGAATGTCTGAAAAGTGCTCCATGGCCGTGTAGGAATGCCTGAAATGGCCATACACCTTCCTGGCCTGCTTGAGGACGTCCTGTAAGCCTGGGTACTTATGCACAAGGCGTTGTACGATTAGATTACACACATGTGCCATGCACGGCACATGTGTCAACTTGCCCAAATTCAATGTCGCCAACAAATTGCTTCCATTGTCACACACCACTTTGCCGATCTTCAGTTGGTGCGGGGTCAGCCACTGATCCACCTGTGCGTTCAGGGCGGACAGGAGTGCTGGTCCATTGTGACTCTCTGCTTTCAGGCAAGTCAACCCCAAGACAGCGTGACACTGTCGTATCCGGGATGTGGAATAGCCCCTGGGGGGGGGGGGGGGGGGTGCCGTTGATGTGGAGCAAGACGCAGCAGAAGAAGAGGACTCAGCCGAGGAGGTTATGGAAGAGGATGGAGTAGGAGGAGTTGAGGAGGTGGTAGCAGGCCTGCCTGCAAGTCGTGGCGGTGTCACCAACTCCTCTGCAGAGCCACGCATTTCATGCTTGGCAGCCGTGAGCAGGTTTACCCAATGCGCAGTGTAGGTGATATACCTGCCCTGACCGTGCTTTGCAGACCAGGTATCAGTGGTCAGATGGACCCTTGCCCCAACACTGTGTTTTAGACATGCCATGACTTCCTTTTGCACAATCGAGTAGAGGTTGGGGATTGCCTTTTGTGCAAATTTCGGCCAGGTACCTTCCACTGCGGTGTCCCAATAGCTACAAATTTTTTGAAGGCCTCAGACTCCACCAGCTTGTATGGTAAAAGCTGGCGGGCTAAGAGTTCAGACAAGCCAGCTGTCAGACACCGGGCAAGGGGGTGACTTTGTGACATTGGCTTCTTACGCTCAAACATGTCCTTGACAAACACCTGACTGTGGGCAGATGAGCAGGAACTGCTCAAGGCCAGAGGCGGAGTGGCGAGTGGTTGAGAGGGGGCAAGGAGGACAGCAGTGGTTGACGTGGCTGAAGATGCTGGACCAGGAGGAGGATGGTAGCTTTGAGTTTGTGTGCTGCTTTTACTCATGTGTTGATCCCATAGGTGTTTGTGATGTAAATCATGTGCCTTCGCAAAACAGTTGTACCGAGGTGGGTGTTGGACTTCCCACGACTCAATCTCTTTTGGCACAGGTTGCAAATATCATCGCTGTTATCAGAGGCAGACACACAAAAAAAATGACACACTGCTGAGCTTTGCAATGATGGCATTCTGGTGGTGGCAACAGCATGCATTGATTGGCGTGCTGTCTGGCTGACCCCAGGTGCCGATATATGCTGTCTGACTGTGCCACTAGCTCCTTGCGACGACCTCCCCCTGCTTCCAACTCGTCTCCTCCTCCTCTCTGTCTCCCCATCTGAACTTTACCCCTGTTGTTCTTCTCTTCGAGCGGGCCCCCATGTGACCTCCACGGACACATCGTCATCATCAACCACTTTACTTGTATCTGACAACTCAGCAAAGGAAGCAGCAGCGGGTTAAACATCATCATCATCATCACACCATACGTCCATCTGTGTAATGCTGCCTGACTGAGACATATCCTTGTTATCTACATCCTCTTGCAATAATGGTTGAGCATTACTCATTTCTTCCAACTGAAGTGTAAATAACTCCTCTGACAGATCAAGTGAAGCTGCTGTGGTGCTAGTGTTGGTGGTGGCGGCAGGCGGGTGAGTGGTAACTTGAGAGGTGCCCGAAGCTAAGCTGGAGGAGGATGGTGCGTCAAGGTTCCGTGCGGAAGCTGTAGAAGATTGGGTGTCCTGTGTTAGCCAGTCAACTATGTTCTCAGAACTTTTCGAATTCAGGGTACGTGGCCTCTGAACACTGGGCATTATTCTAGGGCCAAAGGGAATCACAGCACCGCGACGGCCCCTGCGGGGTGGCCTGCCTCTGCCTGTCATTTTTTTTTCGATTAGTTAAGTTGTACTATGCGTCCAAGCTACTGTGACACCAGATATAAATGGCGCTGAAGTGACACTATGCACTGGCACTGGGCCTTAAACACACAAACATGTGTGTGCAACTGACTGCTAGTTATTCACTGTCAAAATTGTTGTTTTTCTTTAAATGTAATCGACTGCGACACCAGACATGAATGGCGCTGAAGTGATGAGTCCTTCAGATGAGTCCTTCAGGACTGTAGTGGACACTGAATACACTAGCCTAGCTATCGATTTCCCTATTGAATTAGCAGCAGCAGCACTGTCCCTCCTCTCACTAAGAATGCAGCTTCCCAATGAATCTAAAATGGATGCTGTCCAGGTGGTGGGAGGGTCTGGGAGGGAGGGCCTGCTGCTGATAAGATGGAATGTGTCTGCTGACTGTGAGGTACAGGGTCAAAGTTTATTCAATGATGATGAATAGGGAGCAGACCAAACATCGCATATGTTTGCCTGCCGAGGCGAACGCGAACAAGCTATGTTCGCCGGGAACTGTTCGCCGGCGAATAGTTTGGGACATCTCTACTGGTAACACCTAACTGCCAATGTGCATATCTTTCTAGGAAGAAATAGAGGAACAACATAGTGTTATAAGAAATTATTATCTATAATCTTTACTGAAACAGATATTCTCTTTACAACCATGGATAAACGGAAATGAATAGAGGAATTATGCTTTATGGTTGCATTTTTGTCTTCATCTGTTTTTCTTCTGTCCAGGTTACCATTATTTGGGAGCTTTTCTTCTTTCTTGTGGTATGTTAACTACGCTGCTTAAATAATGATTTCAGGCAGCGTGGCCCGAGGTGACCCACAAGGCCTCTCCTCATTTCGAGCAGTGCCAGCTTCCACTAGGATTGATTCCTTTGTGAGCGATGTTTGCAATTTGTCACGAATAGCTTCAAATCCACATAATTCAGTGTAAAGCCTATTTTAATCATCATCTGTCTTTGCGGTTAAATTCTGGATGATATTTAATTGTCTTATAATTGACAGATCAATGCTCTTAGCCATCTAACTGGATAGTGGGAGTCGCTGAGAAAGCGGGTGTTTTTGGTAGACAAAATTCATTAATGTCAGATTTGAACCAACTGATTTTGTCAGCAAGTGAGGGAATATCAGGTACGACCAAAGTATTTTAAGCTCCAGATGCTTAGGTCTTTCTAGATGTTATTAAAATTTTTAGGCCACATTAAATGTTTTCAATATGACTTCATTTATTTTTTTCCCACTTTTTTTTATTTAAATACAGAAAATACAACCATAAAATCACACAAAACAAAAAACTGTAATATTTTTTTTATCCCAAAACCAACTCACAACCAAGCTCCCCAGAAGAGAGAACCAGGGAGAGGAAAGAATAAATAAAAATAAAATAAAACAGGGGTGCATTAAGTATTTAACCATTGCCTTCAAAATTCTGAAAACATATCCTTCTTTCCCCTGTTATAATATACTATCTTTTCCATCTTTATCATACTTTTTACCAAATTACTCCATTATTGCACAGAAGGTGAGTGACTTTTGGTCCATTTCTTCAAAATTAAGAGTCTTGCCAAGAACAGTAGTCTACAGAGCACCTGTTTATCCCTGTTAGACACCTTGAGGTGTATTGTACAGCCAAAAATACAAATTACTGGATCTTCCTCTATTTGTACACCCATATTATTTTTTATGATGTCGACTATCTGAAACCAATATTGGAACAGTTTTGGGCATCTCTAAATTCTGTGAAATAAACTTGACTGCTCCATACCACATCTAGGGCATTCATCTGTGGATTTCAAACTCATTTTTGTAAGTAATAAAGTGGAACGATGTAGCCTGGGGATGATTTAAAACTGAGAAACCCCATGTGAGGCCCTCATTGAGGCCAAAGGTCTATTCCGTATTACATCCTCCCACTATGTGTCTGATAACTCTTCAATCTCTTTCCTCCATTACTCTTTAACCACTATTTTGATCTTACTTTGTTTAACCCCTTCCTGACTGCCATATGGCTATATACGTGCTAGCTGCACATACCCCGTGCAGCTAGCACGTGTATAGACGTCATGGCAGTTCTTTAATCCAAGCGCTGACAAAAGCTTGGATTAAAGCTTCTGCCCCTGCACTGCTGCTGTCACAGGATAGCATACAATGCGGTAATGCCGGCAAGGGTCCAATCAGAGTGGTCCCTTGCCGGCAATCGATCCGTTTGGTTAGTCGGATCGCGGCAGTGTAAAAATGCCTGTTCCAGGCTCTGATCTGCACTCTGCAGATCAGAGCCTGAAATCAGGTAGTGTATGCTCGTGCCCCCCGACCTGTGCCCCTCCTGTGCACCTCCAACCACCCACCCTGTGAGCCCTGCCTCTTTGTCTTTGCTGGGCAGGCGCTCTCCAGTCCTGCCACCTGCCCCTCATGTGGCGCCCCCCCTGTGTATCACTTGCGCGCCCCATCCTACTGTGCACCTGATGCGGTCCCCCTTATCTGTGCCCCTGACCCCAATGCGGTCCCCGTGCTGTTCCTGAGCCGCTGCCATCAGCAGCGAGAGTCAGCTCTATGCTGACACTCTGCTGTAACCCCTTAGATGCTGCTGCAGCGGCATCCTTGGGGTTAATAGAGGATGGGGGCTCCCTCTCTCAACCATCGGGGCTGCCGCGCTGGGATGTCAGCGCCCGATGGTTGCCATGGCAACTGGACGCTTTGCAAAGGCATCTGGAGTTGCCATCTACAGGAAATCTGATGGTATTATACTTTGCAATGCAAGAGCATTGCAAAGTATAGTACAGCCATCAGCCCCACTGGATCTTCAAGATCCAAGTGAGACTTGATTAAAAAAAAAAGTAAAAATAATAAAAGTAAAAATAAAATAAATTGCCTTTTCCTATAAAAAATAAATAAAACTAGACATATTAGGTATCACTGTGTAACAACTGGCTTTGTAAATATATCACATGATCTACCCTGTCCAATAAAACACCATAAAAAATGGTGTCAAAAAAGCAAAAAACACTGAGCGATCAAAAAGGCCCATTTCAAACAAAATGGAACCAATAAAACAGTCCTCATGCCACAAAAAATGAAACCCTACATAAGAAAATCGCTAAAAAAAATAAATAAACTAGTTCTCAGAACATGGGGACACTAAAACATAATTTTTTTATTTCAAATATGCTATTATTGTGTTAAAGTGAAATAAATAAAAAAGTGTACATATTAGGTATTACATATTAGGTATCACCACATCCGTAACAACATGCTCGATAAAAATATCACATAACCTAACCCCTCAGGTGAACACCGTAAAAAAAAAAAAAAAAAACAGTGCCAAAAGAGCCATTTTTGTCATCTTACATCACAAAAAGTGCAACACCAAGCGATCAAAAAGGCATATGCCCCCCAACATAGGACCAATCTAACCATCACCTCATCCCGCAAAAAATGATACCCTAATTAAGACAATCGCCCAAAAAATAAAAAAGCTATGGCTCTCAGAATATGGAGACACTAAAACATCATTTTTTTTGTTTCAAAAATGCTATTATTGTGTAAAAAATAAATAAGAAAAAGTATACATATTAGGTATTGCCACGTCCGTAATGATCTGATCTATAAATTGTCCTATGAGCCAACCCCTCAGATAAACGCTGTTAAAATAAAAAAATAAAAACTGTTCCAAAACAATTTTTTGGTCACCTTGCCCCATAAAGTGTAATAATGAATGATCAAAAAATCCTATGTACCCAAAAATGTTACCAATAAAAACCTCAACTCTTTCTGCAAAAAATTACCCCCCTGCACAAGACGATCGGCATAAAAATAAAAATAAATGGCGTTCTGAAAATGAAGACCTGCTCTATATTGTAAAAAAAAAAAAAAAGTGCCATAACAGCCATTTTTTGGTTACCTTGCCTCACAAAAAGCGTAATATAGAGCAATTAAAATTTGTTTAAAAAATGTAGCACAAAATAGTACCAATAAAACTGGCACCTTATCCCCTACTTTCCAAAATGGAGTCACTTTTTGGGAGTTTCTACTGTAAGGGTGCATCAGGGGGGCTTTAAATGGCACATGGCATCTAAAAACCAGTCCAGCAAAATCTGCCTTCAAAAAACCATATGGCGCTCCTTTTCTTCTGCGCCACGCCGTGTGCCCTTATATCAGTTTACGACCACATGTGGGGTGTTTCTGTAAACCACAGAATCAGGGTAATAAATATTTAGTTTTGTTTGACTGCTAACCCTCAATGTGTTAAATTAAAAAAAATTATTAAAATCGAAAATCTGCTAAAAAAAGTGAAATTTTGATATTTTATCTCCATTTTCCTTTAATTCTTGTGGAACACCTAAACATAGTAGTAACATAGTAACATAGTACATAAGGCCGAAAAAAGACATTTGTCCATCCAGTTCGGCCTGTTATCCCGCAAGTTGATCCAGAGGAAGGCAGAAAAAAAAACAAAAAAAAAAACCCTGTGAGGTAGAAGCCAATTTTCTCCACTTTAGGGGAATATAAACTTCCTTCCCGACTCCAATCAGGCAATCAAAATAACTCCCTGGATCAACGACCCCTCTCTAGTAGCTATAGCCTGTAATATTATTAAGCTCCAGAAATACGTCCAGGCCCCTCTTGAATTGAGTTATTACTTTAGATGCCCTCCTCTGGACCTTCTCCAGCTCTGCTATGTCTGCCTTGTTTACAGGAGCCCAGAACTCTACACAGTACTCCATGTTTGGTCTGACTAGCGATTTGTAAAGTGGTAGGACTATGTTCTTATCACGGGAATCTATGCCCCTTCTAATGCAACCCATTATCTTGTTGGCCTTGGCAGCAGCTGCCTGACACTGGTTTTTGCAGCTTAGTTTGCTGTTTATTAAAATTCCTAGATCCTTTTCCATGTCAGTGTTACCGAGTGTTTTACCATTTAGTATGTACGGATGACTTGCATTTTTCCTTCCCATGTGCATAACTTTACATTTATCAGTGTTAAACCTCATCTGCCACTTATCTGCCCAAGCCTCCAATCTATCCAGATCCCTCTGTAGTAGTATACTGTCCTCATCAGTGTAAATCAGGGTTAATAAAGTTTGTAAAATCTGTTTTGAGTAACTTGAGGGGTGTAGTTTCTACAATGGGGTCATTTATTGGGGGTTTCCACTATGTAATCCCTGCAAAGTGACTTCAAACCTGAACTGGTCCTTAAAAAGTGGGTTTTGGAAATGTTCTGAAAACATTTTTAAGAATTGCTTCTAAACTTTTAAGCCTTTTAACGTCCTAAAAATATAAAATGACATTTGCAAAATTATGCAAACATGAAGTAGACATACAAGAAATGTTAAGTAATAAATATTTTATGAGGTATCACTTTGTTTTAAAAGCAGAGAAATAGAAATTTTGAAAATTGTAAATATTTCTAAATATTTCATAAATTTGGGATTTTTTCATAAACAAAGGTGAAATATATTGACTCAAATTTATGACTGTCGTCATGAATAGAGTTGAGCGGACACCTGGATGTTCGGGTTCGATGGGTTTGGACGAACTTCGGAAAAAAGTTAGAGTTCGGGACCCGAACTTGACCCCGAACCCCATTGAAGTCAATGGGGACCCAAACTTTTGAGCACTAAAATGGCTGTAAAAATGTCATGGAAAGGGCTAGAGGGCTGCAAATGGCGTATAAATGTGATTAAGATCATGGCAAGTGTTCTGCAAACAAATGTGGCTAGGGAAATGACTTTAAATAACATAAAATACATAAAAATAAAAAATAATTATCTTGATCTAGGAGGACCAGGTCCATACGGAGTAGGAGGTTGAGGAGGCGGTGGATGTGGAAGCGGCGGTGGAGGAGGAGGTAACCTACACTGGTTTTTGGTTTTAACTTTTATTTTTAAAATTAGGGTGCACCCCAAAACATTGGGAAATATAACCTGTGATAACCCCCTCCAGTCATGAACAGACGTTCAGACAATACACTGGCTGCAGAGCAGGCCAGCACCTCCAAGGGGTAAAGGGCAAGCTCAGGCCATGTGCCCAATTTGGAGACCCAAAAGTTGCAGGGACTGACCCCTGTAAGTCAGTTCATGTAGGCGTGTGCACTCTTACTGCCCCACCATATCGCACGTCCCCGTGAGGTTCACAATCCAATTTGATATCTGCTCTATCAACTTTTGATGTTCTTTTATGCGCCTACCATGGTGATTACGGGTGGCGGAGAATCAGGGTTCCAGGCCGGAGAGGGAGCGTGAGAAAAAGAGACCAAATTTAAGAGCTAAGATTTTTTCCAGATCTGATGATGATAAATTAATCGCATCTCTCAATTGCAAATATTAAAAAAAAAATCCAAATTCTTTTTTCAAAGAATCAAAGTCTTTTAATATATCACCCTTGAAAATGTGAGACAGCAAATAAATTCCCTTATCTTCCCAATTTACATATTTTTTTAATTTTCAGAATTTCACTTAAATTTATATTACTCCATATGGGGATAAAATCTGTGTAACCTGTGTAACAGCCATAATTTTTTTAATCTCCCTCCAAACATGAGCCATTAGATTAAAAATGTGATTATCAGTACCTATACTCCCAAAAGTTCCAGATTTTTAGATCTCTATTATCTTAAACTTACTTCAAGATTATGCATAACAGCGATTTCAGGGGTATCTCATATGTGGCCCTGGAGAAGGTAGACATACACTGGAGAGGGGGCAACCATATCATGAAAATGTCACGGGCTGAGTCTAGGAGAATTTATGATTTTGGCAGCCTTCTTCCAGCAGGCTTGAATTCTGACCTAGAGATTTTTGGGTTCAATTGAATATTTGACTCGTATCATAGGGACTATATAGAGGTTTTCACAGCACAGAGATAATAACCCGTACTGGGCTTAAATTTTAGCACTATATGAGACACTGTCAGGCATAAGCAGTGCCTTTTCACTGTAAAATTATAAGGAGCACACCAGTTCACCTAGTTCACGTTAATTATATACTAAAATGGGATTAAATAGATTTAGCTTAAGTCTTTTGAAAAATCCCCCATGCACAACACTTAACAACAGGTTCTGCACATATAGCACAAAAAACGCATATATACCCAAAATAACGCATTAAAAACACATGAATATGACAGATATGAGCTAAAAATGGAAAATTGAAAAATCGAGAAAAAACCAAAAAGATCGAATAAGTTTGAGTAATCAACCAGAATATTGGCCGATTTGGGATTGGTTCGAGAAGCATGAACAACGCAAAACTATAAAATATTGTAATGTAGAATCGTATGCTGTAAAAATCAGTCATGACTATGACCCCTAATGTGGATATTATACGCATATTTTTCTTTTGTACATGTTACATTTTCCCTTGTACCTGATTAATTTGGCAAAATACCTGCAAGTACATAGAACAAATGAATAAAAAAATCGTATAGCTCTGAAAATTCAGAGATCCTCGCTTTGAAAAAATTGGGTACTACAAACACTCAACGAAATGACTAACACATGTTGAAACCCGATGTGGACAATTAAGGAAGGATGAGGAGAGTTTAAAAGTAGAGAGGTTCAGATCACAGGTTACCCACTGAGGAAGAGATAAGTTATCTCGAAACGCGTCTGGTCGGAATACCTGTGCATGAATTCGACTACGAACTATACATGGCCATGTATTAAACTCTATTACTAAGGATAAAGATTTTGCTTGACTCATGAAAACCTACAGATGGACCAAGTCCCATGAGAATTGAGACGAGATCCTGAGAGTCGCTGCAAAGAGAAACCAACACTGCTGGATTGGGATGTGAATGGTGGGACGCCACCTAAAATTTCCACACGCAGAAAAAGAATCTCTTGATCAGCGCAAAGGGTTGTGAGTAACCAAAAATATATATTCACTTTTGAAAACTGGTAATATTAACTGTGCAAGCCTGAAACTTAGGCGAAATTGTGCACTTTATATAAGGATTGAGGGCCCTTTATATCTCGATACTTGCCACTGGGACTCACCCATATATATATATGGGTCTTTTGTACTGGGACTTTCACCGATATACTTAAGGTTCCAGAAGAAATTCAGCAGTAATTGATTTAGAATATTGTATTTTATGTTGATTTTTATTCCATGTATTTTATTCGACTCGATTTTATTTGATCGATTCACCTAATCGATTTTTTATAATCGATATTCTACCGATAGACACTACCTGGATTTGTTTTATTGTGTTCAATAACTGTGCTTGGTTCCACATTCCTCTTAGTGTTTTGCGTGCCGCTCCAACTTTTCTATTCACATTTACCTCAATAAGAGCAAAGGGTGGCTCTTCCTGTCCAGAGCACCAGGCGTGATTGTCCACAGTGAGCCATCCGTTTACTGTTTTTTGCGATTATTGCTTTTTACTTCCCTTCACCCCCAACAATTTTAAATAACTACATCCTCTTTTCCTCTCATATAGCTAAATTGTGCAACTAAAAAATACACAAACCAATTTGGAAGTGTCATTCCACCTTCCTTAACCAATAGCTGTAAGATCTCTTTTTCATCCTAGAAATACTTCCATTCCAAATAAATTCCCTCATCAATCTATCTATGATGACAAAGGTTCTAATTGATAATCATGCTGTAGAACACTGAACATCATAAAGGATATTAGGGAGAAAAACGTCTTTATCAGATTAATTCGACCCATCATTAACAAGGGGAGCCTTCTCCAAATCTGGATTTTTTTTTAACGTTTATCAATGAGGGGATATACATTTAGTTTGACATACTTATCTAGGTTATGTGCTATATTTACACCCAGATACTTCAAAATACTTCCCTTATCAACAACCTGTACATTAAACCACCTATCTCGTTCACTTAGTATCATCAAATGTGATTTTCCCCAATTTATCCTCAATCCCGAAAAATAACTACATTTTGTTATTATACCCATCAAAGTATTCAACTCAAACTCTGTGTCCCCCAAAAACAACTAAATATCATCTGCATATAGCATTATCCCTAAAATTACCATATTAAAAGCCTTTATTATTATCATTCTCTCTAATAATTATGGCTAATGTCTATATTGCAATTGCAAAAATCAGGGGGAATAGGTACATCTCTGCCTAGTGCCCCAGAAAGGGCAAAGGGCAGGGACATCACTCCATCCACCACCACACTCGCTCTGGAATGGGTATAAATTAATGTAATTCAACCTATAAAAGAATCCCCCAAACCAAAGCATTTAAGAACCTCCCACAAATATTCCCATTCTACACAATCGAATGCTTTAGTTGCATCCAATGATAGTAGCCCTTTATCACTGTGAGGAATAACCCTTCCCATCTGATTGGTCAGCTTCCATGCTCTAGAACAGCATCAGGTGTTCCTGACTAGGGATGAGCGAACTCGAACTGTATAGTTCGGGTTCGTACCGAATTTTGGGGTGTCCGTGACACAGACCCGAACCCGGACATTTTCGTAAAAGTCCGGGTTCGGGTTCGGTGTTCGTCGCTTTCTTCGCGCTTTTGTGACGCTTTCTTGGCGCTTTTTGAAAGGCTGCAAAGCAGCCAATCAACAAGCGTCATACTACTTGCCCCAAGAGGCCATCAGAGCCATGCCTACTATTGGCATGGCTGTGATTGGCCAGAGCACCATGTGACCCAGCCTCTATTTAAGCTGGAGTCACATAGCGCCGCCCGTCACTCTGCTCTGATTAGCGTAGGGAGAGGTTGCGGCTGCGACAGTAGGGCGAGATTAGGCAGATTAACTCCTCCAAAGGACTTGATTAACTGATCGATCTGCAGCTGTGGATCATTGAGCTGCTGATCCTCAATTGCTCACTGTTTTTAGGCTGCACAGACCGTTTGTCAGTCACATTTTTCTGGGGTGATCGGCGGCCATTTTGTGTCTTGTGGTGCGCCAGCACAAGCTGCGACCAAGTGCATTTAACCCTCAATGGTGTGGTTGTTTTTTGGCTAAAGCCTACATCAGGGTGAAGCTGTCACACCAAGTGCATTTAACCAGCAATAGTCTGTTCATTTTTTGGCCATATACAAAATCAGGGGCAAGCTGCGCCTGTCACCAAGTGCATTTAACCCTCAATGGTGTGGTTGTTTTTTGGCTAAAGCCTACATCAGGGTGAAGCTGTCACACCAAGTGCATTTAACCAGCAATAGTCTGTTCATTTTTTGGCCATATACTAAATCAGGGGCAAGCTGCGCCTGTCACCAAGTGCATTTAACCCTCAATGGTGTGGTTGTTTTTTGGCTAAAGCCTACATCAGGGTGAAGCTGTCACACCAAGTGCATTTAACCAGCAATAGTCTGTTTATTTTTTGGCCATATCCCAGTCTAATTCTGTCACTAAATCCATACCGGTCACCCAGCGCCTAAATACTAGGCCTCAAATTTATATCCAGCTAAATCTGTCCCTAGTGCTGTAGCTGGGCGAGTTATTTAGTGTCCGTTCAAGCACATTTCTTGTTCTGGGTTGAAATACAATTCCCAATTTAGCAATTTCATAATTTAGTGGTTTCTGCTATATCAGAGCTATTTGAAATCTATCCCTAAAAGGGTATATAATATTCAAGGTGCACATTGGGTCATTCAGAATAACTTCACACATACCCGCTACTGTGTATTTCCAAGTCTAATTCTGTCACTAAACCCATACCTGTCACGCAGCGCCTAAATACTAGGCCTCAAATTTATATCCAGCTAAATCTGTCCCTAGTGCTGTAGCTGGGCGAGTTATTTAGTGTCCGTTCAAGCACATTTCTTGTTCTGGGTTGAAATACAATTCCCAATTTAGCAATTTCATAATTTAGTGGTTTCTGCTATATCAGAGCTATTTGAAATCTATCCCTAAAAGGGTATATAATATTCAAGGTGCACATTGGGTCATTCAGAATAACTTCACACACACCCGCTACTGTGTATTTCCAAGTCTAATTCTGGCACTAAACCCATACCTGTCACCCAGCGCCTAAATACTAGGCCTCAAATTTATATCCAGCTAAATCTGTCCTTAGTGCTGTAGCTGGGCGAGTTATTTAGTGTCCGTTCAAGCACATTTCTTGTTCTGGGTTGAAATACAATTCCCAATTTAGCAATTTCATAATTTAGTGGTTTCTGCTATATCAGAGCTATTTGAAATCTATCCCTAAAAGGGTATATAATATTCAAGGTGCACATTGGGTCATTCAGAATAACTTCACACACACCCGCTACTGTGTATTTCCAAGTCTAATTCTGGCACTAAACCCATACCTGTCACCCAGAGCCTAAATACTAGGCCTCAAATTTATATCCCGCTAAATCTGTCCTTAGTGCTGTAGCTGGGCGAGTTATTTAGTGTCCGTTCAAGCACATTTCTTGTTCTGGGTTGAAATACAATTCCCAATTTAGCAATTTCATAATTTAGTGGTTTCTGCTATATCAGAGCTATTTGAAATCTATCCCTAAAAGGGTATATAATATTCAAGGTGCACATTGGGTCATTCAGAATAACTTCACACACACCCGCTACTGTGTATTTCCAAGTCTAATTCTGGCACTAAACCCATACCTGTCACCCAGCGCCTAAATACTAGGCCTCAAATTTATATCCCGCTAAATCTGTCCTTAGTGCTGTAGCTGGGCGAGTTATTTAGTGTCCGTTCAAGCACATTTCTTGTTCTGGGTTGAAATACAATTCCCAATTTAGCAATTTCATAATTTAGTGGTTTCTGCTATATCAGAGCTATTTGAAATCTATCCCTAAAAGGGTATATAATATTCAAGGTGCACATTGGGTCATTCAGAATAACTTCACACACACCCGCTACTGTGTATTTCCAAGTCTAATTCTGGCACTAAACCCATACCTGTCACCCAGCGCCTAAATACTAGGCCTCAAATTTATATCCCGCTAAATCTGTCCTTAGTGCTGTAGCTGGGCGAGTTATTTAGTGTCCGTTCAAGCACATTTCTTGTTCTGGGTTGAAATACAATTCCCAATTTAGCAATTTCATAATTTAGTGGTTTCTGCTATATCAGAGCTATTTGAAATCTATCCCTAAAAGGGTATATAATATTCAAGGTGCACATAGGGTCATTCAGAATAACTTCACACACACGCTTCTGTGCATTTCCAAGTCTAATTCTGTCACTAAATCCATACCGGTCACCCAGCGCCTAAATACTAGGCCTCAAATTTATATCCAGCTAAATCTGTCCCTAGTGCTGTAGCTGGGCGAGTTATTTAGTGTCCGTTCAAGCACATTTCTTGTTCTGGGTTGAAATACAATTCCCAATTTAGCAATTTCATAATTTAGTGGTTTCTGCTATATCAGAGCTATTTGAAATCTATCCCTAAAAGGGTATATAATATTCAAGGTGCACATTGGGTCATTCAGAATAACTTCACACACACCCGCTACTGTGTATTTCCAAGTCTAATTCTGGCACTAAACCCATACCTGTCACCCAGCGCCTAAATACTAGGTCTCAAATTTATATCCCGCTAAATCTGTCCTTAGTGCTGTAGCTGGGCGAGTTATTTAGTGTCCGTTCAAGCACATTTCTTGTTCTGGGTTGAAATACAATTCCCAATTTAGCAATTTCATAATTTAGTGGTTTCTGCTATATCAGAGCTATTTGAAATCTATCCCTAAAAGGGTATATAATATTCAAGGTGCACATTGGGTCATTCAGAATAACTTCACACACACCCGCTACTGTGTATTTCTAAGTCTAATTCTGTCACTAAACCCATACCTGTCACCCAGCGCCTAAATACTAGGCCTCAAATTTATATCCTGCTAAATCTCTCGTTAACGCTGTCCTGTTGTGGCTGGGAAAGTTATTTAGTGTCCGTCAAAGCACATTTTTTGTTCTGGGTTTAAATACAATTCCCAATTTAACAATTTCATAATTTAGTGGTTTCTGCTATATCAGAGCTATTTGAAATCTATCCCTAAAAGGGTATATAATATTCAAGGTGCACATTGGGTCATTCAGAATAACTTCACACACACCCGCTACTGTGTATTTCCAAGTCTAATTCTGTCACTAAACCCATACCTGTCACCCAGCGCCTAAATACTAGGCCTCAAATTTATATCCTGCTAAATCTCTCGTTAACGCTGTCCTGTTGTGGCTGGGAAAGTTATTTAGTGTCCGTCAAAGCACATTTTTTGTTCTGGGTTGAAATACAATTCCCAATTTAGCAATTTCATAATTTAGTGGTTTCTGCTATATCAGAGCTATTTGAAATCTATCCCTAAAAGGGTATATAATATTCAAGGTGCACATAGGGTCATTCAGAATAACTTCACACACACGCTTCTGTGCATTTCCAAGTCTAATTCTGTCACTAAATCCATACCGGTCACCCAGCGCCTAAATACTAGGCCTCAAATTTATATCCAGCTAAATCTGTCCCTAGTGCTGTAGCTGGGCGAGTTATTTAGTGTCCGTTCAAGCACATTTCTTGTTCTGGGTTGAAATACAATTCCCAATTTAGCAATTTCATAATTTAGTGGTTTCTGCTATATCAGAGCTATTTGAAATCTATCCCTAAAAGGGTATATAATATTCAAGGTGCACATAGGGTCATTCAGAATAACTTCACACACACGCTTCTGTGCATTTCCAAGTCTAATTCTGTCACTAAATCCATACCGGTCACCCAGCGCCTAAATACTAGGCCTCAAATTTATATCCAGCTAAATCTGTCCCTAGTGCTGTAGCTGGGCGAGTTATTTAGTGTCCGTTCAAGCACATTTCTTGTTCTGGGTTGAAATACAATTCCCAATTTAGCAATTTCATAATTTAGTGGTTTCTGCTATATCAGAGCTATTTGAAATCTATCCCTAAAAGGGTATATAATATTCAAGGTGCACATAGGGTCATTCAGAATAACTTCACACACCCGCTACTGTGCATTTCCAAATCTAATTCTGTCACTAAACCCATACCTGTCACCCAGCGCCTAAATACTAGGCCTCAAATTTATATCCCGCTAAATCTCTCGTTACCGCTGTCCTGTTGTGGCTGGGAAAGTTATTTAGTGTCCGTCAAAGCACATTTTTTGTTCTGGGTTGAAATACAATTCCCAATTTAGCAATTTCATAATTTAGTCGTTTCTGCTATATCAGAGCTATTTGAAATCTATCCCTAAAAGGGTAGATCATATTGAAGGTGCACATAGGGTCATTCAGAATAACTTCACACACACGCTTCTGTGCATTTCCAAGTCTAATTCTGTCACTAAATCCATACCGGTCACCCAGCGCCTAAATACTAGGCCTCAAATTTATATCCCGCTGAATTTGAATACAATACATTGGGCCAAATAATATATTTGTTGTTGTGGTGAACCATAACAATGAGAAAAACATCTAGTAAGGGACGCGGACGTGGACATGGTCGTGGTGGTGTTAGTGGACCCTCTGGTGCTGGGAGAGGACGTGGCCGTTCTGCCACATCCACACGTCCTAGTGTACCAACTACCTCAGGTCCCAGTAGCCGCCAGAATTTACAGCGATATATGGTGGGGCCCAATGCCGTTCTAAGGATGGTAAGGCCTGAGCAGGTACAGGCATTAGTCAATTGGGTGGCCGACAGTGGATCCAGCACGTTCACATTATCTCCCACCCAGTCTTCTGCAGAAAGCGCACAGATGGCGCCTGAAAACCAACCCCATCAGTCTGTCACATCACCCCCATGCATACCAGGGAAACTGTCTCAGCCTCAAGTTATGCAGCAGTCTCTTATGCTGTTTGAAGACTCCGCTGGCAGGGTTTCCCAAGGGCATCCACCTAGCCCTTCCCCAGCGGTGAAAGACATAGAATGCACTGACGCACAACCACTTATGTTTCCTGATGATGAGGACATGGGAATACCACCTCAGCATGTCTCTGATGATGACGAAACACAGGTGCCAACTGCTGCGTCTTTCTGCAGTGTGCAGACTGAACAGGAGGTCAGGGATCAAGACTGGGTGGAAGACGATGCAGGGGACGATGAGGTCCTAGACCCCACATGGAATGAAGGTCGTGCCACTGACTTTCACAGTTCGGAGGAAGAGGCAGTGGTGAGACCGAGCCAACAGCGTAGCAAAAGAGGGAGCAGTGGGCAAAAGCAGAACACCCGCCGCCAAGAGACTCCGCCTGCTACTGACCGCCGCCATCTGGGACCGAGCACCCCAAAGGCAGCTTCAAGGAGTTCCCTGGCATGGCACTTCTTCAAACAATGTGCTGACGACAAGACCCGAGTGGTTTGCACGCTGTGCCATCAGAGCCTGAAGCGAGGCATTAACGTTCTGAACCTGAGCACAACCTGCATGACCAGGCACCTGCATGCAAAGCATGAACTGCAGTGGAGTAAACACCTTAAAACCAAGGAAGTCACTCAGGCTCCCCCTGCTACCTCTTCTGCTGCTGCCGCCTCGGCCTATTCTGCTGCTGCCGCCTCGGCCTCTTCCTCCGCCTCTGGAGGAACGTTGGCACCTGCCGCCCAGCAAACAGGGGATGTACCACCAACACCACCACCACCACCTCCGTCACCAAGCGTCTCAACCATGTCACACGCCAGCGTTCAGCTCTCCATCTCACAAACATTTGATAGAAAGCGTAAATTCCCACCTAGCCACCCTCGATCCCTGGCCCTGAATGCCAGCATTTCTAAACTACTGGCCTATGAAATGCTGTCATTTAGGCTGGTGGACACAGACAGCTTCAAACAGCTCATGTCGCTTGCTGTCCCACAGTATGTTGTTCCCAGCCGGCACTACTTCTCCAAGAGAGCCGTGCCTTCCCTGCACAACCAAGTATCCGATAAAATCAAGTGTGCACTGCGCAACGCCATCTGTGGCAAGGTCCACCTAACCACAGATACGTGGACCAGTAAGCACGGCCAGGGACGCTATATCTCCCTAACTGCACACTGGGTAAATGTAGTGGCAGCTGGGCCCCAGGCGGAGAGCTGTTTGGCGCACGTCCTTCCGCCGCCAAGGATCGCAGGGCAACATTCTTTGCCTCCTGTTGCCACCTCCTCCTTCTCGGCTTCCTCCTCCTCTTCTTCCACCTGCTCATCCAGTCAGCCACACACCTTCACCACCAACTTCAGCACAGCCCGGGGTAAACGTCAGCAGGCCATTCTGAAACTCATATGTTTGGGGGACAGGCCCCACACCGCACAGGAGTTGTGGCGGGGTATAGAACAACAGACCGACGAGTGGTTGCTGCCGGTGAGCCTCAAGCCCGGCCTGGTGGTGTGTGATAATGGGCGAAATCTCGTTGCAGCTCTGGGACTAGCCAATTTGACGCACATCCCTTGCTTGGCGCATGTGCTGAATTTGGTGGTGCAGAAGTTCATTCACAACTACCCCGACATGTCAGAGCTGCTGCATAAAGTGCGGGCCGTCTGTTCGCGCTTCCGGCGTTCACATCCTGCTGCTGCTCGCCTGTCTGCGCTACAGCGTAACTTCGGCCTTCCCGCTCACCGCCTCATATGCGACGTGCCCACCAGGTGGAACTCCACCTTGCACATGCTGGACAGACTGTGCGAGCAGCAGCAGGCCATAGTGGAGTTTCAGCTGCAGCACGCACGGGTCAGTCGCACTACAGAACAGCACCACTTCACCACCAATGACTGGGCCTCCATGCGAGACCTGTGTGCCCTGTTGCGCTGTTTCGAGTACTCCACCAACATGGCCAGTGGCGATGACACCGTTATCAGCGTTACAATACCACTTCTATGTCTCCTTGAGAAAACACTTAGGGCGATGATGGAAGAGGAGGTGGCCCAGGAGGAGGAGGAGGAGGAGGAGGAAGAGGGGTCATTTTTAGCACTTTCAGGCCAGTCTCTTCGAAGTGACTCAGAGGGAGGTTTTTGGCAACAGCAGAGGCCAGGTACAAATGTGGCCAGCCAGGGCCCACTACTGGAGGACGAGGAGGACGAGGATGAGGAGGAGGTGGAGGAGGATGAGGATGAAGCATGGTCACAGCGGGGTGGCACCCAACGCAGCTCGGGTCCATCACTGGTGCGTGGCTGGGGGGAAAGGCAGGACGATGACGATACGCCTCCCACAGAGGACAGCTTGTCCTTATCCCTGGGCAGCCTGGCACACATGAGCGACTACATGCTGCAGTGCCTGCGCAACGACAGCAGAGTTGCCCACATTTTAACCTGTGCGGACTACTGGGTTGCCACCCTGCTGGATCCACGCTACAAAGACAATGTGCCCACCTTACTTCCTGCACTGGAGCGTGATAGGAAGATGCGCGAGTACAAGCGCACGTTGGTAGACGCGCTACTGAGAGCATTCCCAAATGTCACAGGGGAACAAGTGGAAGCCCAAGGCCAAGGCAGAGGAGGAGCAAGAGGTCGCCAAGGCAGCTGTGTCACGGCCAGCTCCTCTGAGGGCAGGGTTAGCATGGCAGAGATGTGGAAAACTTTTGTCAACACGCCACAGCTAACTGCACCACCACCTGATACGCAACGTGTTAGCAGTAGGCAACATTTCACTAACATGGTGGAACAGTACGTGTGCACACCCCTCCACGTACTGACTGATGGTTCGGCCCCATTCAACTTCTGGGTCTCTAAATTGTCCACGTGGCCAGAGCTAGCCTTTTATGCCTTGGAGGTGCTGGCCTGCCCGGCAGCCAGCGTTTTGTCTGAACGTGTATTCAGCACGGCAGGGGGCGTCATTACAGACAAACGCAGCCGCCTGTCTACAGCCAATGTGGACAAGCTGACGTTCATAAAAATGAACCAGGCATGGATCCCACAGGACCTGTCCGTCCCTTGTCCAGATTAGACATTAACTACCTCCCCATAACCATATATTATTGGACTCCAGGGCACTTCCTCATTCAATCCTATTTTTATTTTCATTTTACCATTATATTGCGATGCTACCCAAAGTTGAATGAACCTCTCCTCTGCCTGTGTGCTAGGCCTAAATATATGCCAATGGACTGTTGCAGTGGTGGCTGACATGAAGCCTGATTCTCTGCTATGACATGCAGACTAATTCTCTGCTGACATGAAGCCAGATTGTCTGTTACGGGACCTCCCTCCTCTGCCTGGGTGCTGGGCCTAAATTTATGACAATGGACTGTTGCAGTGGTGGCTGACGTGAAGCCTCATTCTCTGCTATGACATGCAGACTGATTCTCTGCTGACATGAAGCCAGATTGTCTGTTACGGGACCTCTCTCCTCTGCCTGTGTGCTAGGCCTAAATATATGCCAATGGACTGTTGCAGTGGTGGCTGACGTGAAGCCTGATTCTCTGCTATGACATGCAGACTGATTCTCTGCTGACATGAAGCCAGATCCTCTGTTACGGGACCTCTCTCCTCTGCCTGTGTGTGTGCTGGGCCTAAATATATGCCAATGGACTGTTGCAGTGGTGGCTGACGTGAAGCCTCATTCTCTGCTATGACATGCAGACTAATTCTCTGCTGACATGAAGACAGATTCTCTGTTACGGGACCTCCCTCCTCTGCCTGGGTGCTGGGCCTAAATATATGCCAATGGACTGTTGCAGTGGTGGGTGACGTGAAGCCTCATTCTCTGCTATGACATGCAGACTAATTCTCTGCTGACATGAAGCCAGATTGTCTGTTACGGGACCTCTCTCCTCTGCCTGTGTGTGTGCTGGGCCTAAATATATGCCAATGGACTGTTGCAGTGGTGGCTGACGTGAAGCCTCATTCTCTGCTATGACATGCAGACTAATTCTCTGCTGACATGAAGACAGATTCTCTGTTACGGGACCTCTCTCCTCTGCCTGTGTGTGTGCTGGGCCTAAATATATGCCAATGGACTGTTGCAGTGGTGGCTGACGTGAAGCCTCATTCTCTGCTATGACATGCAGACTAATTCTCTGCTGACATGAAGACAGATTCTCTGTTACGGGACCTCCCTCCTCTGCCTGGGTGCTGGGCCTAAATATATGCCAATGGACTGTTGCAGTGGTGGGTGACGTGAAGCCTGATTCTCTGCTATGACATGCAGACTAATTCTCTGCTGACATGAAGACAGATTCTCTGTTACGGGACCTCTCTCCTCTGCCTGTGTGTGTGCTGGGCCTAAATATATGCCAATGGACTGTTGCAGTGGTGGCTGACGTGAAGCCTCATTCTCTGCTATGACATGCAGACTAATTCTCTGCTGACATGAAGACAGATTCTCTGTTACGGGACCTCCCTCCTCTGCCTGGGTGCTGGGCCTAAATATATGCCAATGGACTGTTGCAGTGGTGGCTGACGTGAAGCCTCATTCTCTGCTATGACATGCAGACTGATTCTCTGCTGACATGAAGCCAGATCGTCTGTTACGGGACCTCTCTGCTCTGCCTGTGTGCTAGGCCTAAATATATGCCAATGGACTGTTGCAGTGGTGGGTGACGTGAAGCCTCATTCTCTGCTATGACATGCAGACTGATTCTCTGCTGTCATGAAGCCAGATTGTCTGTTACGGGACCTCTCTGCTCTGCCTGTGTGCTAGGCCTAAATATATGCCAATGGACTGTTGCAGTGGTGGGTGACGTGAAGCCTCATTCTCTGCTATGACATGCAGACTAATTCTCTGCTGACATGAAGACAGATTCTCTGTTACGGGACCTCCCTCCTCTGCCTGGGTGCTGGGCCTAAATATATGCCAATGGACTGTTGAAGTGGTGGGTGACGTGAAGCCTCATTCTCTGCTATGACATGCAGACTAATTCTCTGCTGACATGAAGCCAGATTGTCTGTTACGGGACCTCTCTCCTCTGCCTGTGTGTGTGCTGGGCCTAAATATATGCCAATGGACTGTTGCAGTGGTGGCTGACGTGAAGCCTCATTCTCTGCTATGACATGCAGACTAATTCTCTGCTGACATGAAGACAGATTCTCTGTTACGGGACCTCCCTCCTCTGCCTGGGTGCTGGGCCTAAATATATGCCAATGGACTGTTGCAGTGGTGGGTGACGTGAAGCCTGATTCTCTGCTATGACATGCAGACTAATTCTCTGCTGACATGAAGCCAGATTGTCTGTTACGGGACCTCTCTCCTCTGCCTGTGTGTGTGCTGGGCCTAAATATATGCCAATGGACTGTTGCAGTGGTGGCTGACGTGAAGCCTCATTCTCTGCTATGACATGCAGACTAATTCTCTGCTGACATGAAGACAGATTCTCTGTTACGGGACCTCTCTCCTCTGCCTGTGTGTGTGCTGGGCCTAAATATATGCCAATGGACTGTTGCAGTGGTGGCTGACGTGAAGCCTCATTCTCTGCTATGACATGCAGACTAATTCTCTGCTGACATGAAGACAGATTCTCTGTTACGGGACCTCCCTCCTCTGCCTGGGTGCTGGGCCTAAATATATGCCAATGGACTGTTGCAGTGGTGGCTGACGTGAAGCCTCATTCTCTGCTATGACATGCAGACTGATTCTCTGCTGACATGAAGCCAGATCGTCTGTTACGGGACCTCTCTGCTCTGCCTGTGTGCTAGGCCTAAATATATGCCAATGGACTGTTGCAGTGGTGGGTGACGTGAAGCCTCATTCTCTGCTATGACATGCAGACTGATTCTCTGCTGTCATGAAGCCAGATTGTCTGTTACGGGACCTCTCTGCTCTGCCTGTGTGCTAGGCCTAAATATATGCCAATGGACTGTTGCAGTGGTGGGTGACGTGAAGCCTCATTCTCTGCTATGACATGCAGACTGATTCTCTGCTGTCATGAAGCCAGATTGTCTGTTACGGGACCTCTCTGCTCTGCCTGTGTGCTAGGCCTAAATATATGCCAATGGACTGTTGCAGTGGTGGGTGACGTGAAGCCTCATTCTCTGCTATGACATGCAGACTGATTCTCTGCTGACATGAAGCCAGATTGTCTGTTACGGGACCTCTCTCCTCTGCCTGTGTGCTAGGCCTAAATATATGCCAATGGACTGTTGCAGTGGTGGCTGACGTGAAGCCTCATTCTCTGCTATGACATGCAGACTAATTCTCTGCTGACATGAAGCCAGATTGTCTGTTACGGGACCTCTCTCCTCTGCCTGGGTGCTGGGCCTAAATTTATGACAATGGACTGTTGCAGTGGTGGCTGACGTGAAGCCTGATTCTCTGCTATGACATGCAGACTGATTCTCTGCTGACATGAAGCCAGATCCTCTGTTACGGGACCTCTCTCCTCTGCCTGTGTGTGTGCTGGGCCTAAATATATGCCAATGGACTGTTGCAGTGGTGGCTGACGTGAAGCCTCATTCTCTGCTATGACATGCAGACTGATTCTCTGCTGACATGAAGCCAGATTCTCTGTTACGGGACCTCTCTCCTCTGCCTGTGTGTGTGCTGGGCCTAAATATATGCCAATGGACTGTTGCAGTGGTGGCTGACGTGAAGCCTCATTCTCTGCTATGACATGCAGACTAATTCTCTGCTGACATGAAGACAGATTCTCTGTTACGGGACCTCCCTCCTCTGCCTGGGTGCTGGGCCTAAATATATGCCAATGGACTGTTGCAGTGGTGGCTGACGTGAAGCCTCATTCTCTGCTATGACATGCAGACTAATTCTCTGCTGACATGAAGACAGATTCTCTGTTACGGGACCTCTCTCCTCTGCCTGGGTGCCGGGGCCTAAATATCTGAGAATGGACTGTTCCAGTGGTGGGTGACGGGAAGCCAGATTCTCTGCTATGGAACCTCTCTCCAATTGATTTTGGTTAATTTTTATTTATTTAATTTTTAATTTAATTCATTTCCCTATCCACATTTGTTTGCAGGGGATTTACCTACATGTTGCTGCCTTTTGCAGCCCTCTAGCTCTTTCCTGGGCTGTTTTACAGCCTTTTTAGTGCCGAAAAGTTCGGGTCCCCATTGACTTCAATGGGGTTCGGGTTCGGGACGAAGTTCGGATCGGGTTCGGATCCCGAACCCGAACATTTCCGGGATGTTCGGCCGAACTTCTCGAACCCGAACATCCAGGTGTTCGCTCAACTCTATTCCTGACCTGATAATCACTAGGAGAAACAACTCCAATCAGATTGGAGTTGTTTCTCCCAGTGATTAACAGGTCAGGAACACCTGATGCTGTTCTAGAGCATGGAAGCTGACCAATCAGATGGGAAGGGTTATTCCTCACTGTGTATAAAAAGGAGATTTTAAGTTTGTTTAGTTGTCTTGATGAAGGGCTACCATATAACAGCCCGAAACGCGTCACAGCATACTACTCTGCTTTTGATGTCTGTTTTTAAAGAAGTGGAATAAAGAAGCCTTTTATAGTGAAGAGCTGGAATTTGTTTTCTTTTTTCATTCTGCTCCAGACTGAGTCCAGGTCTGTACATCCGTGCTCTGCTTGGTGTGAGGTGAGAGCTGCAGCAATTTCTACATTTGTATCCCTATTCTACAATCTTCTGATATTAGAATATATCAATCGCCCCGGGATAAACCATGCTTTATTTTCATTTATTATTGATTTTATTTCTTTTGATAACCTATCTGCCAGTACCCTGGCTAATAATTTGATATCTGTGTTTAGCAACAAGATAGGTCTGTATGACTCTGGTTTATAAATCTTTAACAGCTTTTGAGATCAATATAAAAATTGCTTCATTCATTGAATCAGGGAGCTTATTTAATCTCTTGGCCTCAATGAGGTTCTCAATTAATTCTGGGAGAAATATTTGATTATATTCCTTATATACCTCAAATGGTAACCCCCCCCCCCCCCCTTTTTATCTCTAGTGAAATTTAAAGCTCTAGAAAATTCTTGTACATTCTCCTCTAATAGATTTTTTTGGACATCAGAAAGTCTCTTGGAGGGAATACCACTTAAGTATTGACATAATTCCTCTTTTTTATACCAAGCTTGAGATCTATATATTTGTTGGTAAAACAATGCAAACACAGTACAGATCTGCTCATGGGTTTTAACAATTTGTCCCTTATCATTCTTTATTACACTTATCCATTTTTTTTTGCTGATTTTTATTTATAATCGCCAACAAACTACCCACTCTTTCCACTTCTGAAAAAAACTTGCCCCCCTGAAAAAATGACAATGTTTGATATTTTTCCATTTATATTTCTTTAACTCTTTTTTGTTCTTCCCAATTTCTTAGTTTTTTTTACTGTGGAATCGTGGGCGCAACGTTCTTTTACTTCCTTTAATCTCTGTTCTGCCACTTGAGTTTTTTTTATTAACTTTCTTTTTCTAGCTACTTACTTGTTATGTGTTCTTGCATAGCAAGACCACATATTGTTATCTCACATATATATTATTCTTATTCTTATTATAGCCAAATTTGCCACCCTAACTCCTCCCACAGTTTTTACACTACATAGACAAAAATTTACCAAAACGTGCAGATTGTGCCCGATCGGATTGCTATTACTTTGTGGAGCGATCCCACCCCCGGGGCCCCCGTGGCGGGCCCCGGAAGCCCCTTTTTTTCCCATAGACTTTGACAGGGTACATTTTCAAATCGCTCCCACTCGCCAGGCTTTGAGGCTAAAGTCACCAAACTTGGGTCACTTAGTCATGGAGTCAACCCGAAAATTTTGGGCACATTTCGGGGACCCCAAAAAGTGGGCGGGGCCACACAGAACCAATCAAAATTTCCCCATTGACTATAATGAGACCTTCAAATTGCTACTCCTCCCACATTTTTAGGAGTACAAATTCCAAACTTTGCAGACTTGGTCGGCACCCACCCGAGTACCTTGCTTGTGCTTTGTTAACCGATCCCACCCTCCGGGCCCCTGGGAAAGGGCCCCCAAAATCCATGTTTTTCCCATTGACTTTGACAGGGACAATTTTCAAATCTCTCCCAGTCGCACAGATTTTAAACTAAAGTCACCAAACTTGGGTCACTTAGTCATGGGGTCAACGCGCAATTTGTTAGAACATTTCGGAGACCCGAAAAAGTGGGCGGGGCCACACAGAACCAATCAAATTCTCCCCATTGACTACAATGAGACGTTCAGATTGCTACTCCTCCCACAGATTTAGGAGTATAAATACCGAACTTTGCACTCTTGGTCGGCACATACCCGAGGATCTTGCTTGTGCTTTGTTAACCGATCCCACCCTCCGGGCCCCTGGGGCGGGCCCCCGAAAACCTCTTTTTTTCTCCCATAGAGTTTTATTGGAAAAATGCAAACGTTTGTCACTCGTACAGCTTCGGAGTGAAACTCACCAAACTTGGGTCACTTAGTCATGGGGTCAACCTGAAAGTTTCTGTCACATTTTGGGGACATTAAAAAGTGGGCGGAGCTACAAACAACCAATCAGATTTTCCCTATTGTCTTCAATGAGAAAATTTTAAATTGCTGTCATTCTCACAGTATTTAAGCCAGAATACCCAAACTTGGCACCGTAGGTCATTGGGTGACTGGATTCAAAAAATTATGAAAAAGTGGGCGGAGTCTACAACGGCCAATCAAATTTCAGCCATTTGTTTAAATGGGAAAACTTCAAACTGCCGCTGCTCTTAGACTGTTAATGGCAGGGTTCTGAAACTTGGTACAGTTGGACAATTTAGGATTAGGATTAAAATTTTGAAAAGTGGGCGGGGCCAAAAACAACCAATCAGATTTCTTTCATAGATTTCAATATGGAAAAAAAATTTTAAGAAAATTGAAAAATGCTGCCATGATTGATGTCAGGGGCTTCAAATCTCTGAAATCAGGTGATAGATTACTTTGGATTCAAAAATTAAAAAAGTGGGCGGAGCCAACAACAACAAATCAGATTTTCCCTATTGACTTCAATGAGAAACCTTTAAATTGCTGTCATTCTCACAGTATTTAAGCCAGAATACCCAAACTTGGCACCGTAGGTCATTGGGTGACTGGATTCAAAAATTTACAAAAAAAGTGGGCGGAGTCTACAACGGCCAATCAAATTTCAGCCATTTGTTTAAATGGGAAAAATTCAAACTGCCGCTGCTCTTAGACTGTTAATGGCAGGGTTCTGAAACTTGGCACAGTTGGTCACTGGAGGACTGTGCCAATGTATATCTCATTTTGGGGACGCTAAAAAGTGGGCGGAGCCACAAACAACCAATCAGATTTTCCCTATTGACTTCAATAAGAAACATTTAAACAGCTGACATTCTCACAGTATTTAAGCCACAGCACCCAAACTCGGCAGGGTGGGTCAGTGTGAGACAAAGGTCAAAATTTATAAAAGTGGGCGGAGTCTACAATCCACCCAGTTACTCCGCCCACTCCAGTTGTAAGCTACTGGTGGAGGCAAGAACACATCACACAATTTCCCCAGAAATTGTACCTTTTCTAGTTTATATAGTATTCCCCTCAAGAATGTCTTCGCCGCATCAAATATCACTTGCTTGCTGACTGTATCTCTGTTTAGCAAAAAAGGCTTCAATTCTTCATTAATAACATTTTTGGGCAGTAAAGTAAGCCAGTTGGGGTTAAATCTAAATAACATTGGACCGTTTAATCAAAGAGCCAAGTTCCATTACTATTGTGCAATGATCAGACATACTGTAGGGATATACTTTATCTTTGTTATATACCTTTCCAAAAATTTCCTATTAGCAAAGATCATATCTATCCTTGACCAGGTTTTTGAATAGCAAAAGTAAACCTTGTCCTCTGTATTATATAATAGCCACACATTCACCCAGTCAAACTCGGATATTAACCTAGCCAAATTAGTATTATGGATTGAAATCTTACTATTAAATAATCTATTGTTAGTTGAAGCTATCACTGCATTATAATCGCCCAAAGCAACCACCATACAGTCCTGTCTCTAAATCATTTCTTTCTGTAATTCAAACAGTACCTCAGTAGGGATGAGCGAACTCGAACTGTATAGTTCGGGTTCGTACCGAATTTTGGGGTGTCCGTGACACGGACCCGAACCCGGACATTTTCGTAAAAGTCCGGGTTCGGGTTCGGTGTTCGTCGCTTTCTTCGCGCTTTTGTGACGCTTTCTTGGCGCTTTTTGAAAGGCTGCAAAGCAGCCAATCAACAAGCGTCATACTACTTGCCCCAAGAGGCCATCACAGCCATGCCTACTATTGGCATGGCTGTGATTGGCCAGAGCACCATGTGACCCAGCCTCTATTTAAGCTGGAGTCACATAGCGCCGCCCGTCACTCTGCTCTGATTAGCGTAGGGAGAGGTTGCGGCTGCGACAGTAGGGCGAGATTAGGCAGATTAACTCCTCCAAAGGACTTGATTAACTGATCGATCTGCAGCTGTGGATCATTGAGCTGCTGATCCTCAATTGCTCACTGTTTTTAGGCTGCACAGACCGTTTGTCAGTCACATTTTTCTGGGGTGATCGGCGGCCATTTTGTGTCTTGTGGTGCGCCAGCACAAGCTGCGACCAAGTGCATTTAACCCTCAATGGTGTGGTTGTTTTTTGGCTAAAGCCTACATCAGGGTGAAGCTGTCACACCAAGTGCATTTAACCAGCAATAGTCTGTTCATTTTTTGGCCATATACAAAATCAGGGGCAAGCTGCGCCTGTCACCAAGTG
This sequence comes from Bufo gargarizans, assembly GCF_014858855.1. Taxonomy (NCBI): domain Eukaryota; kingdom Metazoa; phylum Chordata; class Amphibia; order Anura; family Bufonidae; genus Bufo; species Bufo gargarizans. The sequence goes on from NC_058081.1 coordinate 607,970,272, forward strand.
CATTTAACCCTCAATGGTGTGGTTGTTTTTTGGCTAAAGCCTACATCAGGGTGAAGCTGTCACACCAAGTGCATTTAACCAGCAATAGTCTGTTCATTTTTTGGCCATATACTAAATCAGGGGCAAGCTGCGCCTGTCACCAAGTGCATTTAACCCTCAATGGTGTGGTTGTTTTTTGGCTAAAGCCTACATCAGGGTGAAGCTGTCACACCAAGTGCATTTAACCAGCAATAGTCAGTTTATTTTTTGGCCATATCCCAGTCTAATTCTGTCACTAAATCCATACCGGTCACCCAGCGCCTAAATACTAGGCCTCAAATTTATATCCAGCTAAATCTGTCCCTAGTGCTGTAGCTGGGCGAGTTATTTAGTGTCCGTTCAAGCACATTTCTTGTTCTGGGTTGAAATACAATTCCCAATTTAGCAATTTCATAATTTAGTGGTTTCTGCTATATCAGAGCTATTTGAAATCTATCCCTAAAAGGGTATATAATATTCAAGGTGCACATTGGGTCATTCAGAATAACTTCACACACACCCGCTACTGTGTATTTCCAAGTCTAATTCTGTCACTAAACCCATACCTGTCACGCAGCGCCTAAATACTAGGCCTCAAATTTATATCCAGCTAAATCTGTCCCTAGTGCTGTAGCTGGGCGAGTTATTTAGTGTCCGTTCAAGCACATTTCTTGTTCTGGGTTGAAATACAATTCCCAATTTAGCAATTTCATAATTTAGTGGTTTCTGCTATATCAGAGCTATTTGAAATCTATCCCTAAAAGGGTATATAATATTCAAGGTGCACATTGGGTCATTCAGAATAACTTCACACACACCCGCTACTGTGTATTTCCAAGTCTAATTCTGGCACTAAACCCATACCTGTCACCCAGCGCCTAAATACTAGGCCTCAAATTTATATCCCGCTAAATCTGTCCTTAGTGCTGTAGCTGGGCGAGTTATTTAGTGTCCGTTCAAGCACATTTCTTGTTCTGGGTTGAAATACAATTCCCAATTTAGCAATTTCATAATTTAGTGGTTTCTGCTATATCAGAGCTATTTGAAATCTATCCCTAAAAGGGTATATAATATTCAAGGTGCACATTGGGTCATTCAGAATAACTTCACACACACCCGCTACTGTGTATTTCCAAGTCTAATTCTGGCACTAAACCCATACCTGTCACCCAGCGCCTAAATACTAGGCCTCAAATTTATATCCCGCTAAATCTGTCCTTAGTGCTGTAGCTGGGCGAGTTATTTAGTGTCCGTTCAAGCACATTTCTTGTTCTGGGTTGAAATACAATTCCCAATTTAGCAATTTCATAATTTAGTGGTTTCTGCTATATCAGAGCTATTTGAAATCTATCCCTAAAAGGGTATATAATATTCAAGGTGCACATTGGGTCATTCAGAATAACTTCACACACACCCGCTACTGTGTATTTCCAAGTCTAATTCTGGCACTAAACCCATACCTGTCACCCAGCGCCTAAATACTAGGCCTCAAATTTATATCCCGCTAAATCTGTCCTTAGTGCTGTAGCTGGGCGAGTTATTTAGTGTCCGTTCAAGCACATTTCTTGTTCTGGGTTGAAATACAATTCCCAATTTAGCAATTTCATAATTTAGTGGTTTCTGCTATATCAGAGCTATTTGAAATCTATCCCTAAAAGGGTATATAATATTCAAGGTGCACATAGGGTCATTCAGAATAACTTCACACACACGCTTCTGTGCATTTCCAAGTCTAATTCTGTCACTAAATCCATACCGGTCACCCAGCGCCTAAATACTAGGCCTCAAATTTATATCCAGCTAAATCTGTCCCTAGTGCTGTAGCTGGGCGAGTTATTTAGTGTCCGTTCAAGCACATTTCTTGTTCTGGGTTGAAATACAATTCCCAATTTAGCAATTTCATAATTTAGTGGTTTCTGCTATATCAGAGCTATTTGAAATCTATCCCTAAAAGGGTATATAATATTCAAGGTGCACATAGGGTCATTCAGAATAACTTCACACACCCGCTACTGTGCATTTCCAAGTCTAATTCTGTCACTAAACCCATACCTGTCACCCAGCGCCTAAATACTAGGCCTCAAATTTATATCCCGCTAAATCTCTCGTTACCGCTGTCCTGTTGTGGCTGGGAAAGTTATTTAGTGTCCGTCAAAGCACATTTTTTGTTCTGGGTTGAAATACAATTCCCAATTTAGCAATTTCATAATTTAGTCGTTTCTGCTATATCAGAGCTATTTGAAATCTATCCCTAAAAGGGTAGATCATATTGAAGGTGCACATAGGGTCATTCAGAATAACTTCACACACACGCTTCTGTGCATTTCCAAGTCTAATTCTGTCACTAAATCCATACCGGTCACCCAGCGCCTAAATACTAGGCCTCAAATTTATATCCCGCTGAATTTGAATACAATACATTGGGCCAAATAATATATTTGTTGTTGTGGTGAACCATAACAATGAGAAAAACATCTAGTAAGGGACGCGGACGTGGACATGGTCGTGGTGGTGTTAGTGGACCCTCTGGTGCTGGGAGAGGACGTGGCCGTTCTGCCACATCCACACGTCCTAGTGTACCAACTACCTCAGGTCCCAGTAGCCGCCAGAATTTACAGCGATATATGGTGGGGCCCAATGCCGTTCTAAGGATGGTAAGGCCTGAGCAGGTACAGGCATTAGTCAATTGGGTGGCCGACAGTGGATCCAGCACGTTCACATTATCTCCCACCCAGTCTTCTGCAGAAAGCGCACAGATGGCGCCTGAAAACCAACCCCATCAGTCTGTCACATCACCCCCATGCATACCAGGGAAACTGTCTCAGCCTCAAGTTATGCAGCAGTCTCTTATGCTGTTTGAAGACTCCGCTGGCAGGGTTTCCCAAGGGCATCCACCTAGCCCTTCCCCAGCGGTGAAAGACATAGAATGCACTGACGCACAACCACTTATGTTTCCTGATGATGAGGACATGGGAATACCACCTCAGCATGTCTCTGATGATGACGAAACACAGGTGCCAACTGCTGCGTCTTTCTGCAGTGTGCAGACTGAACAGGAGGTCAGGGATCAAGACTGGGTGGAAGACGATGCAGGGGACGATGAGGTCCTAGACCCCACATGGAATGAAGGTCGTGCCACTGACTTTCACAGTTCGGAGGAAGAGGCAGTGGTGAGACCGAGCCAACAGCGTAGCAAAAGAGGGAGCAGTGGGCAAAAGCAGAACACCCGCCGCCAAGAGACTCCGCCTGCTACTGACCGCCGCCATCTGGGACCGAGCACCCCAAAGGCAGCTTCAAGGAGTTCCCTGGCATGGCACTTCTTCAAACAATGTGCTGACGACAAGACCCGAGTGGTTTGCACGCTGTGCCATCAGAGCCTGAAGCGAGGCATTAACGTTCTGAACCTGAGCACAACCTGCATGACCAGGCACCTGCATGCAAAGCATGAACTGCAGTGGAGTAAACACCTTAAAACCAAGGAAGTCACTCAGGCTCCCCCTGCTACCTCTTCTGCTGCTGCCGCCTCGGCCTATTCTGCTGCTGCCGCCTCGGCCTCTTCCTCCGCCTCTGGAGGAACGTTGGCACCTGCCGCCCAGCAAACAGGGGATGTACCACCAACACCACCACCACCACCTCCGTCACCAAGCGTCTCAACCATGTCACACGCCAGCGTTCAGCTCTCCATCTCACAAACATTTGATAGAAAGCGTAAATTCCCACCTAGCCACCCTCGATCCCTGGCCCTGAATGCCAGCATTTCTAAACTACTGGCCTATGAAATGCTGTCATTTAGGCTGGTGGACACAGACAGCTTCAAACAGCTCATGTCGCTTGCTGTCCCACAGTATGTTGTTCCCAGCCGGCACTACTTCTCCAAGAGAGCCGTGCCTTCCCTGCACAACCAAGTATCCGATAAAATCAAGTGTGCACTGCGCAACGCCATCTGTGGCAAGGTCCACCTAACCACAGATACGTGGACCAGTAAGCACGGCCAGGGACGCTATATCTCCCTAACTGCACACTGGGTAAATGTAGTGGCAGCTGGGCCCCAGGCGGAGAGCTGTTTGGCGCACGTCCTTCCGCCGCCAAGGATCGCAGGGCAACATTCTTTGCCTCCTGTTGCCACCTCCTCCTTCTCGGCTTCCTCCTCCTCTTCTTCCACCTGCTCATCCAGTCAGCCACACACCTTCACCACCAACTTCAGCACAGCCCGGGGTAAACGTCAGCAGGCCATTCTGAAACTCATATGTTTGGGGGACAGGCCCCACACCGCACAGGAGTTGTGGCGGGGTATAGAACAACAGACCGACGAGTGGTTGCTGCCGGTGAGCCTCAAGCCCGGCCTGGTGGTGTGTGATAATGGGCGAAATCTCGTTGCAGCTCTGGGACTAGCCAATTTGACGCACATCCCTTGCTTGGCGCATGTGCTGAATTTGGTGGTGCAGAAGTTCATTCACAACTACCCCGACATGTCAGAGCTGCTGCATAAAGTGCGGGCCGTCTGTTCGCGCTTCCGGCGTTCACATCCTGCTGCTGCTCGCCTGTCTGCGCTACAGCGTAACTTCGGCCTTCCCGCTCACCGCCTCATATGCGACGTGCCCACCAGGTGGAACTCCACCTTGCACATGCTGGACAGACTGTGCGAGCAGCAGCAGGCCATAGTGGAGTTTCAGCTGCAGCACGCACGGGTCAGTCGCACTACAGAACAGCACCACTTCACCACCAATGACTGGGCCTCCATGCGAGACCTGTGTGCCCTGTTGCGCTGTTTCGAGTACTCCACCAACATGGCCAGTGGCGATGACACCGTTATCAGCGTTACAATACCACTTCTATGTCTCCTTGAGAAAACACTTAGGGCGATGATGGAAGAGGAGGTGGCCCAGGAGGAGGAGGAGGAGGAGGAGGAAGAGGGGTCATTTTTAGCACTTTCAGGCCAGTCTCTTCGAAGTGACTCAGAGGGAGGTTTTTGGCAACAGCAGAGGCCAGGTACAAATGTGGCCAGCCAGGGCCCACTACTGGAGGACGAGGAGGACGAGGATGAGGAGGAGGTGGAGGAGGATGAGGATGAAGCATGGTCACAGCGGGGTGGCACCCAACGCAGCTCGGGTCCATCACTGGTGCGTGGCTGGGGGGAAAGGCAGGACGATGACGATACGCCTCCCACAGAGGACAGCTTGTCCTTATCCCTGGGCAGCCTGGCACACATGAGCGACTACATGCTGCAGTGCCTGCGCAACGACAGCAGAGTTGCCCACATTTTAACCTGTGCGGACTACTGGGTTGCCACCCTGCTGGATCCACGCTACAAAGACAATGTGCCCACCTTACTTCCTGCACTGGAGCGTGATAGGAAGATGCGCGAGTACAAGCGCACGTTGGTAGACGCGCTACTGAGAGCATTCCCAAATGTCACAGGGGAACAAGTGGAAGCCCAAGGCCAAGGCAGAGGAGGAGCAAGAGGTCGCCAAGGCAGCTGTGTCACGGCCAGCTCCTCTGAGGGCAGGGTTAGCATGGCAGAGATGTGGAAAACTTTTGTCAACACGCCACAGCTAACTGCACCACCACCTGATACGCAACGTGTTAGCAGTAGGCAACATTTCACTAACATGGTGGAACAGTACGTGTGCACACCCCTCCACGTACTGACTGATGGTTCGGCCCCATTCAACTTCTGGGTCTCTAAATTGTCCACGTGGCCAGAGCTAGCCTTTTATGCCTTGGAGGTGCTGGCCTGCCCGGCAGCCAGCGTTTTGTCTGAACGTGTATTCAGCACGGCAGGGGGCGTCATTACAGACAAACGCAGCCGCCTGTCTACAGCCAATGTGGACAAGCTGACGTTCATAAAAATGAACCAGGCATGGATCCCACAGGACCTGTCCGTCCCTTGTCCAGATTAGACATTAACTACCTCCCCATAACCATATATTATTGGACTCCAGGGCACTTCCTCATTCAATCCTATTTTTATTTTCATTTTACCATTATATTGCGATGCTACCCAAAGTTGAATGAACCTCTCCTCTGCCTGTGTGCTAGGCCTAAATATATGCCAATGGACTGTTGCAGTGGTGGCTGACATGAAGCCTGATTCTCTGCTATGACATGCAGACTAATTCTCTGCTGACATGAAGCCAGATTGTCTGTTACGGGACCTCCCTCCTCTGCCTGGGTGCTGGGCCTAAATTTATGACAATGGACTGTTGCAGTGGTGGCTGACGTGAAGCCTCATTCTCTGCTATGACATGCAGACTGATTCTCTGCTGACATGAAGCCAGATTGTCTGTTACGGGACCTCTCTCCTCTGCCTGTGTGCTAGGCCTAAATATATGCCAATGGACTGTTGCAGTGGTGGCTGACGTGAAGCCTGATTCTCTGCTATGACATGCAGACTGATTCTCTGCTGACATGAAGCCAGATCCTCTGTTACGGGACCTCTCTCCTCTGCCTGTGTGTGTGCTGGGCCTAAATATATGCCAATGGACTGTTGCAGTGGTGGCTGACGTGAAGCCTCATTCTCTGCTATGACATGCAGACTAATTCTCTGCTGACATGAAGACAGATTCTCTGTTACGGGACCTCCCTCCTCTGCCTGGGTGCTGGGCCTAAATATATGCCAATGGACTGTTGCAGTGGTGGGTGACGTGAAGCCTGATTCTCTGCTATGACATGCAGACTAATTCTCTGCTGACATGAAGACAGATTCTCTGTTACGGGACCTCTCTCCTCTGCCTGTGTGTGTGCTGGGCCTAAATATATGCCAATGGACTGTTGCAGTGGTGGCTGACGTGAAGCCTCATTCTCTGCTATGACATGCAGACTAATTCTCTGCTGACATGAAGACAGATTCTCTGTTACGGGACCTCCCTCCTCTGCCTGGGTGCTGGGCCTAAATATATGCCAATGGACTGTTGCAGTGGTGGCTGACGTGAAGCCTCATTCTCTGCTATGACATGCAGACTGATTCTCTGCTGACATGAAGCCAGATCGTCTGTTACGGGACCTCTCTGCTCTGCCTGTGTGCTAGGCCTAAATATATGCCAATGGACTGTTGCAGTGGTGGGTGACGTGAAGCCTCATTCTCTGCTATGACATGCAGACTGATTCTCTGCTGTCATGAAGCCAGATTGTCTGTTACGGGACCTCTCTGCTCTGCCTGTGTGCTAGGCCTAAATATATGCCAATGGACTGTTGCAGTGGTGGGTGACGTGAAGCCTCATTCTCTGCTATGACATGCAGACTAATTCTCTGCTGACATGAAGACAGATTCTCTGTTACGGGACCTCCCTCCTCTGCCTGGGTGCTGGGCCTAAATATATGCCAATGGACTGTTGCAGTGGTGGGTGACGTGAAGCCTCATTCTCTGCTATGACATGCAGACTAATTCTCTGCTGACATGAAGCCAGATTGTCTGTTACGGGACCTCTCTCCTTGCCTGTGTGTGTGCTGGGCCTAAATATATGCCAATGGACTGTTGCAGTGGTGGCTGACGTGAAGCCTCATTCTCTGCTATGACATGCAGACTAATTCTCTGCTGACATGAAGACAGATTCTCTGTTACGGGACCTCCCTCCTCTGCCTGGGTGCTGGGCCTAAATATATGCCAATGGACTGTTGCAGTGGTGGGTGACGTGAAGCCTGATTCTCTGCTATGACATGCAGACTAATTCTCTGCTGACATGAAGCCAGATTGTCTGTTACGGGACCTCTCTCCTCTGCCTGTGTGTGTGCTGGGCCTAAATATATGCCAATGGACTGTTGCAGTGGTGGCTGACGTGAAGCCTCATTCTCTGCTATGACATGCAGACTAATTCTCTGCTGACATGAAGACAGATTCTCTGTTACGGGACCTCTCTCCTCTGCCTGTGTGTGTGCTGGGCCTAAATATATGCCAATGGACTGTTGCAGTGGTGGCTGACGTGAAGCCTCATTCTCTGCTATGACATGCAGACTAATTCTCTGCTGACATGAAGACAGATTCTCTGTTACGGGACCTCCCTCCTCTGCCTGGGTGCTGGGCCTAAATATATGCCAATGGACTGTTGCAGTGGTGGGTGACGTGAAGCCTGATTCTCTGCTATGACATGCAGACTAATTCTCTGCTGACATGAAGACAGATTCTCTGTTACGGGACCTCTCTCCTCTGCCTGTGTGTGTGCTGGGCCTAAATATATGCCAATGGACTGTTGCAGTGGTGGCTGACGTGAAGCCTCATTCTCTGCTATGACATGCAGACTAATTCTCTGCTGACATGAAGACAGATTCTCTGTTACGGGACCTCCCTCCTCTGCCTGGGTGCTGGGCCTAAATATATGCCAATGGACTGTTGCAGTGGTGGCTGACGTGAAGCCTCATTCTCTGCTATGACATGCAGACTGATTCTCTGCTGACATGAAGCCAGATCGTCTGTTACGGGACCTCTCTGCTCTGCCTGTGTGCTAGGCCTAAATATATGCCAATGGACTGTTGCAGTGGTGGGTGACGTGAAGCCTCATTCTCTGCTATGACATGCAGACTGATTCTCTGCTGTCATGAAGCCAGATTGTCTGTTACGGGACCTCTCTGCTCTGCCTGTGTGCTAGGCCTAAATATATGCCAATGGACTGTTGCAGTGGTGGGTGACGTGAAGCCTCATTCTCTGCTATGACATGCAGACTAATTCTCTGCTGACATGAAGACAGATTCTCTGTTACGGGACCTCCCTCCTCTGCCTGGGTGCTGGGCCTAAATATATGCCAATGGACTGTTGCAGTGGTGGGTGACGTGAAGCCTCATTCTCTGCTATGACATGCAGACTAATTCTCTGCTGACATGAAGCCAGATTGTCTGTTACGGGACCTCTCTCCTCTGCCTGTGTGTGTGCTGGGCCTAAATATATGCCAATGGACTGTTGCAGTGGTGGCTGACGTGAAGCCTCATTCTCTGCTATGACATGCAGACTAATTCTCTGCTGACATGAAGACAGATTCTCTGTTACGGGACCTCCCTCCTCTGCCTGGGTGCTGGGCCTAAATATATGCCAATGGACTGTTGCAGTGGTGGGTGACGTGAAGCCTGATTCTCTGCTATGACATGCAGACTAATTCTCTGCTGACATGAAGACAGATTCTCTGTTACGGGACCTCTCTCCTCTGCCTGTGTGTGTGCTGGGCCTAAATATATGCCAATGGACTGTTGCAGTGGTGGCTGACGTGAAGCCTCATTCTCTGCTATGACATGCAGACTAATTCTCTGCTGACATGAAGACAGATTCTCTGTTACGGGACCTCCCTCCTCTGCCTGGGTGCTGGGCCTAAATATATGCCAATGGACTGTTGCAGTGGTGGCAGAAGTGAAGCCTCATTCTCTGCTATGACATGCAGACTGATTCTCTGCTGACATGAAGCCAGATCGTCTGTTACGGGACCTCTCTGCTCTGCCTGTGTGCTAGGCCTAAATATATGCCAATGGACTGTTGCAGTGGTGGGTGACGTGAAGCCTCATTCTCTGCTATGACATGCAGACTGATTCTCTGCTGTCATGAAGCCAGATTGTCTGTTACGGGACCTCTCTGCTCTGCCTGTGTGCTAGGCCTAAATATATGCCAATGGACTGTTGCAGTGGTGGGTGACGTGAAGCCTCATTCTCTGCTATGACATGCAGACTGATTCTCTGCTGTCATGAAGCCAGATTGTCTGTTACGGGACCTCTCTGCTCTGCCTGTGTGCTAGGCCTAAATATATGCCAATGGACTGTTGCAGTGGTGGGTGACGTGAAGCCTCATTCTCTGCTATGACATGCAGACTGATTCTCTGCTGACATGAAGCCAGATTGTCTGTTACGGGACCTCTCTCCTCTGCCTGTGTGCTAGGCCTAAATATATGCCAATGGACTGTTGCAGTGGTGGCTGACGTGAAGCCTCATTCTCTGCTATGACATGCAGACTAATTCTCTGCTGACATGAAGCCAGATTGTCTGTTACGGGACCTCTCTCCTCTGCCTGGGTGCTGGGCCTAAATTTATGACAATGGACTGTTGCAGTGGTGGCTGACGTGAAGCCTGATTCTCTGCTATGACATGCAGACTGATTCTCTGCTGACATGAAGCCAGATCCTCTGTTACGGGACCTCTCTCCTCTGCCTGTGTGTGTGCTGGGCCTAAATATATGCCAATGGACTGTTGCAGTGGTGGCTGACGTGAAGCCTCATTCTCTGCTATGACATGCAGACTTATTCTCTGCTGACATGAAGCCAGATTCTCTGTTACGGGACCTCTCTCCTCTGCCTGTGTGTGTGCTGGGCCTAAATATATGCCAATGGACTGTTGCAGTGGTGGCTGACGTGAAGCCTCATTCTCTGCTATGACATGCAGACTAATTCTCTGCTGACATGAAGACAGATTCTCTGTTACGGGACCTCCCTCCTCTGCCTGGGTGCTGGGCCTAAATATATGCCAATGGACTGTTGCAGTGGTGGCTGACGTGAAGCCTCATTCTCTGCTATGACATGCAGACTAATTCTCTGCTGACATGAAGACAGATTCTCTGTTACGGGACCTCTCTCCTCTGCCTGGGTGCCGGGGCCTAAATATCTGAGAATGGACTGTTCCAGTGGTGGGTGACGGGAAGCCAGATTCTCTGCTATGGAACCTCTCTCCAATTGATTTTGGTTAATTTTTATTTATTTAATTTTTAATTTAATTCATTTCCCTATCCACATTTGTTTGCAGGGGATTTACCTACATGTTGCTGCCTTTTGCAGCCCTCTAGCTCTTTCCTGGGCTGTTTTACAGCCTTTTTAGTGCCGAAAAGTTCGGGTCCCCATTGACTTCAATGGGGTTCGGGTTCGGGACGAAGTTCGGATCGGGTTCGGATCCCGAACCCGAACATTTCCGGGATGTTCGGCCGAACTTCTCGAACCCGAACATCCAGGTGTTCGCTCAACTCTATACCTCAGGTTTACAGGGAGGAGGAATGTATGTATTTGCAATTAACATCGGCACATCGTTAACACTACACTGTAGGAAGAGATACCTGCCACAGTCATCCACCTTAATTACGTAAAATACAAAATGTACTTTATTATGTACTAAGATATAGACCCCTATTGAATATGATAGTCTAAATAGAGTGATATTGTGCTTCTATCAATCTTTTTTTTAACACAATTTATCAATTCTTTATCTTAATGTGTTTCTTGAAGGCAGATGACAGCCGGCAGGTATCTCCCCAACCAATCAAAGATGGCAAACCTTTTCGGTCTCTCTCTCAACCCATGTATGTTAAGTGTAATAGTTCTTGTCATTGAAGTAATACTGTATGTGAAAAGATGAAAAAAAACTAAAAACTTTCCCCTCTCTCCCAGGGAGCAATACCCCCCCCCCCACATCCCTCAAACCAAACAGCTCCCATATCTTTGAAGAAAGATAGCTCCATAACTATGCATATACTCTGTAATCCCCCCCCTCCCCTTTCAAAATAGGGCACACAAATCACAAATACTTCATGGCTCAAAGACCCCTCTGATCTATCCATCAATTTACTTCCTCGGGTGACTGAAAAAAAAAAAACTTATCCTCATAGACCATTCAAAGTTTTGCTAAAAAAATCTAACTATATTTAACCCCAGCTTGTCTCAGTATTTTTTTCACGTTATTATATTTCTTTCTACGGACACTAGTAGCTACAAAGTAATCAAGAAAAACTCTTATTTGTCCCATCTATTACAAATTTCTCTGAAGCTCTAACTCCTTTCAGCACTACATCCCGATCTTTATAGCATGTAAATTTTATCAGAACTGTCCTCGGATAATCTCCTGGAATTCTCTTCTGACTGGGAACTCTATGGGCTCTCTCTATTGCAAAAGAGTTTTCCAAGTTCTCATAGATCCATTTAACCACAAATCCAGCACAGTCCAAGCCCTCCATCACTTCCAGTATTCCCAGACATCTCAAATGTTTTCTTCTTGACCTATCCTCCAGATCCATTAATTTCTGGCCCATAACCACAATAGTTTCATGCTACAAAATGCAAAAAATTTTTCAAGCTTATGAATAGAGTTGAGCGAACACCTGGATGTTCGGGTTTGAGAAGTTCGGCCGAACTTCCCGGAAATGTTCGGGTTCGGGATCCGAACTCGACCCGAACTTCGCCCCGAACCCCATTGAAGTCAATGGGGACCCGAACTTTTCGGCACTAAAAAGGCTGTAAAACAGCCCAGGAAAGGGCTAGAGGGCTGCAAAAGGCAGCAAAATGTAGGTAAATCCCCTACAAACAAATGTGGATATGGAAATGAATCGAAATAAAAATAAAATAAATAAAAATTAACCAATATCAATTGGAGAGAGGTCCCATAGCAGAGAATCAGGCTTCACGTCACCCACCACTGGAACAGGCCATTGTCAGATATTTAGGCCCCGACACCCAGACAGAGGAGAGAGGTCCCATTGCAGAGAATCAGGCTTCATGTCATAGCAGAGAATCATGCTTCATGTCACCAACACTGGAACAGGCCACTGTCAGATATTTTTAGGCCCCGGCACCCAGACAGAGGAGAGAGGTCCCATAGCAGAGAATCAGGCTTCATGTCATAGCAGAGAATCAGGCTTCATGTCACCCACCACTGGAACAGGCCACTGTCAGATATTTTTAGGCCCCGGCATCCAGACAGAGGAGAGAGGTCCCATAGCAGAAAATCAGGCTTCATGTCATAGCAGAGAAACAGGCTTCATGTCACCCACTATTGGAACAGGCCATTGTCAGATATTTTGAGGCCCCGGCACCCAGACAGAGGAGAGAGGTCCCATAGCAGAGAATCAGGCTTCATGTCATAGCAGAGAAACAGGCTTCATGTCACCCACAACTGGAACAGGCCACTGTCAGTTATTTTTAGGCCCCGGCACCCAGACAGAGGAGAGAGGTCCCATAGCAGAGAATCAGGCTTCATGTCATAGCAGAGAATCAGGCTTCATGTCACCCAACACTGGAACAGGCCATTGTCAGATATTTAGGCCCCGACACCCAGACAGAGGAGAGAGGTCCCATTGCAGAGAATCAGGCTTCATGTCACCCACCACTGGAACAGGCCACTGTCAGATATTTAGGCCCCGGCACCCAGACAGAGGAGAGAGCTCCCAATTGCAGAGAATCAGGCTTCATGTCACCAACACTGGAACAGGCCACTGTCAGATATTTTTAGGCCCCGGCACCCAGACAGAGGAGAGAGGTCCCATAGCAGAGAATCAGACTTCATGTCATAGCAGAGAATCAGGCTTCATGTCACCCAACACTGGAACAGGCCACTGTCAGATATTTTTAGGCCCCGGCACCCAGACAGAGGAGAGAGGTCCCATAGCAGAAAATCAGGCTTCATGTCATAGCAGAGAATCAGGCTTCACGTCACCCACTATTAGAACAGGCCATTGTCAGATATTTTGAGGCCCCAGCACCCAGACAGAGGAGTGAGGTCCCATAGCAGAGAATCAGGCTTCATGTCATAGCAGAGAATCAAGCTTCACGTCACCCACCACCGGGACAGGCCACTGTCAGATATTTTTGGGGCCCGACACCCAGACAGAGAAGAGAGGTCCCATAGCAGAGAATCAGGCTTCATGTCACCCAACACTGGAACAGGCCACTGTCAGATATTTTTAGGCCCCGGCACCCAGACAGAGGAGAGAGGTTCCATAGTAGAGAATCAGGCTTTATGTCATAGCAGAGAATCAGGCTTCATGTCACCCAACACTGGAACAGGCCACTGTCAGATATTTTTAGGCCCCAGAACCCAGACAGAGGAGAGAGGTCCCATAGCAGAGAATCAGGCTTCATGTCATAGCAGAGAATCAGGCTTCATGTCATAGCAGAGAATCAGGCTTCATGTCACCCACCACTGGAACAGGCCACTGTCAGATATTTAGGCCCCGGCACCCAGACAGAGGAGAGAGGTCCCATTGCAGAGAATCAGGCTTCATGTCATAGCAGAGAATCAGGCTTCACGTCACCCATCATTGGAACAGGCCATTGTCAGATATTTAGGCCCCGGCACCCAGACAGAGGAGAGAGGTCCCATAGCAGAGAATCAGGCTTCATGTCATAGCAGAGAACTAGGCTTCATGTCATAGCAGAGAATCAGGCTTCATGTCACCCACCACTGGAACAGGCCACTGTCAGATATTTTTAGGCCCCGGCACCTAGACATAGGAGAGAGGTCCCATAGCAGAGAATCAGGCTTCATGTCATAGCAGAGAACTAGGCTTCATGTCATAGCAGAGAATCATGCTTCATGTCACCAACACTGGAACAGGCCACTGTCAGATATTTTTAGGCCCCGGCACCTAGACATAGGAGAGAGGTCCCATAGCAGAGAATCAGGCTTCATGTCATAGCAGAGAACTAGGCTTCATGTCATAGCAGAGAATCATGCTTCATGTCACCAACACTGGAACAGGCCACTGTCAGATATTTTTAGGCCCCGGCACCCAGACAGAGGAGAGAGGTCCCATAGCAGAGAATTAGGCTTCATGTCATAGCAGAGAATCAGGCTTCATGTCACCCACCACTGAAACAGGCCACTGTCAGATATTTTTAGGCCCCGGCACCCAGACAGAGGAGAGAGGTCCCATAGCAGAGAATCAGGCTTCATGTCATAGCAGAGAATCAGGCTTCACGTCACCCACCATTGGAACAGGCCATTGTCAGATATTTAGGCCCCGGCACCCAGACAGAAGAGAGAGGTCCCATAGCAGAGAATCAGGCTTCATGTCATAGCAGAGAATCAGGCTTTATGTCATAGCAGAGATTCAGGCTTCTTGTCACCCACAACTGGAACAGGCCATTGTCAGATATTTTTAGGCCCCGGCGCCCAGACAGAGGAGGGAGGTCCCATAGCAGAGATTCAGGCTTCATGTCATAGCAGAGAATCAGGCTTCATGTCACCCACCACTGGAACAGGCCACTGTCAGATATTTTTAGGCCCCGGCACCCAGACAGAGGAGAAGTTCATTCAATTGCCTCGCAATATAATGGTAAAATGAAAATAAAAAGAGGATTGAATGAGGAAGTGCCCTGGAGTACAATAATATATGGTTAAGGGGAGGTAGTTATAAATGTCTAATCTGAACAAGGGATGGACAGGTCCTGTGGGATCCATGCCTGGTTCATTTTTATGAACGTCAGCTTGTCCACATTGGCTGTAGACAGGCGGCTGCGTTTGTCTGTAATGACGCCCCCTGCAGTGCTGAATACACGTTCAGACAAAACGCTGGCCGCCGGGCAGGCCAGCACCACCTAAAAGGCTAGCTCTGGCCACGTGGACAATTTGGAGACCCAGAAGTTGAATGGGGCCGAACCATCAGTCAGTACGTGGAGGGGTATGCACACGTACTGTTCCACCATGTTAGTAAAATGTTGCCTCCTGCTAACACGTTCCGTATCAGGTGGTGGTGCAGTTAGCTGTGGCGTGTTGACAAAACTTTTCCACATCTCTGCCATGCTAACCCTGCCCTCAGAGGAGCTGGCCGTGACACAGTTGCGTTGGCGACCTCTTGCTCCTCCTCTGCCTTCGCCTTTGGCTTCCACTTGTTCCCCTGTGACATTTGGGAATGCTCTCAGTAGCACGTCTACCAATGTGCGCTTGTACTCGCGCATCTTCCTATCACACTCCAGTGCAGGAAGTAAGGTGGGCACATTGTCTTTGTACCTGGGATCCAGCAGGGTGGCAACCCAGTAGTCTGCACACGTTAAAACGTGGGCAACTCTGCTGTCGTTGTGCAGGCACTGCAGCATGTAGTCGCTCATGTGTGCCAGGCTGCCCAGAGGTAAGGACAAGCTGTCCTCTGTGGGAGGCGTATCGTCATCGTCCTGCGTTTCCCCCCAGCCACGCACCAGTGATGGGCCCGAGCTGCGTTGGGTGCCACCCCGCTGTGAACATGCTTCATCCTCATCCTCCTCCACCTCCTCCTCGTCCTCCTCGTCCTCCAGTAGTGGGCCCTGGCTGGCCACATTTGTACCTGGCCTCTGCTGTTGCAAAAAACCTCCCTCTGAGTCACTTCGAAGAGACTGGCCTGAAAGTGCTAAAAATTACCCCTCTTCCTCCTCCTCCTGGGCCACCTCCTCTTCCATCATCGCCCTAATTGTTTTCTCAAGGAGACATAGAAGTGGTATTGTAATGCTGATAACGGCGTCATCGCCACTGGCCATGTTGGTGGAGTACTCGAAACAGCGCAACAGGGCACACAGGTCTCGCATGGAGGCCCAGTCATTGGTGGTGAAGTGGTGCTGTTCCGCAGTGCGACTGAACCGTGCGTGCTGCAGCTGAAACTCCAGTATGGCCTGCTGCTGCTTGCACAGTCTGTCCAGCATGTGCAAGGTGGAGTTCCACCTGGTGGGCAGTAGCAGACAGACTCTCTTGGCGGCGGGTCTTCTGCTTTTGCCCACTGCTCCCTCTTTTGCTATGCTGTTGGCTCGGTCTCACCACTGCCTCTTCCTCCGAACTCTGAAAGTCAATGGCACGACCTTCATTCCATGTGGGGTCTAGGACCTCATCATCCCCTGCATCGTCTTCCACCCAGTCTTGCTCCCTGACCTCCTGTT
Organism: Bufo gargarizans; assembly: GCF_014858855.1. Lineage (NCBI taxonomy): Eukaryota > Metazoa > Chordata > Amphibia > Anura > Bufonidae > Bufo > Bufo gargarizans. The sequence goes on from NC_058081.1 coordinate 607,986,858, forward strand.
CAGTCTGCACACTGCAGAAAGACGCAGTAGTTGGCACCTGTGTTTCGTCATCATCAGAGACATGCTGAGGTGGTATTTCCATGTCCTCATCATCAGGAAACATAAGTGGTTGTGTGTCAGTGCATTCTATGTCTTCCACCACTGGGGAAGGGCTAGTTGGATGCCCTTGGGAAACCCTCCCAGCAGAGCCTTAAATAGCAGAGGTTAAATGATTTAAAGCTGTAGATCGATCACTTCATTAAGTGTTTTTGAAGAGTAAATCACTGCCTAATCTCGCCCTAACAGCAGCAGCTGCAACCTCTCCCTACACTGATCAGAGCAGAGTGACGTGCGGCGCTACGTGACTCCAGCTAAAATAGAGGCTGGGTCACATGCTGCACTGGCCAATCACAGCCATGCCAATAGTAGGCATGGCTGTGATGGCCTATTGGGGCAAGTAGTATGACGCTCGTTGATTGACTGCTTTGCAGCCTTTCAAAAAGCGCCAAGAAAGCGCCGAACACCGAACCCGGACTTTTACGAAAATGTACAGTTCGGGTTCGCTCATCCCTACTTATGAACTAGATCTTCCACCACTAGGGATGAGCGAACTCGAACTGTATAGTTCGGGTTCGTACCGAATTTTGGGGTGTCCGTGACACAGACCCGAACCCGGACATTTTCGTAAAAGTCCGGGTTCGGGTTCGGTGTTCGTCGCTTTCTTCGCGCTTTTGTGACGCTTTCTTGGCGCTTTTTGAAAGGCTGCAAAGCAGCCAATCAACAAGCGTCATACTACTTGCCCCAAGAGGCCATCACAGCCATGCCTACTATTGGCATGGCTGTGATTGGCCAGAGCACCATGTGACCCAGCCTCTATTTAAGCTGGAGTCACATAGCGCCGCCCGTCACTCTGCTCTGATTAGCGTAGGGAGAGGTTGCGGCTGCGACAGTAGGGCGAGATTAGACAGATTAACTCCTCCAAAGGACTTGATTAACTGATCGATCTGCAGCTGTGGATCATTGAGCTGCTGATCCTCAATTGCTCACTGTTTTTAGGCTGCCCAGACCGTTTGTCAGTCACATTTTTCTGGGGTGATCGGCGGCCATTTTGTGTCTTGTGGTGCGCCAGCACAAGCTGCGACCAAGTGCATTTAACCCTCAATGGTGTGGTTGTTTTTTGGCTAAAGCCTACATCAGGGTGAAGCTGTCACACCAAGTGCATTTAACCAGCAATAGTCTGTTTATTTTTTGGCCATATACTACATCAGGGGCAAGCTGCGCCCGTCACCAAGTGCATTTAACCCTCAGTAGTGTGGTTGGTCAAGCTATCACACCAAGTGCATTTAACCAGCAATAGTCTGTTCATTTTTTGGCCATATACTAAATCAGGGGCAAGCTGCGCCCGTCACCAAGTGCATTTAACCAGCAATAGTCTGTTCATTTTTTGGCCATATACTACATCAGGGGCAAGCTGCGCCCGTCACCAAGTGCATTTAACCCTCAGTAGTGTGGTTGGTCAAGCTGTGACACCAAGTGCATTTAACCAGCAATAGTCTGTTCATTTTTTGGCCATATACTACATCAGGGGCAAGCTGCGCCCATCACCAAGTGCATTTAACCAGCAATAGTGTGGTTATTTTTTGGCCATATCCCAGTCTAATTCTGTCACTAAATCCATACCGGTCACCCAGCGCCTAAATACTAGGCCTCAAATTTATATCCCGCTAAATCTCTCGTTACCGCTGTCCTGTTGTGGCTGGGAAAGTTATTTAGTGTCCGTCAAAGCACATTTTTTGTTCTGGGTTGAAATACAATTCCCAATTTAGCAATTTAAAAATTTAGTGGTTTCTGCTGTATCAGAGCTATTTGAAATCTATCCCTAAAAGGGTATATAATATTCAAGGTGCACATAGGGTCATTCAGAATAACTTCACACACCCGCTACTGTGCATTTCCAAGTCTAATTCTGTCACTAAACCCATACCTGTCACCCAGCGCCTAAATACTAGGCCTCAAATTCATATCCAGCTAAATCTGTCGTTAGTGCTGTAGCTGGGCGAGTTATTTAGTGTCCGTTCAAGCACATTTCTTGTTCTGGGTTGAAATACAATTCCCAATTTAGCAATTTCATAATTTAGTGGTTTCTGCTATATCAGAGCTATTTGAAATCTATCCCTAAAAGGGTATATAATATTCAAGGTGCACATTGGGTCATTCAGAATAACTTCACACACACCCGCTACTGTGTATTTCCAAGTCTAATTCTGTCACTAAACCCATACCTGTCACCCAGCGCCTAAATACTAGGCCTCAAATTCATATCCAGCTAAATCTGTCGTTAGTGCTGTAGCTGGGCGAGTTATTTAGTGTCCGTTCAAGCACATTTCTTGTTCTGGGTTGAAATACAATTCCCAATTTAGCAATTTCATAATTTAGTGGTTTCTGCTATATCAGAGCTATTTGAAATCTATCCCTAAAAGGGTAGATCATATTGAAGGTGCACATAGGGACATTCAGAATAACTTCACACACCCGCTACTGTGCATTTCCAAGTCTAATTCTGTCACTAAACCCATACCTGTCACCCAGCGCCTAAATACTAGGCCTCAAATTTATATCCAGCTAAATCTGTCCTTAGTGCTGTAGCTGGGCGAGTTATTTAGTGTCCGTTCAAGCACATTTCTTGTTCTGGGTTGAAATACAATTCCCAATTTAGCAATTTCATAATTTAGTGGTTTCTGCTATATCAGAGCTATTTGAAATCTATCCCTAAAAGGGTATATAATATTCAAGGTGCACATTGGGTCATTCAGAATAACTTCACACACACCCGCTACTGTGTATTTCCAAGTCTAATTCTGTCACTAAACCCATACCTGTCACCCAGCGCCTAAATACTAGGCCTCAAATTTATATCCTGCTAAATCTCTCGTTAACGCTGTCCTGTTGTGGCTGGGAAAGTTATTTAGTGTCCGTCAAAGCACATTTTTTGTTCTGGGTTGAAATACAATTCCCAATTTAGCAATTTCATAATTTAGTGGTTTCTGCTATATCAGAGCTATTTGAAATCTATCCCTAAAAGGGTATATAATATTCAAGGTGCACATTGGGTCATTCAGAATAACTTCACACACACCCGCTACTGTGTATTTCTAAGTCTAATTCTGTCACTAAACCCATACCTGTCACCCAGCGCCTAAATACTAGGCCTCAAATTTATATCCTGCTAAATCTCTCGTTAACGCTGTCCTGTTGTGGCTGGGAAAGTTATTTAGTGTCCGTCAAAGCACATTTTTTGTTCTGGGTTGAAATACAATTCCCAATTTAGCAATTTCATAATTTAGTGGTTTCTGCTATATCAGAGCTATTTGAAATCTATCCCTAAAAGGGTATATAATATTCAAGGTGCACATTGGGTCATTCAGAATAACTTCACACACACACGCTTCTGTGCATTTCCAAGTCTAATTCTGTCACTAAATCCATACCGGTCACCCAGCGCCTAAATACTAGGCCTCAAATTTATATCCCGCTGAATTTGAATACAATACATTGGGCCAAATAATATATTTGTTGTTGTGGTGAACCATAACAATGAGAAAAACATCTAGTAAGGGACGCGGACGTGGACATGGTCGTGGTGGTGTTAGTGGACCCTCTGGTGCTGGGAGAGGACGTGGCCGTTCTGCCACATCCACACGTCCTAGTGTACCAACTACCTCAGGTCCCAGTAGCCGCCAGAATTTACAGCGATATATGGTGGGGCCCAATGCCGTTCTAAGGATGGTAAGGCCTGAGCAGGTACAGGCATTAGTCAATTGGGTGGCCGACAGTGGATCCAGCACGTTCACATTATCTCCCACCCAGTCTTCTGCAGAAAGCGCACAGATGGCGCCTGAAAACCAACCCCATCAGTCTGTCACATCACCCCCATGCATACCAGGGAAACTGTCTCAGCCTCAAGTTATGCAGCAGTCTCTTATGCTGTTTGAAGACTCCGCTGGCAGGGTTTCCCAAGGGCATCCACCTAGCCCTTCCCCAGCGGTGAAAGACATAGAATGCACTGACGCACAACCACTTATGTTTCCTGATGATGAGGACATGGGAATACCACCTCAGCATGTCTCTGATGATGACGAAACACAGGTGCCAACTGCTGCGTCTTTCTGCAGTGTGCAGACTGAACAGGAGGTCAGGGATCAAGACTGGGTGGAAGACGATGCAGGGGACGATGAGGTCCTAGACCCCACATGGAATGAAGGTCGTGCCACTGACTTTCACAGTTCGGAGGAAGAGGCAGTGGTGAGACCGAGCCAACAGCGTAGCAAAAGAGGGAGCAGTGGGCAAAAGCAGAACACCCGCCGCCAAGAGACTCCGCCTGCTACTGACCGCCGCCATCTGGGACCGAGCACCCCAAAGGCAGCTTCAAGGAGTTCCCTGGCATGGCACTTCTTCAAACAATGTGCTGACGACAAGACCCGAGTGGTTTGCACGCTGTGCCATCAGAGCCTGAAGCGAGGCATTAACGTTCTGAACCTGAGCACAACCTGCATGACCAGGCACCTGCATGCAAAGCATGAACTGCAGTGGAGTAAACACCTTAAAACCAAGGAAGTCACTCAGGCTCCCCCTGCTACCTCTTCTGCTGCTGCCGCCTCGGCCTATTCTGCTGCTGCCGCCTCGGCCTCTTCCTCCGCCTCTGGAGGAACGTTGGCACCTGCCGCCCAGCAAACAGGGGATGTACCACCAACACCACCACCACCTCCGTCACCAAGCGTCTCAACCATGTCACACGCCAGCGTTCAGCTCTCCATCTCACAAACATTTGATAGAAAGCGTAAATTCCCACCTAGCCACCCTCGATCCCTGGCCCTGAATGCCAGCATTTCTAAACTACTGGCCTATGAAATGCTGTCATTTAGGCTGGTGGACACAGACAGCTTCAAACAGCTCATGTCGCTTGCTGTCCCACAGTATGTTGTTCCCAGCCGGCACTACTTCTCCAAGAGAGCCGTGCCTTCCCTGCACAACCAAGTATCCGATAAAATCAAGTGTGCACTGCGCAACGCCATCTGTAGCAAGGTCCACCTAACCACAGATACGTGGACCAGTAAGCACGGCCAGGGACGCTATATCTCCCTAACTGCACACTGGGTAAATGTAGTGGCAGCTGGGCCCCAGGCGGAGAGCTGTTTGGCGCACGTCCTTCCGCCGCCAAGGATCGCAGGGCAACATTCTTTGCCTCCTGTTGCCACCTCCTCCTTCTCGGCTTCCTCCTCCTCTTCTTCCACCTGCTCATCCAGTCAGCCACACACCTTCACCACCAACTTCAGCACAGCCCGGGGTAAACGTCAGCAGGCCATTCTGAAACTCATATGTTTGGGGGACAGGCCCCACACCGCACAGGAGTTGTGGCGGGGTATTGAACAACAGACCGACGAGTGGTTGCTGCCGGTGAGCCTCAAGCCCGGCCTGGTGGTGTGTGATAATGGGCGAAATCTCGTTGCAGCTCTGGGACTAGCCAATTTGACGCACATCCCTTGCTTGGCGCATGTGCTGAATTTGGTGGTGCAGAAGTTCATTCACAACTACCCCGACATGTCAGAGCTGCTGCATAAAGTGCGGGCCGTCTGTTCGCGCTTCCGGCGTTCACATCCTGCTGCTGCTCGCCTGTCTGCGCTACAGCGTAACTTCGGCCTTCCCGCTCACCGCCTCATATGCGACGTGCCCACCAGGTGGAACTCCACCTTGCACATGCTGGACAGACTGTGCGAGCAGCAGCAGGCCATAGTGGAGTTTCAGCTGCAGCACGCACGGGTCAGTCGCACTACAGAACAGCACCACTTCACCACCAATGACTGGGCCTCCATGCGAGACCTGTGTGCCCTGTTGCGCTGTTTCGAGTACTCCACCAACATGGCCAGTGGCGATGACACCGTTATCAGCGTTACAATACCACTTCTATGTCTCCTTGAGAAAACACTTAGGGCGATGATGGAAGAGGAGGTGGCCCAGGAGGAGGAGGAGGAGGAGGAAGAGGGGTCATTTTTAGCACTTTCAGGCCAGTCTCTTCGAAGTGACTCAGAGGGAGGTTTTTGGCAACAGCAGAGGCCAGGTACAAATGTGGCCAGCCAGGGCCCACTACTGGAGGACGAGGAGGACGAGGATGAGGAGGAGGTGGAGGAGGATGAGGATGAAGCATGGTCACAGCGGGGTGGCACCCAACGCAGCTCGGGTCCATCACTGGTGCGTGGCTGGGGGGAAAGGCAGGACGATGACGATACGCCTCCCACAGAGGACAGCTTGTCCTTACCCCTGGGCAGCCTGGCACACATGAGCGACTACATGCTGCAGTGCCTGCGCAACGACAGCAGAGTTGCCCACATTTTAACCTGTGCGGACTACTGGGTTGCCACCCTGCTGGATCCACGCTACAAAGACAATGTGCCCACCTTACTTCCTGCACTGGAGCGTGATAGGAAGATGCGCGAGTACAAGCGAACGCTGGTAGACGCGCTACTGAGAGCATTCCCAAATGTCACAGGGGAACAAGTGGAAGCCCAAGGCCAAGGCAGAGGAGGAGCAAGAGGTCGCCAAGGCAGCTGTGTCACGGCCAGCTCCTCTGAGGGCAGGGTTAGCATGGCAGAGATGTGGAAAAGTTTTGTCAACACGCCACAGCTAACTGCACCACCACCTGATACGCAACGTGTTAGCAGGAGGCAACATTTCACTAACATGGTGGAACAGTACGTGTGCACACCAATCCACGTACTGACTGATGGTTCGGCCCCATTCAACTTCTGGGTCTCTAAATTGTCCACGTGGCCAGAGCTAGCCTTTTATGCCTTGGAGGTGCTGGCCTGCCCGGCAGCCAGCGTTTTGTCTGAACGTGTATTCAGCACGGCAGGGGGCGTCATTACAGACAAACGCAGCCGCCTGTCTACAGCCAATGTGGACAAGCTGACGTTCATAAAAATGAACCAGGCATGGATCCCACAGGACCTGTCCGTCCCTTGTCCAGATTAGACATTAACTACCTCCCCATAACCATATATTATTGGACTCCAGGGCACTTCCTCATTCAATCCTATTTTTATTTTCATTTTACCATTATATTGCGAGGCTACCCAAAGTTGAATGAACCTCTCCTCTGCCTGTGTGCTAGGCCTAAATATATGCCAATGGACTGTTGCAGTGGTGGCTGACATGAAGCCTGATTCTCTGCTATGACATGCAGACTAATTCTCTGCTGACATGAAGCCAGATTGTCTGTTACGGGACCTCTCTCCTCTGCCTGGGTGCTGGGCCTAAATTTATGACAATGGACTGTTGCAGTGGTGGCTGACGTGAAGCCTGATTCTCTGCTATGACATGCAGACTGATTCTCTGCTGACATGAAGCCAGATTGTCTGTTACGGGACCTCTCTGCTCTGCCTGTGTGCTAGGCCTAAATATATGCCAATGGACTGTTGCAGTGGTGGGTGACGTGAAGCCTCATTCTCTGCTATGACATGCAGACTGATTCTCTGCTGACATGAAGCCAGATCGTCTGTTACGGGACCTCTCTGCTCTGCCTGTGTGCTAGGCCTAAATATATGCCAATGGACTGTTGCAGTGGTGGGTGACGTGAAGCCTCATTCTCTGCTATGACATGCAGACTGATTCTCTGCTGTCATGAAGCCAGATTGTCTGTTACGGGACCTCTCTGCTCTGCCTGTGTGCTAGGCCTAAATATATGCCAATGGACTGTTGCAGTGGTGGGTGACGTGAAGCCTCATTCTCTGCTATGACATGCAGACTGATTCTCTGCTGACATGAAGCCAGATTGTCTGTTACGGGACCTCTCTCCTCTGCCTGTGTGCTAGGCCTAAATATATGCCAATGGACTGTTGCAGTGGTGGCTGACGTGAAGCCTCATTCTCTGCTATGACATGCAGACTAATTCTCTGCTGACATGAAGCCAGATTGTCTGTTACGGGACCTCTCTCCTCTGCCTGGGTGCTGGGCCTAAATTTATGACAATGGACTGTTGCAGTGGTGGCTGACGTGAAGCCTGATTCTCTGCTATGACATGCAGACTGATTCTCTGCTGACATGAAGCCAGATCCTCTGTTACGGGACCTCTCTCCTCTGCCTGTGTGTGTGCTGGGCCTAAATATATGCCAATGGACTGTTGCAGTGGTGGCTGACGTGAAGCCTCATTCTCTGCTATGACATGCAGACTGATTCTCTGCTGACATGAAGCCAGATTCTCTGTTACGGGACCTCTCTCCTCTGCCTGTGTGTGTGCTGGGCCTAAATATATGCCAATGGACTGTTGCAGTGGTGGCTGACGTGAAGCCTCATTCTCTGCTATGACATGCAGACTAATTCTCTGCTGACATGAAGCCAGATTCTCTGTTACGGGACCTCTCTCCTCTGCCTGTGTGTGTGCTGGGCCTAAATATATGCCAATGGACTGTTGCAGTGGTGGCTGACGTGAAGCCTCATTCTCTGCTATGACATGCAGACTGATTCTCTGCTGACATGAAGCCAGATTCTCTGTTACGGGACCTCTCTCCTCTGCCTGTGTGTGTGCTGGGCCTAAATATATGCCAATGGACTGTTGCAGTGGTGGCTGACGTGAAGCCTCATTCTCTGCTATGACATGCAGACTAATTCTCTGCTGACATGAAGACAGATTCTCTGTTACGGGACCTCCCTCCTCTGCCTGGGTGCTGGGCCTAAATATATGCCAATGGACTGTTGCAGTGGTGGCTGACGTGAAGCCTCATTCTCTGCTATGACATGCAGACTAATTCTCTGCTGACATGAAGACAGATTCTCTGTTACGGGACCTCTCTCCTCTGCCTGGGTGCCGGGGCCTAAATATCTGAGAATGGACTGTTCCAGTGGTGGGTGACGGGAAGCCAGATTCTCTGCTATGGAACCTCTCTCCAATTGATTTTGGTTAATTTTTATTTATTTAATTTTTATTTTAATTCATTTCCCTATCCACATTTGTTTGCAGGGGATTTACCTACATGTTGCTGCCTTTTGCAGCCCTCTAGCTCTTTCCTGGGCTGTTTTACAGCCTTTTTAGTGCCGAAAAGTTCGGGTCCCCATTGACTTCAATGGGGTTCGGGTTCGGGACGAAGTTCGGATCGGGTTCGGATCCCGAACCCGAACAATTCCGGGATGTTCGGCCGAACTTCTCGAACCCGAACATCCAGGTGTTCGCTCAACTCTATCCACCACTGATGTTCTACTCTCCATCTCTTGCATATGTTCCCGCAGCTTTACCAAGTCATCTCTAATCAAGCTCACATCTGATTGAACCGCCCCAACCTGTGTCCCCACTTTCCCCATCATATTCTCCAACCTTGTAACCATGCAAGGGATTTCATTAACCATCTTTGGGTCAGAGTCACCTATTACTTCCTCCATTTCCTTCTTTTCTGAGATATTCAGCTGTGTATTCTCTTCCTACCAAGAAATCGCCCATTCCTCTACCTCATTCCTGGGGCAAGAGGATCTCAGTGAGGGAGTTGTAGGTGTCAAAAATTTGCTCAAGGCATTTTGTTTCTGCTTCGTTTCCAGCACAGCTCTATCCCCTAAACCTCTATTAATATTAGCCCCCTAATGATCTTTTTTTTTTTTTGTGGCATGATAGAAACGCAGCTCACTGAGCAAACTTAGTACGTTAGTTGGGAAATAAGAAATTAAATTAAGAAACAGTTAAAAGAAGGCTGTTATACAGTCTTAGTTCCTATATGTTAACAAGTAGTTAATGGAGGAAACACAGATTAGCTGTATAAAAAACTTGTAGGAGAGACACAGGCTATCTGTAGACGTAACTTAATCCAGAATCCAAGTCGTTCTATCAAGGATTAAAGATACAAATGCTGTTCAGGAGTTTTAATTCATTATTTAGAAGTTAGCGAGGGGTTAATGAGAGGGACATAAGCCAGCTGAAAGAGAGGGGCAGGGGGGAAGCATGGTGGTCATAGAATTTCTACAGTGGTAACACAGTCCAAAGTCCAAATTATTTAGTTTGAGGATAAGAGGTCAATGATTTTAACAAAGCTGGGTACATAGATCATAAATAAAAGGAGATATTCCTGGAACCCCAGTTATCATTAAAAAAAAAAGACTCCATTCAGTATCTTCTCTCACACATGTACTCCAGATAAGATCTTCAGCCTCCAGCAGCCGCTGCAAACAGACCTCTGCTCCTCTCCTCTCCACACAGGTAGCACCGGTGCAAACCCTCCGTCCAGAGAAGACAGCATACAGCTAGCAATCCCCCTCTCACCACCTCATGTACCACTGCGGAAGTTCCCAACACCAAGATAATTTTCCTCCAAATACATTGACCGGGACCAAGAAGACTCAGCTGGGTGCATCAAAGGGAGCTGAGCGGCATGTTCTGGATCATACCGAGCGGTTGTGGGCTAACAGCTTCACCACATGGACTGCGCGTCCCAGACTAGATAGCAGCGAGGTGGGTAGAGGGGGCGGAGTCCAGTGTTACTCGTCAGACGCTCACCATGCACACATTTACTCTGACCAATATGACTTAATTTATAATAATTTTAAATATTGGCCACTTCATTATCTGCTGGCTAGCAATCTTATCTTTCAGCAGCTATATATTCATTTTCTAAAATCTTGTGAAGCATTTTGCAATTGCCTTTCCTATAGAGGATCCTTTGGCAATGTATAGACACGTAGCCACAAAATTGGGTAGCGGGCTGTGCACTGGCCTTGCGATATGCCCCCAATGTCTGAGATGGGCATAACCCTTTAAGATACTGTACATCAAGTGTCAGGGGATAGTTGGGAGCTGCCCCATACACATTAGAGTGTCCGCCTAACCCTCTGTTCTCAGCAGGTTTGGCAGACAATACACTAATGTGGGGGATCTGACTGTTATCCAGTTACAAATATGTTGAAAATACCTTGTAGAACTGCTTCAGTAAGCTTTCAAAGAAATAAAAACTTAGTGGGTAAAATTATTCTGAAATTTTTGACAACATTGCTAAACCTTAATAAACCTAAAATAATTTAATACATATAATTTCTGTACAATTAAAATATAAGAGAGAAAAAAAAATCCTTCTAGACTCTGTCTATGGTATACCGATCAATTCTCTTCTGTAACAAGGCTATTTTTTGCTCAGCTTGCACTTATATAAATGTTTACATCATCTTATTCTCATGTGGCAGCAACCATCACTTTAACCTTGATGATTCCTCTCCTGGAATCCTCTATAAATGCCATTATGTTAAAGTCCTATGTGTACCATTATACAGACCTATGTGCCTTTTGTTAATACAACATCCATTGCCTGTAACCTGCTTTTTGTATTTCTGATGCTTACTTTTTTAACTCCTTAACAACCAGAACTATTTGGGCCTAGAAGGATTTTTTTTATTTAGAAAAAGCACAAGCAGTCTGTGCTAGCAGATTATGTGTAGCCAACCTAAGATTTTTAAAGCACCTTCTCCTGTGGGAGGGTGCCTGAGCAATAGGTTCTAGTTGTCTCAGTTGTCTAGTTTCCTGCAAAGGTGTGCTACTTGTCTTGTTTGCCCTCCTGTCTGGTTTCTCTGCAGCAGAGTGCAGATTCTTTAATGGAGGTAAAGGGGTGGGGGGTGCTTAGATAATGCCTTTAGGAGTAGCCACAAGTCAAATCTATTTAGTAGACACAGTGGCTCTATTTCTACTGTGTAATAAGAAGCTGTAACTTTTTTTTTTTTTTTTTTACATAAAAGGTATGTGGACTTGGTTTTTTGTATGAGTTGTATTTTTAAAACACACCATTTCAGGGTACTATAACCAGGCTCGGACTGGCCCCCAGGAGTACAGGGGAATCCCCCGGTGGGCCCCTGAGCAATGTGGGCCACTTGTCTCCCACCCCCTGCACAAGTGGCACATAACACATTAAATTTACTGTACTACATACATGTATTCAATCTACAGCACCTCAACCAGCCTATGTTCATATAAAAAACTTGTTAAATTATTGATTATATTCGAATGTATGGTACGGTGGGCCCCCCAAATAAATTTTACTGGTGGGCCCTAGGTACCCCAGTCCGACACTGACTATAACTGCTGTGAGTGTGTGCTGTACGGAAATTATGAACATTGTGAGACAGTGACAGGTCTCACGCAGGTTGGAGGCCAGGAAGGGGTGGATAGTGCGGTCCACACCCCTGTTCCACTGTTCCACCCCTGTTTTTTCTTGGACTTTCTTGGTCCACCAAACCTACAGTTCCTACACTCACCCATTCGGCGGTTCGGCACCGACCGAAGGGTGTTTGGACAGAGCCGGCGGCACCAACCAACCCTCATGAGTACTCAGCTCTCATTGTAGTTGCACCCAATTGGTGCGACTCTAACAGGTGAGCACATTACCTCTCGTCTGAAAAAGGAAAATAATCCTTTACATATTCACCCTATAAGCGCCTTCTCTTTCTTTTTGTCTACAACCGCCACCACAGGTGAGACAAGCTGGAGGTAATCAGCCTGGCATTAAGCACCTCCCAGGGTGTCAGAAGGGGGGGGGAGTGTGTCACCTGTGGATAGAGGCCTGGAGGCTCTGTCAGTGTGCTATCAGCTGGGCAAGGGTGAGGGACCACAAGGCTGGGAGATAGCCTGGAGGTGAGGGACAAAGCGACGCCTGGGAGGGTTGCAGGGCTATAGTCAGGCGGACTACTAAGCACCAATCCCCCACAAGAGACGCTGGTCTGGTGGACAGAGGCCTGGAGGCTCTGTCTGTGTTGACTCAGCTGGGCTAGGCTGAGGGACCACGAGGCTAAGTGACAGCCTGGAATTTGGGGGACGCAGTGACGCCTGCGATACAAGGGCCACAAGGTCAGAGTCGGGAGGACTGCTGGACCACAATCCCCCAAAGGGACTTGCGGTTGCTACAGCCTGGAGGCTGCTGGGCTAGCTAAGAAAGCCGCATGTTATGACCGTGTCTGAACAGCACTCTATAGGTGAGTCAGGGATTCTACCCTATGTTTAGTTAGAGCCCAGCCAGGTAGGTATTTTGTGTTATTGTTTGTTGTTGCTGGTGTTGCACAATAAATGCAAAGTTTGGACAGTATATCTGTGTCTGGTGAAGTTACCTGTGAGAATGACCCCCGGAGAAGAGCTAACCCCCCCACAACATACATTCACTGACAAAAAATAATGCATCAAGGAGGAATTGTTGGAATTAAATAAAACATATGTGCGAATGTAAGGGCTCATGCACGTGACCGTATGTATTTTGCGGTCTGCAAAACACAGTTGACGGACGTGTTGCATCCATATTTTTTTGTGGATCTATTGTAACAATGCCTGTCCTTGTCCGTAAAACAGACAAGAATAGCACATTTTCTATCTTTTTTTTTTTAGGTAGTTATTTAACTTTTTTTTTCAAGCCCCATTGAAATTAATGGTTCTGTATACGGACCTGTAAAAAATGGAGCAGAAATGGAAGTAAAATACGTTAGTGTGCATGAGCCCTAATGATGACATATGTAAGTGATACAATATTAGGTCAAAAAAATAAGTTTATTGTGGAAAACTGTACAATTAAAAGAAGGCTCTAGCGCCCAGTTGGTCTTCCTATAGCCTGGATACAAGATAGAATATGGTTGGACATGGAGAAGTATGCAACCCACTAGCCAGCAGGAGAGGCGTGAGGAGGTGGAGAAGGTAGGAGAAGTGGCTGCAGGAATAAGAATGGTTGTAGTAATCATGGTGATTAACTCTACTACATAATTCCCCCAGACTTAGGGTTAAGAGAGTGGAGGAACGCAACCCTTCTTCTGAGGGGAGCCCCTGAGGAGCCAGTGCAGAAAATAGGAGCGGTAGCTGTGCTACCTGTGGCTGCAGTTGTCCACTGTATGATGCAGGCATCTAGCTATGCCTGTCCTGAACTGCGGTGGCGTTACCTTATCGTGTATCCTCTCAACTTGCAGTGAGGTTAGATTGCTTGATCACTCTGCTGACAAAAATACACCATAGTTTACAAATAGAGTTGAGCAAACACCTGGATGTTCGGGTTCGAGAAGTTCGGCCGAACTTACCGGAAATGATCGGGTTCGGGATCCGAACCCGATCCGAACTTCGTCCCGAACCCGAACCCCATTGAAGTCAATGGGGACCCGAACTTTTCGGCACTAAAACGGCTGTAAAACAGCCCAGGAAAGGGCTAGAGGGCTGCAAAAGGCAGCAACATGTAGGTAAATCCCCTGCAAACAAATGTGGATAGGGAAATAAATTAAAATAAAAATTAAATAAATAAAAATTAACCAAAATCAATTGGAGAGAGGTCCCATAGCAGAGAAACTGGCTTCCCGTCACCCACCACTGGAACAGTCCATTCTCAGATATTTAGGCCCCGGCACCCAGGCAAAGGAGAGAGGTCCCGTAACAGACAATCTGGCTTCATGTCAGCAGAGAATCAGTCTTCATGTCATAGCAGAGAATCAGGCTTCACGTCACCCACCACTGCAACAGTCCATTTTCATAAATTTAGGCCCAGGCAGAGGAGAGAGGTCCCATAACAGAGGATCTGGCTTCATGTCAGCAGAGAATCAGTCTGCATGTCATAGCAGAGAATCAGGCTTCACGTCAGCCACCACTGCAACAGTCCATTGTCATAAATTTAGGCCCAGCACCCAGGCAGAGGAGAGAGGTCCCGTAACAGACAATCTGGCTTCATGTCAGCAGAGAATCAGTCTGCATGTCATAGCAGAGAATCAGGCTTCACGTCACCCACCACTGCAACAGTCCATTGTCATAAATTTAGGCCCAGCACCCAGGCAGAGGAGAGAGGTCCCGTAACAGACAATCTGGCTTCATGTCAGCAGAGAATTAGTCTGCATGTCATAGCAGAGAATGAGGCTTCACGTCAGCCACCACTGCAACAGTCCATTGGCATATATTTAGGCCCAGCACCCAGGCAGAGGAGAGAGGTCCCGTAACAGACAATCTGGCTTCATGTCAGCAGAGAATCAGTCTGCATGTCATAGCAGAGAATCAGGCTTCACGTCACCCACTACTGCAACAGTCCATTGTCATAAATTTAGGCCCAGCACCCAGGCAGAGGAGAGAGGTCCCGTAACAGACAATCTGGCTTCATGTCAGCAGAGAATTAGTCTGCATGTCATAGCAGAGAATGAGGCTTCACGTCAGCCACCACTGCAACAGTCCATTGGCATATATTTAGGCCCTGGCACCCAGACAGAGGAGAGGTTCATTCAACTTTGGGTAGCCTCGCAATATAATGGTAAAATTAAAATAAAAATAGGATTGAATGAGGAAGTGCCCTGAAGTCCAATAATATATGGTTAAGGGGAGGTAGTTAATGTCTAATCTGGACAAGGGACGGACAGGTCCTGTGGGATCCATGCCTGGTTCATTTTTATGAACGTCAGCTTGTCCACATTGGCTGTAGACAGGCGGCTGCGTTTGTCTGTAATGACGCCCCCTGCCGTGCTGAATACACGTTCAGACAAAACGCTGGCTGCCGGGCAGGCCAGCACCTCCAAGGCATAAAAGGCTAGCTCTGGCCACGTGGACAATTTAGAGACCCAGAAATTGAATGGGGCCGAACCATCAGTCAGTACGTGGAGGGGTGTGCACACGTACTGTTCCACCATGTTAGTGAAATGTTGCCTCCTGCTAACACGTTGCGTATCAGGTGGTGGTGCAGTTAGCTGTGGCGTGTTGACAAAACTTTTCCACATCTCTGCCATGCTAACCCTGCCCTCAGAGGAGCTGGCCGTGACACAGCTGCCTTGGCGACCTCTTGCTCCTCCTCTGCCTTGGCCTTGGGCTTCCACTTGTTCCCCTGTGACATTTGGGAATGCTCTCAGTAGCGCGTCTACCAACGTGCGCTTGTACTCGCGCATCTTCCTATCACGCTCCAGTGCAGGAAGTAAGGTGGGCACATTGTCTTTGTAGCGTGGATCCAGCAGGGTGGCAACCCAGTAGTCCGCACAGGTTAAAATGTGGGCAACTCTGCTGTCGTTGCGCAGGCACTGCAGCATGTAGTCGCTCATGTGTGCCAGGCTGCCCAGGGGTAAGGACAAGCTGTCCTCTGTGGGAGGCGTATCGTCATCGTCCTGCCTTTCCCCCCAGCCATGCACCAGTGATGGACCCGAGCTGCGTTGGGTGCCACCCCGCTGTGACCATGCTTCATCCTCATCCTCCTCCACCTCCTCCTCATCCTCGTCCTCCTCATCCTCTAGTGGTGGGCCCTGGCTGGCCACATTTGTACCTGGCCTCTGCTGTTGCCAAAAACCTCCCTCTGAGTCACTTCGAAGAGACTGGCCTGAAAGTGCTAAAAATGACCCCTCTTCCTCCTCCTGGGCCACCTCCTCTTCCATCATCGCCCTAAGTGTTTTCTCAAGGAGACATAGAAGTGGTATTGTAACGCTGATAACGGCGTCATCGCCACTGGCTATGTTGGTGGAGTACTCGAAACAGCGCAACAGGGCACACAGGTTTCGCATGGAGGCCCAGTCATTGGTGGTGAAGTGGTGCTGTTCTGTAGTGCGACTGACCCGTGCGTGCTGCAGCTGAAACTCCACTATGGCCTGCTGCTGCTCGCACAGTCTGTCCAGCATGTGCAAGGTGGAGTTCCACCTGGTGGGCACGTCGCATATGAGGCGGTGAGCGGGAAGGGCGAAGTTACGCTGTAGCGCAGACAGGCGAGCAGCAGCAGGATGTGAACGCCGGAAGCGCAAACAGACGGCCCGCACTTTATGCAGCAGCTCTGACATGTCGGGGTAGTTGTGAATGAACTTCTGCACCACCAAATTCAGCACATGCGCCAAGCAAGGGATGTGCGTCAAATTGGCTAGTCCCAGAGCTGCAACGAGATTTCGCCCATTATCACACACCACCAGGCCGGGCTTGAGGCTCACCGGCAGCAACCACTCGTCGGTCTGTTGTTCTATACCCCGCCACAACTCCTGTGCGGTGTGGGGCCTGTCCCCCAAACATATGAGTTTCAGAATGGCCTGCTGACGTTTACCCCGGGCTGTGCTGAAGTTGGTGGTGAAGGTGTGTGGCTGACTGGATGAGCAGGTGGAAGAAGAGGAGGAGGAAGCCGAGAAGGAGGAGGTGGCAACAGGAGGCAAAGAATGTTGCCCTGCGATCCTTGGCGGCGGAAGGACGTGCGCCAAACAGCTCTCCGCCTGGGGCCCAGCTGCCACTACATTTACCCAGTGTGCAGTTAGGGAGATATAGCGTCCCTGGCCGTGCTTACTGGTCCACGTATCTGTGGTTAGGTGGACCTTGCTACAGATGGCGTTGCGCAGTGCACACTTGATTTTATCGGATACTTGGTTGTGCAGGGAAGGCACGGCTCTCTTGGAGAAGTAGTGGCGGCTGGGAACAACATACTGTGGGACAGCAAGCGACATGAGCTGTTTGAAGCTGTCTGTGTCCACCAGCCTAAATGACAGCATTTCATAGGCCAGTAGTTTAGAAATGCTGGCATTCAGGGCCAGGGATCGAGGGTGGCTAGGTGGGAATTTACGCTTTCTGTCAAATGTTTGTGAGATGGAGAGCTGAACGCTGGCGTGTGACATGGTTGAGACGCTTGGTGACGGAGGTGGTGGTGGTGGTGTTGGTGGTACATCCCCTGTTTGCTGGGCGGCAGGTGCCAACGTTCCTCCAGAGGCGGAGGAAGAGGCCGAGGCGGCAGCAGCAGAAGAGGCCGAGGCGGCAGCAGCAGAAGAGGTAGCAGGGGAGCCTGAGTAACTTCCTTGGTTTTAAGGTGTTTACTCCACTGCAGTTCATGCTTTGCATGCAGGTGCCTGGTCATGCAGGTTGTGCTCAGGTTCAGAACGTTAATGCCTCGCTTCAGGCTCTGATGGCACAGCGTGCAAACCACTCGGGTCTTGTCGTCAGCACATTGTTTGAAGAAGTGCCATGCCAGGGAACTCCTTGAAGCTGCCTTTGGGGTGCTCGGTCCCAGATGGCGGCGGTCAGTAGCAGGCGGAGTCTCTTGGCGGCGGGTGTTCTGCTTTTGCCCACTGCTCCCTCTTTTGCTACGCTGTTGGCTCGGTCTCACCACTGCCTCTTCCTCCGAACTGTGAAAGTCAGTGGCACGACCTTCATTCCATGTGGGGTCTAGGACCTCATCGTCCCCTGCATCGTCTTACACCCAGTCTTGATCCCTGACCTCCTGTTCAGTCTGCACACTGCAGAAAGACGCAGCAGTTGGCACCTGTGTTTCGTCATCATCAGAGACGTGCTGAGGTGGTATTCCCATGTCCTCATCATCAGGAAACATAAGTGGTTGTGCGTCAGTGCATTCTATGTCTTTCACCGCTGGTGAAGGGCTAGGTGGATGCCCTTGGGAAACCCTGCCAGCGGAGTCTTCAAACAGCATAAGAGACTGCTGCATAACTTGAGGCTGAGACAGTTTCCCTGGTATGCATGGGGGTGATGTGACAGACTGATGGGGTTGGTTTTCAGGCGCCATCTGTGCGCTTTCTGCAGAAGACTGGGTGGGAGATAATGTGAACGTGCTGGATCCACTGTCGGCCACCCAATTGACTAATGCCTGTACCTGCTCAGGCCTTACCATCCTTAGAACGGCATTGGGCCCCACCATATATCGCTGTAAATTCTGGCGGCTACTGGGACCTGAGGTAGTTGGTACACTAGGACGTGTGGATGCGGCAGAACGGCCACGTCCTCTCCCAGCACCAGAGGGTCCACTAACACCACCACGACCATGTCCACGTCCGCGTCCCTTACTAGATGTTTTCCTCATTGTTATGGTTCACCACAACAACAAAAATATTATTTGGCCCAATGTATTGTATTCAAATACAGCGGGATATAAATTTGAGGCCTAGTATTTAGGCGCTGGGTGACCGGTATGGATTTAGTGACAGATTTGACTTGGAAATGCACAGTAGCGTGTGTGTGAAGTTATTCTGAATGACCCTATGTGCACCTTGAATATTATATACCCTTTTAGGGATAGATTTCAAATAGCTCTGATATAGCAGAAACCACTAAATTATGAAATTGCTAAATTGGGAATTGTATTTCAACCCAGAACAAAAAATGTGCTTTGACGGACACTAAATAACTTTCCCATCCACAACAGGACAGCGGTAACGAGAGATTTAGCGGGATATAAATTTGAGGCCTAGTATTTAGGCGCTGGGTGACCGGTATGGATTTACTCACAGAATTAGACTTGGAAATGCACAGTAGCGTGTGTGTGAAGTTATTCTGAATGACCCTATGTGCACCTTGAATATTATATACCCTTTTAGGGATAGATTTCAAATAGCTCTGATATAGCAGAAACCACTAAATTATGAAATTGCTAAATTGGGAATTGTATTTCAACCCAGAACAAAAAATGTGCTTTGACGGACACTAAATAACTTTCCCATCCACAACAGGACAGCGGTAACGAGAGATTGCTGGTTAAATGCACTTGGTGTGACAGCTTGACCAACCACACTACTGAGGGTTAAATGCACTTGGTGACGGGCGCAGCTTGCCCCTGATGTAGTATATGGCCAAAAAATAAACAGACTATTGCTGGTTAAATGCACTTGGTGTGACAGCTTCACCCTGATGTAGGCTTTAGCCAAAAAACAACCACACCATTGAGGGTTAAATGCACTTGGTCGCAGCTTGTGCTGGCGCACCACAAGACACAAAATGGCCGCCGATCACCCCAGAAAAAAGTGACTGACAAACGGTCTGGGCAGCCTAAAAACAGTGAGCAATTGAATTTCAGCAGCTCAATGATGCACAGCTGCAGATCGATCGATTAATCAAGTCCTTTGGAGGAGTTAATCTGCCTAATCTCGCCCTACTGTCGCAGCCGCAACCTCTCCCTATGCTAATCAGAGCAGAGTGACTGGCGGCGCTATGTGACTCCAGCTTAAATATAGGCTGGGTCACATGGTGCTCTGGCCAATCACAGCCATGCCAATAGTAGGCATGGCTGTGATGGCCTCTTGGGGCAAGTAGTATGACGCTTGTTGATTGGCTGCTTTGCAGCCTTTCAAAAAGCGCCAAGAAAGCGTCACAAAAGCGCCAAGAAAGCGACGAACACCGAACCCGAACCCGGACTTTTACGAAAATGTACAGTTCGAGTTCGCTCATCCCTATTTACAAATCTTTAGTAGCCTGGTACCCTGCAGGTTCTCTGGGGCAGTGTTCCTACTAGATGAGCTGCTTCTTGGGTTCTCATGGTATGGTGGAGTGGGAACTGGATCACTCCCCACTTTCTAACTCCTCTCACTAGCTCTGCCCCTCTTTGGCAGGAAGTTGTACCTGCCCACTTTTACCAAGAAAGGAGGAATGTGATGGAAAGTCCCATTCCTGTTGCCAAACATACCCCATCTGCTGGTGAACAAAGTGTATAGCATGACATTACTTTACATTGCATTACACATCAAACTATTTACAATAGTAATAACCTCAGGTCTTAATGAATACACTTTCACTGTAGGAAAAACCCTGGATTTGGGGGGCTTCTGCCTGATGGTGTCTGGGGTGCCCTTAGTGTCAGATGTGTGGCAGTGGGATGCAAGGCAGGAGACCAGGTAACCTGGGTCAGACACGCAGACAAAAGATCAGGCCAACGTGGTCAAAGCAAAATATTGTCTCTCTTTTACTGAGTGGGTGATGGGTGGCACATTACAAGTAATGCGCACAGTCCTCAGATATATCACAAGGTAGGCTTTTCTCAAAGGCTGTGTATAGGAGGTGGTAATGGCGATAAATCTGACAATTGAGAAGTGTTGTAATCTGGTAGAGACATTCATGGGAAGCCCTATTTTACACAGTTAGAATGAGACATGTTTAGACAGTGACAGAATTCTCAACATTTGTCCTAAGTACACCACAACAATGGATCAAGTGGTACCTTGAAACTGAACCTGAGTTCGGGAAATGTTTTTTTACAGTAGAACTCAATTTATGAAGTTATTGAGTGAAGTCTCGCGAGACTTCGCGACGTAAAAACTTTGGCTCATCAGAGCCCATACATTCTAATACTGTATGAAGCGCTCGCTCCTTACAGTATTGAAACGAAGTTTTAAGCGAATCGACATTGGATGTTTCATCCTGATAATATTCATGAGCTCCTGACTCTCCCCGCCTACCTGTTGCTGATTGACAGTTATTTTCCATATGAATCAGCAGCAGGTGGGCAGGGGAGTGGCTATGGCTCTGAATTTAAAAAAAAAAACGCTGGACTGAATGACATCACGCAGGACTCAAATCAGCTCATTAGCATGCGGCATCTTTGTGTGTATATTATGAGGTAACCATCTGTCACACCAGTAAGTGAATACATCTAAGGCACTTTTTAGTAATTAATGATTGTATATAATTAGTTAGATTATAATCAAATATCCACATGACAGGTTCCCTGCTCTTCAGTAGTGATGAGCGGCATAGGCAATATTTGTTTTCGTGATATTATGCACATTTGTTGCATAATATTCGCAATAAATTAGCGAATTCTAGAATTTGCGATCTCCCCTCATTATTTTCACGATTGCGCAAATCAGCACTAATGATGCTCATATTTTTTGCGCAATACAGGCAACTACCCATTTTATCAGATCTGAGTAGATATTGCTGATTGGTGCACTAAGTATTGTTGTGACACAGCACTATGTCTGTATGTATGGACAGCCGAGAAACAGTAATTCCTATCACACTACCTAACACCCTGCACTGGAACCTATCAGCTACACTATATCACGCTCTAACCTACACTGACTATCTCCCACTAACTATCTGTATTATGTATATGAGCTAACTAACTATCTAATGTAATTGGATAAGGAATAGGGTCCAGATGAAAGCACAGAGCACAGCAATGTCACTGGTCTCTCTCTCAGAACTGCAAAAAAACAGCAGAAAATGGCTGCTGGGGAGATTCTTATATACAGGGAGTGCAGAATTATTAGGCAAATGAGTATTTTGACCACATCATCCTCTTTATGCATGTTGTCTTACTCCAAGCTGTATAGGCTCGAAAGCCTACTACCAATTAAGCATATTAGGTGATGTGCATCTCTGCAATGAGAAGGGGTGTGGTCTAATGACATCAACACCCTATATCAGGTGTGCATAATTATTAGGCAACTTCCTTTCCTTTGGCAAATTGGGTCAAAAGAAGGACTTGACAGGCTCAGAAAAGTCAAAAATAGTGAGATATCTTGCAGAGGGATGCAGCACTCTTAAAATTGCAAAGCTTCTGAAGCATGTTCATTGAACAATAGTCAACAGGGTCGCAAGAAGCGTGTGGAAAAACCAAGGCGCAAAATAACTGCCCATGAACTGAGAAAAGTCAAGCGAGCAGCTGCCAAGATGCCACTTGCCACCAGTTTGGCCATATTTCAGAGCTGCAACATCACTGGAGTGCCCAAAAGCACAAGGTGTGCAATACTCAGAGACATGGCCAAGGTAAGAAAGGCTGAAAGACGACCACCACTGAACAAGATACACAAGCTGAAACATCAAGACTGGGCCAAGAAATATCTCAAGACTGATTTTTCTAAGGTTTTATGGACTGATGAAATGAGAGTGAGTCTTGATGGGCCAGATGGATGGGCCCGTGGCTGGATTGGTAAAGGGCAGAGAGCTCCAGTCGACTCAGACGCCAGCAAGGTGGAGGTGGAGTACTGGTTTGGGCTGGTATCATCAAAGATGAGCTTGTGGGGCCTTTTCGGGTTGAGGATGGAGTCAAGCTCAACTCCCAGTCCTACTGCCAGTTTCTGGAAAACACCTTCTTCAAGCAGTGGTACAGGAAGAAGTTTGCATCCTTCAAGAAAAACATGACAATGCTCCATCACACGCGTCCAAGTACTCCACAGCGTGGCTGGCAAGAAAGGGTATAAAAGAAGAAAATCTAATGACATGGCCTCCTTGTTCACCTGATCTGAACCCCATTGAGAACCTGTGGTCCATCATCAAATGTGAGATTTACAAGGAGGGAAAACAGTACACCTCTCTGAACAGTGTCTGGGAGGTTGTGGTTGCTGCTGCACGCAATGTTGATGGTGAACAGATCAAAACACTGACAGAATCCATGGATGGCAGGCTTTTGAGTGTCCTTGCAAAGAAAGGTGGCTATATTGGTCACTGATTTGTTTTTGTTTTGTTTTTGAATGTCAGAAATGTATATTTGTGAATGTTGAGATGTTATATTGGTTTCACTGGTAAAAATAAATAATTGAAATGGGTATATATTTGTTTTTTGTTAAGTTGCCTAATAATTATGCACAGTAATAGTCACTTGCACACACAGATATCCCCCTAAAATAGCTAAAACTAAAAACAAACTAAAAACTACTTCCAAAAATATTCAGCTTTGATGTTAATGAGTTTTTTGGGTTCATTGAGAACATGGTTGTTGTTCAATAATAAAATTAATCCTCAAAAATACAACTTGCCTAATAATTCTGCACTCCCTGTAGTAAAGGGGTAGGCGACTTTCCTATTGGTTGATAGGGATGTTGCTTAGCTCTGACAAAGATATTACAGCCTTCTCATTGGCCCACAAGCAAGAAGGAAGGTTACTGATAGAAACAATCTAGAATATTCACGATTATGAATATATAGCGCTATATTCTACATCTTCGCGAATTCTCAAAGTGCCGATATTTGCGATATAAATTCACGATCAACACTATTCAGCTGCTTTTGTAGTATGTTTTGGTGATTATCCATCTATACTGTAAATCAGCATCTTATCAGATTGGCAGCAAATGACAGAATCTGAGTAGCATGTATGGTTCTATACTAGGGACTGCCTGCAATGTTATTCATTGTGGCCCTCAACCACTGGTCACAGACTTGTCTGTTGGCTGCTCAGATGAATTTTATATGTCACAGAAAAGAGAAGTGGCACATAGGTTGATGTATTAATGATGGCTTATTTGGCCAGCTCTAGGGTCCCTGTATCTAAGCAGAATAGGGGGTCTCCTCAACCCCATGTGCCACTCTAAAAAGGAGTAGATGAGGTGAAGGGGTGGCCATATTCAGTACCCCAGAGCCAAGTACTTGCAAATTGTTTTCTTTGTCATGTTTAATCAAATTTCTTGTGATTTAATGCCATGTATAAACAGTATAGTTCTTACATGGGTCTTGCGGGGTTAACCAACTCTGATACACCCCCTACAGGAGACTGAGATGTGGACTGTTTAGCTCCACTAAGTATGTGTCTTGAGTTTGCAGAGGAAGGTAGAGATGTGACTTGTGCTTCCTCCTCACAGGACCAAAGTTGCAGAGAGTAACCTTCTCTGAAGATTATCTACTGAGAAAAAGACCTCACCATTTCTACAGTATTCCAGTAACAGAGAGAGAGAGAGATTTCCAGGATCTTTAACAGCCGAGCAAATGGCGTCAGTAAGTGCATTGCTGCCTAAAAACTTATAGACTTCACTGCTTTGAATGGGATACTGCTAAGACACCATCCACACTGGGACAAGACCTGGCCAGTCATATCTTAAACCCTGTATGCCTCAATTGCCGATTACAGAGTAAGAGAAGGAGTAGGAAGGTGCTGAACCTAAACCTATACCCATACAGAACCATCTGGGGAGATGGTGTGTTCTGAGACTCTTGGATGTACTACAACCGTCATTCTGTACTTCAGTAAAGAGAGACATCTATTCTGTGACATCTACCCTGGTTACTGACCCCAACACCATTTTCTGGCCACAGCACCAACATCTCCTGTCTTGCACCAACACCAAGGGCACTCCAACTACAATCAGACAGGACCCCTAACATTAGTCCTGAGAGCAGAAAAGGGTGTGGCCTCCTTTCACTGCCCCGACAATGGTGTGAGGAAAGTCATTGTGATAGACTTTTGCAGTCAGAACATGCATGTATATGGCTATCTCCATTGTAGTTTTAAGGGTGTTGTAGATAAACATAAATTACAATGAAGAGAGAGCAACAGACTGTACATGCATGATCTCTTCATTGTCTCTTTCTCTTCCTTTCTGGAGTGTGAATTAGGGAGTACCCCATTGTCCCATAAAGTGGCAGTCCTGGAAGTGGAAAGGGCACCTACCAAATATATACAGTATTTTAAAAATGTCATACATTTTCCAAAAATTGATACCACTTTTAAGTTTTATTGCTGCCCTTGGGATTGGTTAAATCTGTCATTTTGACACTCAGACCAGAAAAGGTTGTACACCCCGGCTCTATACACTTCAGAGTTCATCATGCTTCATCTATCTACAGTTACATCACCAATAAGCACTAGAGAGTCAGTTCCATGTCAAAACAATGCCTCCACCATGTGTGATTTTGTGGTAGCCTTCAGATCATGAGCTGTTCCTTTTCTTCTTTTCTCTATTTTGTTCTCTTCCCACCATTTTGGCACTACAAATCTATCTTGGTTTGCTTTTACATTTTTATCTTCCCAGATATCTTGCTCCAGACTGATTTTTTTTAAATGGGGCCAGCAACCTTTGTCACTCCAGCAGTTGTGAAATTGCAATTCCCAGCATGCTCCATTCACCCCTATAGGGGTTCTGAGAACATCTAAGCAAGTGTGCATGCTGGGAGATGTAGTTTCACAACAGCTGTAGTGTTGGAGGTTGCTGACTCCTGTTTTATAAGAAAGGTTTGTTTTTCTGTTTCCAGTGGTTTGTATGTTGAGGTAAACCCTCTGCATTTTCAGCAGTTTTATTTCCCAACCATCCAGTGCAGATGTTCCTCTATCTTTGTTCATAAGTGCGGTACTACTGGCATCATGACTCCAATTCATCTTGGTTTAACTTTCCAAAAATCTTGCTCCAGATCCAGAACTTGTGGCTGCTGTTTATATTTCCTAAGAACATTTTATCGCGTCTTTCTGTTATTAAGTGTTCCCAGTGGTTTGCATCTTAAAGCAAGCCTTCTGCATTTTCATGTGTTTGATTCTCCACCGATTCAGCACATATGCTCCTCAGTCTTTGTTTACAAGTGGTAAGCACATGACCATAGCAGTTATATGCCGTACTACTAGTATCATGGCTCTAATTGCTGACCGGTTATGTGAAAAAGGCTAGAGCTTTTGACATGAATCAGCAGGGGGTAGATGAGATAGTGTTGTTTCTTTATTTTTATAACACTGAGGGCTCATGCACATGACCGTATGTACTTTGCGTTCCGCAAAAAACGAATCTGCAAAAAATACGGATGACATCCACGTGCATTCTGTATTTTGCGGAACAGAACAGCTGGCCCCTAACAGAACAGTCCTATCCTTGTCCATAATGAGGACAATAGGACATGTTCTATTCTTTTGCTGTACGGACATACGGGAATGGAATGAACATGGAGTAATTTTTTGCGGACTCATTGAAATGAATGGTTCCGTATATGGTCTGCAAAAAAAAAACGGGACGGACTTAGAAAGAAAATACATTCGTGTGCATGAGGCCTTACTGTTTTTATTTTTTAAATGGAAATAACCCATTTAATTTGTCATGAAATAATGATATAAGGGTCCAAACCAGTCTATGAAACTGCTCATTAGTTAATTATTCATTTACTTTTGCGCCAGTAGGAGCTATGTACAAAAATTGGCTGTAATCACTAAATGGTTAATGCAATATTTTTGTAAAACCTGCAAACTGAAAGTCTTTGCTTCAATCACATATTGACGCCTTTATTTCCAATCCATTGTCGTGGTGTACAAAGGCTAAATAAAGAACTTGTGTCTCTGTCCAAATACGTGTACAGGATTCAAACCTGGACCCACAGCAGTTCTGCAATCATCAGCGTCTCAGTGCTGCAGCGGTCATTAGTTTGAAGCGCCAGAAATTGCAGGTTACATTCTTCTTTTTGACCTTCTTAATGTTTCATTTTTTCAATAGCATTCATATAAGCCCATGTGGGAGGGCCATTATTAATTTCAAGGTTAGGCAAGATAATTGGCTTTCTTTGTGGATTGAGAGAATATTTGCTGTTGGAGAGAGTTAGATGAAGGTTTCAACATAAAATACATTTTCCCCAAGGAAAGGCTTTGTGCTTTGTGTGTTCTGTAAATGGTGGCGATATCTGTAGTTCTCTTGGTAACTGCCCTATTTACACACTTAGAAGCAATGTCCATAGTATAGAACACGCCGATTAGAATTTCCCTAGTGACCCGTTAATTCCTATCATGGAACTGTATAGTACATATACTGGTTTGAGAATTGGGATTATTTTATCCTGTCAGTCAGAGTTCATGTTATGGTCTATTCCCACGTCTGTGAATGCAGATCCGCAATACACCCAGCCGGCACCCCCATAGAAGTGTCTTTTCTTGTCCACAATTGCGGATAATAATAGGACATGTTCTATTTTTTTGCAGAGCCTCGGCCCGGAAGTTCGGGCCAGCGCTCCGGGAATGCGGATGCGGAGAGCACATAGTGTGCCATGATTGATGTAAAAATGTCATGATTGATGTAAAAAATTATTTATGCCATGATTGATGTAAAAAATGAAAATCTGACATCATACAGTACATGGCAATCTCTTTCCAACAAAGCTAGAGCCAGCCCTGTACCACACATGGGACCAGAGATCTCCCCATTCATTGCTTCAATTGTTCTGCTAGGATGGAAGATCAAGGGGCATGTCCTTTTTCAGGGAACATACAGTAGCCTTTCTGCTCAAGCTCTTTCCCTGTAACTGTCACAGTATAAGGCCTCATGCACACGGCAGTTGTTTTGGTCCACATCCAAGCCACAGTTTTGGCGGCTCGAGTGCAGACCCATTCACTTCAATGGGGCCGCAAAAGATGAGGACAGCACTCCGTGTGCTGTCCGCATCCGTTGCTCCGTTCCGTGGTCCACCCAAAAAATAAATCCTGTCCTATTCTTGTCCGTTTTGCGTACAAGAATAGGCAGTTATATTAAAGGCTGTCCGTGCCGTTCAGCATATAGCGGAACACGCACGGACGCCATCCATGTTTTACGGATCCACGATTTGCGGACCGCAAAACACACCACGGTCATGTGCATGAAGCCTAAGGCTCTATTCACACGTCCGCAATTCTGTTCCCATTGATATGGGGCCACACTATGTGCTGTCCAGATGTGGAAATGCAGATCAGCACTTCCGGGTCCGCAATTCCATTCCTGAAAAAAATAGAACATGCCCTATTCTTGTCCTCATTTGCGGACAAGATTAGGCATTTTCTATTATAGTGTCGGAAAGCACACATTGCCGGTGTCAGTGTTTTGCGGATCCACAAAACACATACGGATGTGTGAATGGACCCTTAAACGGAAGATATGGCTGGTGACAGTTGAAGATTTAAACTGAGTGTAATGTCTCGGCTGCGTGTTGCTTCAGGTACACAGCTTAACATCAAGTATAAACCCAATCCCAATGAAAGATGCGCTGGTTTGCTGAACTGATGCAATCTTTACTGAGATATAATGAACAGGAATGTGTACAATAATGTTCATATGATATGATATGGGATGATATGTGAGGTAAAACTGTGAAACAAACATAAAAAGAGAAATATAAGCATGGCTAATTCAAGCAACATACATTATACATAGCTAATACAAAAGATAGGGCCTAACTAACATGTGCTTGCTTACTACACTGAAACACACATTATCTATCTGCAATGTCTAACATCTCTCTACACAAGCTGAACTAGCAAAACCCCTTTACTCACAGGCTTTGGTGTTCGTCAGGTTTGCAATCTGTAATAGCTTTAAGATGTCCTGTGGATCTGGTCACTATAGTAGCCAGAGCTGGACTGAACAGGATATGTCCCAGCAAGCCCTAGAGAGTACAGAGAAGACCCGCCTCTAGGCTTCAAGAAAATGGAGGGTCTTAAAGAAACAGACACTACTGAGTGCCAAGCATGTAATATACATTGCAAAGGCAGCACACTCCCCACCTGGCGTACCATTGGTTATGCCACTAACCTTTGGACAGAAGTAAAACTACTTCAGAAATTGGCCTAGCATACACCTTGGGAATGCCCTGTCTAACAACTCTAACTTCAACTTTTCTAACTCTAGCATCACCACTAGGATCAGTCGCCACAATGAGTCCAATAGGCCATTCATTCCTGTGGGCCTGAGTGTCTTTTAATAAGACAATGTCTCCAACTTGTAAGTTGGGTTTGTCATCCTGCCATTTCTTGCGTGGCTGGAGTGTCACCAGGTATTCCTGTCTCCACCTCTTCCAGAAAATGTCTGCAAGGCTTTGAACTTGTCTCCATTGCTTAGTATACAAGTCCTTGAGGTCAAAGTCTCCAGTGGGAGCTGTCACTGGTTCCATCTTCTGGGTCAGCAGCATTGCGGGTGTCAAGACTGATGGCATCTCTGGATCTGTAGACACTGGAACCAAAGGTCTGGCGTTCATAATGGCCACGACTTCAGCCATTAGTGTAGTTAAAGCTTCATGAGTGAGGCGAGTAGACCCAACCTTCAGGAGCATGGCATCCAGAATACGACGAGCTACTCCAATCATCCTCTCCCATGCTCCTCCCATATGCGATGCGTGTGGAGGATTAAAAGTCCAAGTGCATCCTTGATCTTGAAGATAGGAACCTGTTTCAGAGTCTGTAGAGATGATTTTCAACTCCTTGCAGGCCCCAATAAAGTTTGTGCCGCGGTCTGAACGAATCAATTTCGCTGGTCCTCTGATAGAGAAGAATCTTCTCAAGGCATTGATGAAACTTGAAGTGGATAAAGATTCAATCACTTCAATATGAACTGCTCTAGTACTCAGGCAAGAGAACAGAACAGCCCAACGTTTACTTTCGGCACTGCCTCCTCTAGTCTTGCGAGAAGAGATGTTCCATGGTCCAAAAACGTCTAGACCTACGTGAGTGAACGGAGGATCTGAAGCAAGTCTGTCTGCAGGTAAGTTTGACATCTTCTGAACCTCAAGTTTCCCTCTAATCTTCTTACAGGTAACGCATTGGCTGATCACGCTGGAGACTAGTCTCTTACCTCCTATGATCCACAATCCTGCTGACCGTACTGCTCCTTCAGTGAAGTGTCGTCCTTGATGTGCAACTTGCTCGTGATAGTGTCTTACCAGAAGAAGAGCGATGTGATGATTCTTAGGTATGATGAAGGGATGTCTCTCTTGGATAGTCATATCCGCTGCCGACAAACGACCTCCAATTCTTAGTACTCCGTCTTCGTCGAGGATAGGGTTCAACTTCTTGAGCGAACTGTGTCGAGAAATCTCTTTCTTTTTCAGAAGGCTTTGAATTTCTTCTTTAAAGACTTCCTGCTGGACGCATTTGATGATCGCGACCTTGGCTTGTTCAAGATGGTCGTTGCTACGTTGATCAGTATTAGTAGCTCTGGAGGAGTATCTGGCTAGACAGATAAGTTTTCCGATTGCACGAGTCAGCGACTTCCATCTGGAAAACCTTTCAAATCTATGGGCGCCCAGACTGTCTCTGGTAACTAAAGTCTTGCAAACTGCAACTTGAGGTCTTACCTCTTTGTCTTGATCTGGTTCTATGAGCTGAAAGGTCTCTACCTGAGTAGTCTCTTTGATTTCTGGCTTACCAAGAAACGATGGACCTACGAACCAGTTAGTTTGCTTGAGTACAGCGGCTGACACCAATCTTGTCCCATGATCCGCTGGGTTCTTGTCTGTGCTGATGTAATGCCACTGATCTGGACTTGTAGACTTTCTGATACGTGTCACTCTGTTGGTCACGTATGTGTAAAATCTTTTTGAAGCGTTGTGAATATATCCTAACACAATCTTGCTGTCCGTATAAAAGTTCACTGCATGGATCTCAATGTCCAGTTCAGTCGTAATCATGTCTGCCATCTCTACCGCTAAGACAGCAGCACAAAGTTCTAGACGTGGGACAGTGTGAGCAGGTCTGGGAGCTAGTTTAGATTTTCCCATGATGAACCCAACATGGCTTTGTCCCTCAGTGTCTATTACCCTTAGGTAAGTTACAGCTGCAATAGCCATAGTGGAAGCGTCAGAGAATACGCATAATTCTCTCCTCTTTGTAGCAGACAAGGAAACAAATACGTACGGTCTTGAAATGTAGAGTTGTTCAAGCTCTAACAATGAGTCTTTCCACACCTTCCACTGCATTCGCTTCTCGTCAGGAAGAAGTACGTCCCAGTCAATTTGTTCCTGCTCAGTAGTGATCTGTCTCAAAAAAGCTTTGCCTTGCATGATGATGGGTGCTACGAATCCCAGGGGGTCATAAAGACTGTTGACTGTAGATAGGACACCTCTTTTTGTGAATGGTTTCTCTTCTCTGGAGACCCTGAAGGTGAAACTGTCAGTCTTTAAGTCCCAACTAAGCCCAAGACTTCTTTGCAAGGGTGGTGATTCTGTTCCTAGATCTAAGTCTTTGAGGTCTTTAGCACGGTCTTCCATTGGAAATGCTTCCATGACTCTGTAGCTGTTGGAAGCTACCTTGTTCAATTTTATGTTGGATTCTGCCAACATTTCTTTTGTACTTTTTAGGACGTTAATAGCTTCTTCGTTGCTGGAGAAAGAAGCAAGTCCATCGTCCACGTAGAAGTTCTTCATGACGAACTGTTTGGCTTCTTGACCATGTCTTTCACCTTGCTGTGCTGCTCGTTTCAGGTTGTAGATAGCTACAGCTGGGGAAGGGCTGTTTCCGAACACATGTACCTTCATCCTGTACTCTATGATGTCTTTGTTAAAGTCATTGTCTGCATACCACAGGAACCTTAAGTAGTCTCGGTGATCTTCTCGAACGAAGAAACAGTAGAACATCTGTTGTACATCTGCTGTTACTGCTACAAGTTCTTTCCTGAACCTGATGAGTACTCCAAGGAGTGTGTTGTTCAGGTCAGGTCCGCTGAGAAGGACGTCATTTAGTGAGATGCCTTCGTGCTTCGCACTAGAGTCAAATACTACACGTATCTGACCTGGTTTTTGAGGATGATACACTCCAAATATTGGTAAGTACCAGTGTTCTTGGTTTTCTTGTAGTGGTGGTGCCCTTTCTGCATGCTCGTTGTCAAAAATCTTTTGCATGAAGGCTTGGAAGTGTTTCTTCATATCTGGCTTTCTTTGTAGAGTGCGCTGCAACAAACTGAAGCGTTTCTCTGCTTGTACCTTGTTGACAGGAAGGCGATGGCGTGGTGACCGGAAGGGTAGAGGGGCTACCCAGCTGCCTGACTTGTCTCTGTAGACTTCTCTGTCCATGATCTCGAGGAAGAGGGTATCTTCTACCGAGGGTGCTGGCTTGTCGTCATCTCGTGTTCTTTCAAACACCTTACAACCCAGTTCATCTGTATTTCCAGTTGAGGCTAAGTCTTCCATGCACCTCTGGATACTCCGATGATGTGTTGGGTTATCTAATCTCTCTTTAATGTGTAGACTGTTGGTACATGGGCAAAGACAAGATGTACGACCATTCTGCAACAGATGTGTTCTGTAGACATTTACCTTTGATGGTTTGTGCAGTCCGTCTAGACATACTTCTCCAACGATGACCCATCCGAGATCAAGGCGTTGTGCAAATGGTGCATTGTGTGGCCCATTGTACTGTTCTCTGACTTTGTGCAATCTGAGAATATCTCTCCCAAGTAGAAGGGTGATTGCAGCATCTGGATCTAGTGCTGGTATTTGGTCTGCTATTCGCACCAGATGAGGGTGATGACGAGCAACTTCAGGTGTGGGTATCTCTGACCTGTCGTCTGGTATCTCATCGCATTCTATCAGGGTAGGTAGAGTCACCTTTGTCTTTCCATCTAAAGACTCGATGATGTAGTTATTTGCTCTTCTCCCTATTGTCTCTACAACTCCAGAACAAGTCTTCAAGGTGTATGGAGTTGGACTTCCTTTGTCACCGAAGAGGTCAAAGAATTCTGTTTTTGCCAGAGATCTGTTACTCTGTTCATCCATGACCGTGTACATCTTGATTGCTTTTTCTCTAAAACCTGCTGGATACACCTTGACTAAGCATATCTTGGAGCACGATCTTGAGCGGCCCTGCTCTGTACAGATCTCAGTGCACTTTGAGGTTACTGCTGGCGTTGTACTCTCTCCTTGCTCCCCACCATGATCTTCTTGAGTTGCTTGAACTTCTTGTTTCCATGGTGGTGGTCCCGGGTGCAGTGCTGACAAGTGTTTGTCACTGTTACACTCTGCGCATTGTATTGTTTTTGTACAGTCTTTTGCAAGATGCTGAATTGAAGCGCAGCATCTGAAACAAATGCGATTGTCTTTAAGATAAGCTTTGCGCTCTTCTAACGTCTTACTTCTGAAACTGCGACATTTTCTTAGTGGATGAGGCTTATTGTGGATAGGACATATTTTGTCTGACTCCTCAACTTTCTTCCTTGTGTTGTCTTCCTGATTAGCTGCAGATTCAGGCGGAACTTCTGTCTTCCTTACAGAAACTGTTGCTCTGCGTTCTTTGTAAAGCCCTGGAGGTTTCTGCTCTACCTTTGGGAAGCTTGCCGTTCTCTTGTTCAGGAAAGCAAAGCTTGGGTCATTGCGTATTTCAGCTTGGTCTTCTATGAATTCAGCGAAGAAGGCGAATGGTGGAAATGCAACATGATGATCTTTCTTGTATCTTGAAGCTTGAGCTACCCACCTTTCTTGCAAGTTGTAAGGAAGTTTCTCGATTATGGGCTCAACTCCACGTGCTGTATCCAGATATGAGAGACCTGGCAGATATCCACTAGACTTAGCGGCTTCTATTTCTAAGAGTAGGTCTCCCAAACCTCTCAGCTTTTGGTAATCCTTATTTGTTATTCTTGGATAGTTTTCTATCCTTTTCAGAAGAGCATCCTCGATCACTTCAGGTGATCCATAGCATTGTTCTAGTCTCTGCCACACCATTGCAAGTCCTGCTGCTGCGTCATGAACGTGTACTGATCTGATCCTTTGGGCTTGCTCAGTGGACTCTGGACCTAGCCATCTGACAAGCTGGTCAAGCTTTTCTTTCTCTGTCAGGTTTAAGTCTTGGGTACCGCTCAGGAAAGATGATTTCCAGGCCCAGTAGTTTTCTGGACGGTCATCGAATTTCATGAGACCAGCGCCCACTATCTCACGGTGCATCAGGAATTTTGCCACTTCTATAGCACTTGTTGCGTCTGGCGAATGCTTCTCACGTGTAAACTCAGGGTATGGTTGCGGCTGGTAAGGCTGATGAGGCGCTTGTCTGAATCTACTTTGTTTAGGTGGTTGTTCTCGTCTGTTGTAAGTCTTTCTGCTATAATCCAGACTTGTATTTGCTTGAGGAGGGAGTACGCGAGCATCCGTTTGCACTCTTGGAGGGTTGGCAGATTGGTCTCTAAGCATGCGACCACTTGACTTCCCACACTGAGATTCTGATTTAGTCTTGCAATGTTGCGTAGTATCAAAGTTGCTTATTGCTGGTGGTGTCAATGAAAGCCTAGGTGCGTCATTGGACTGCTGATCGGTGTACATGGTTGCTTGTGACTGTACGTACTCACAGGTGCGTTGGATTGCGCTGTGGGATAACGTCTGGTTTTCTATGCCATCGAACTGAGCTTCAGCAGCCCTTGTGAAAACTTCTGCCTCGGCTAAGGCTGCTGCCGCGTTTTTCTGCTGTTTGAGTAAGTGTAAAGATGCTTCCACTTCTGCTTTCTTTTTAAGTGCTTCAGATTCACTTTTTGCTTGCTCTCTCATCAATTCAGCTTCCTGCTCCGCATAAGAAGCCATGGCGCAAGCTGCCTCTGCTTTTGCTCTTGCCCTAGTCGCTTTGTCGCTAGCCGATGACAGACTGGTGATGCCTGAACGTCTAGAACTAGTACGCTTAGATCTTGCTGAATCGGCGCTAGCTGAAGTCAGATTTGTTTGACTGGATGCTCTGGACAGTGTTGTGTATCTAGACTTGATTCTTGGCAAGCTGTGTGTGCCATCTTCCTTATAGGAGCATTGAGGGTTAACTGTCAGAGTGCTGTTCCCTGTGTTCTGCATCTTGATTTAGCTGGCAGCGTGGATAATGATGATGACTGGACACAGGCAGTATCAGTGTTGTAGTGAGTGAGAGAAATTAGTTTCACTCCACGTGGCTGAAAGGAGTTATTAGTCCTTTTACTGCGGAGGACGATTTAAAGCTGTTTAACTGCTTCTGACAACGCACCAAAGCCTTTTTACTGTAATGTCTCGGCTGCGTGTTGCTTCAGGTACACAGCTTAACATCAAGTATAAACCCAATCCCAATGAAAGATGCGCTGGTTTGCTGAACTGATGCAATCTTTACTGAGATATAATGAACAGGAATGTGTACAATAATGTTCATATGATATGATATGGGATGATATGTGAGGTAAAACTGTGAAACAAACATAAAAAGAGAAATATAAGCATGGCTAATTCAAGCAACATACATTATACATAGCTAATACAAAAGATAGGGCCTAACTAACATGTGCTTGCTTACTACACTGAAACACACATTATCTATCTGCAATGTCTAACATCTCTCTACACAAGCTGAACTAGCAAAACCCCTTTACTCACAGGCTTTGGTGTTCGTCAGGTTTGCAATCTGTAATAGCTTTAAGATGTCCTGTGGATCTGGTCACTATAGTAGCCAGAGCTGGACTGAACAGGATATGTCCCAGCAAGCCCTAGAGAGTACAGAGAAGACCCGCCTCTAGGCTTCAAGAAAATGGAGGGTCTTAAAGAAACAGACACTACTGAGTGCCAAGCATGTAATATACATTGCAAAGGCAGCACACTGAGTGTGTGTAACCACCTCAGTAAGGTGGGCAAGAAATAAGAAAAAGAACAAAAAGCATGTGGCGCTAT
Organism: Bufo gargarizans; assembly: GCF_014858855.1. NCBI lineage: Eukaryota > Metazoa > Chordata > Amphibia > Anura > Bufonidae > Bufo > Bufo gargarizans. The sequence continues at coordinate 608,022,598 of NC_058081.1, forward strand.
ACAGAAACACTTTATTGAATAGCTAAGTAGCTATACTAACATTTTTAATTACATGCAACTACAAAAGTATTCAGATACAAAAGTATTCAGATTAAGGTGCTGATTGGAAAAATTTAGAATTTGTTTCATAGCACAATCCCATTAAGGGGATTTTTTTTTAGTTTTTGGATATTAATGGCCTATTGACCCCTTAGTGACGAAACCTGTTTGGGCCTTAACCACCTGAGCCCCCCTAGCTTAAACCCCCTTAATGACCAGACCACTTTTTACAATTCTGCACTACACTACTTTCACGGTTTATTGCTCGGTCATACAACTTACCACCCAAATTAATTTTACCTCCTTTTCTTCTCACTAATAGAGCTTTCATTTGGTGGTATTTCATTGCTGCTGACATTTTTTCTTTTTTTGATATTAATCGAAATTTACTCTAATTTTTGCAAAAAAACAACATTTTTCATTTTCGGTTTTAAAATTTTTCAATTAAAACTACATTTCTATATAAATTTCTCTCTAAATTTATTGTTCTACATGTCTTTGATTAAAAAAAATGCAATAAGTGTATATTTATTAGTTTGGGTAAAAGTTATAGCGTTTACAAACTATGGTGCAAAAATGTGAATTTCCGCATTTTGAAGCAGCTCTGACTTTCTGAGCATGTTTCCTGAGGTTCTACAATGCCCAGACAGTAGAAACACCCCACAAATGACCCCATTTCGGAAAGTAGACACCTTAAGGTATTCGCTGATGGGCATAGTGAGTTCATGGAAGTTTTTATTTTTGGGCACAAGTTTGCGGAAAATTATAATTTTTTTTTTTTTTTTTACAAAGTCGCATATTCCACTAACTTGTGACAAAAAATAAAATTTACATGAACTAACCATTCCCCTCACGGAATACCTTGGGATGTCTTCTTTCCAAAATGGGGTCACATGTGGGGTATTTATACTGCCCTGGCATTTTAGGGGCTCTAAAGCGTGAGAAGTAGTTTGGAATCCAAATTTGTAAAAATGCCTTGTGAAATCCTGAAAGTACTCGAAAGTACTGGAAATTGGGCCCCTTTGTGCACCTTGGCTGCAAAAAAGTGTCACACATGTGGTATTGCCGTACTCAGAAGAAGTAGGGCAATGTGTTTTTGGGTGTATTTTTACATATACCCATGCTGGGTGAGAGAAAAATTTCTAAAAGACAACTTTTCCAATTTCTTTATACAAAGTTGTCATTTGACAGAGATATTTCTCACACAAAGTTTGGGTATATGTAAAAATACACCCCAAAACACATTGCCCTAATTCTCCTGAGTATGGCAATACCACATGTGTGACACTTTTTTGCAGCCTAGGTGTGCAAAGGGGCCCAAATTCCAATGAGTATCTTTTAGGAGGGCATTTTTAGGCATTTGGATTCCAGATTTCTTCTCACGCTTTAGGGCCCCTAAAATGCCAGGGCAGTATAAATACCTCACATGTGACCCCATTTTGGAAAGAAGACACCCAAAGGTATTCTGTGAGGAGCATGGCGAGTTCATAGAAGATTTTTTTTTTGGCACAAGTTAGCGGAAAATTATTTTTTTTAGTTTTTTCTCACAAAGTCTCCCTTTCCGCTAACGTGTGACAAAAAGTTCAATCTTTCATGGACTCAATATGCCCCTCAGCGAATACCTTGGGGTGTATACTTTCCGAAATGGGGTCATTTGTGGGGTATTTATACTGCCCTGGCATTTTAGGGGCCCTAAAGCGTGAGAAGAAGTCTGGAATATAAATGTCTAAAAAATGTTATGCATTTGGATTCCGTGAGGGGTATGGTGAGTTTATGTGAGATTTTATTTTTTGTCACAAGTTAGTGGAATGAGACTTTGTAAGAAAAAAACAAAAAATAAAAAAAATCAATTTCCGCTAACTTGTGCCAAAAAAAAAAAAAATCTTCTATGAACTTGCCATGCCCCTCAAAAGTGATCTTTATAGCGCCGCAGCGATTTTACGGTATTTTTGCAGTGATCAGAAAAAATATATTCTGTCTCTGCGGTGGGGCGGACTGAACGCAAGTGTACGCACAAGATCAGGCCTGATCGGGCGAACACTGTGTTTTTTGTAGAGCCTATAGAACATGTCCTATTCTTGTCCGCAAACGGACAAGAAAAGGCATTTTCTATATAGTTCTGGCAATGTGCGGATCCCCAAAATGCGAAAAGCATATTGCCAGTGTCCGTGTTTTTGCGGATCCGTGGTGTCCGTGTTTTGCGGATCCGCGGATCCTTGGATCCGCAAAACACATACGGACGTCTGAATGGAGCCTTACAGGGGGTTATCAATGACAGGGGGGTGATCATGGAGTCTATATGGGGTAGGGCTCCATTCAGACATCCGTATGTGTTTTGCGGATCTGCAAAACCTAGACAGGACCCCAAATCTTGGACCACTTGGGAAGCTGGAGATTTGACTGGAGAGTCGCAAAGAAAGAATTATCTGTCACACGAAGGGCATATTTGGAAAAGAATTTGCAGGGCCTGATTCCATGGTGAAGGCCTAACTACATGTGCCAGACAGCAAAGGAGGTAATATGAACAATCACTATACTTTAGTAAGTTCCTTGTTTTAACTTCCTCTACATAATAAATGCTATTTGCTGAAGTAAGACAACCCCTTTAAGGCAATCTATATTAGATTGATGTGGGTCTAACACCGTGAACCCCCAACAAACATCTGTTTTTGGGCAGTTGCTCGCATCAGAAACCAAACAGTGGACTAAGGCTCCCTCCACCGTGTAGTTCCCAGCAGCTTCCCGAAACAGCTGTAGTATATCATCCAACTACTGGCTTGGCTGAACACGCATACTGTATGTTCTAAGTGGGGATAATAATCCAAAGCCAGATACCTCTAGAGGTGGCTTATCTGTCTAGAGAACACATGAATTGGGCCCTGAAATTCACTCTGCCCAAACCATCCTTTCTTGATATGACCTGACTGTGGAAAGTCCCCATACACTTAGTTGGCAGTCTCGGCTGACTTCTTTTTGAGCCTAGGATAGACTTGTGGAGGCTGAGCTGCAGAGAGAGACAGCAGTAGTCCACTGAACAGTGAGAAGACAGGAGTTGTGTTTCAGATGACCAGTAGTTCCCCTTAGAAACAGTAGTCAAGCAGTAGTCATCGACCATAGCAAGCATTGATAAAAAATAAATGGCAGGTAAGTATCATCTAAAGCAGGGAACCATAACATTTTGTGGTCTTTGGACAAGATTAATAGATTAAATGAATTCCAAGAGGAAAGGGTTATTGCGATTTCAGAGATTTATGGCATATCAAAAATATATGCCAAAAAAGTCTAATAATCTAATGGGTGATGGTTCCACTTTCAGGACTCCCACCTATCTGCAGAAAGGGAACTCCCTTTTACCCATTTGCACTTTAAACATGGAGAGACCATGTATGTGGCTTTTTTCATCCATAATTTGGCAGATTGATGGTCTCCTGAGCTGTATGAGACAATCTAGATAGGAATAGATGAGGTGGTGAGGGAGGTGGCTGTGCATGCATGTGGTTACATTCATTGGAGTTTATTTTGAGATCCTGAGAGTGTTTCACTGCTCCCACAAATTACGGTACAATGAATCATTGTGCCAGCACGCTTATCTACTCCTTTCTGGGTTGCCACCGAGGGTTCAAGTGACCATCATTCTGCCAAAATATGAGGATTCCATAGATATCTCAGTAGAAGTGACTCTAGGGGCTCATTCCATAGTTTCATGCAGATATTGTCTCTTACAGTTTAAGCCTTCAGGATGCAGCATTCCAAAAGCCATAGATTTTTAATGTTCCCATTGGCATAGCTGTATGAACCAAGTTGTTTGACTAAGTAATGGAACCAAGCTGTATGCATAGATACAGTAAAACAACCAAGCTGTGAGCATACTGTAGATACAGTAAAACAACCAAGCCATATGCATAGATATAGTAATGTAACCAAACTGTATGCATGGTGTGACATAGCAAAGGGTTTTGTTTGGGAAGGCAGGTATTTTCCTCCCAACATAGGCGACTGGGCTGATTTCCAGCCAGGTATGATCAAATACCGGACCAGAGTTTAAGTGCCGGTCTGGGTTTTGGCAGAACCTGGCTGTCCTTTAAATAGGCAGCTGGGCTCAGAATCAAGGTCTCTGTCTTGGGATCTGAGGCATGGTGCCGTGCTAGGGGGCTGAGAGCTGCATGCAGGGAAACAGGCCCCCTAAAGCCTGTTGTGGACGCTGGTAAAACCTGCTAATAAGGTGACTGTTTTGTGCTTTCTACTTTCCTTTGTGTGAACAAACACTAAGACCGAAAATTGTTGCTTTGTTTTTTTCCCCTGTGTGAATAAACACTGAAGTTATGTTTTACAAACTGTTTATTTTACCTCTGTTCTGTGTCCGCTTACCCTGCCTACCAGAGCAAATGGATAGACTAACAAAACCATTTTGCATGAGCTGAACATAAAGATCTGAAACATTTTCTACATACACAAAAGACCCATTACTCTCAAATATTGTTCACAAATCTGTCTGAATCTGTGTTGGCGAGCACTTCTCTTTTGCCAAGATAATCCATCCCACCACCATCCCGCATAGAGTTGATCAGGTTGTTGATTTTGGCCTGTGGAATGTTGGTCCACTCCTCTTCAATAGCTGTGCGAAGTTGCAGAATATTGGCAGGAACTGGAACACGCTGACGTATACACTGATCAATGGGTGACATGTCCGGTGAGTATGCTGGCTATGCAAGAACTGGGATGTTTTCAGCCTCCAGGAATTGTGTACAGATCCTTGCAATATGGGGCCGTGCATCATCATGCTCCAACATGAGGTGATGGTCGTGGATGAATAGCACAACAATGGGCCTCAGGATCTCGTCACAGTATCTCTATGCATTCTAAATGCCATCAATAAAATGCACCTGTGTTTGTTGTCTATAACATAAGCCTGCCCATACCATAACCCCACCGCCTTCATGGGCCACTCGATCCACAACGTTCACGTCAGCAAACCGCTCACCCACACAACGCCACACACGCTGTCTGCCATCTGCCCTGAATAGTGAAAACCGGGACTCATCCGTGAACAGAACGCCTCTCCAACGGGCCAGACGCCATTGAATGTGAGCATTTGCCCACTAAAGTCGGTTACAGCGACAAACTGCAGTCAGGTCCAGACCCCGATGAGGATGACGAGCATGCAGATGCGCCTCCCTGAGATGGTTTCTGACAGTTTGTGCAGAACTTATTTGGCTATGCAAAACGATTGTTGCTGCAGCTGTCCGGGTGGCTGGTCTCAGACGATCATGGAGGTGAACATGCTGGATGTGGAGGTCCTGGGCTGGTGTGGTTACACGTGGTCTGCGGTTGTGAGGCTGGTTGGATGTACTGTCAGATTCTCTGAAACACCTTTGTAGATGGCTTATGGTAGAGAAATGAACATTCATTTCACGGGCAACAGCTCTGGTAGACATTCCTGCAGTCAGCATGCGAATTGCACGCTCTCTCAAACATTGTGACATCAGTGGCATTGTTCTGTGTCATCAAACTGCACATTTCAGAGTGGTCTTTTATTCTGGGCAGTCTAAGGCACACCTGTGCAATATTCATGCTGTCTAATCAGAACCTTGATATGCCACACCTGTGAGGTGGGATGGATTATCTCAGCAAAGGAGAAGTGCTCACTAACACAGATTTAGACCGATTTGTGAACAATATTTGAGAGTAATGGGTCTTTTGTGTATGTAGAAAATGTTTCAGAGTTTGCCTCATGCAAAATGGGAGCAAAACCGAAAGTGTTGCATTGATATTCTTGTTCAGTGTAGATACAGTAATAGAACCAAGCTGTATGCATAGATACAGTAACAGAACCACGCTACATGTATAGATATAGTAATGGAACCAAGTTTTATGTATAGATACAGTAATAGAACCAAGCTGTATGTACAGATACAGTAATGGAACCAAGCTTTATGCATATATACAGTAACAGGAGCAAATTGTATGCATAGATACAGTAATAGAACCAAGTTGTATGTATAAATACATTAATAGAACCAGGCTGTGTGCAAAGATACAGTAACAAAACCAAGTTGAGAGCATAGATACATTAACAGAACCAAGCTGTATGCATAGATACAATAACAGAATCAAGCTATGTGCATAGACACAGTAATGGAACCAAGTTGTATGCATAGATACAGTAATGGAACCAAGTTGTATGCATGGATACAGTGATGGAACCAAGTTGTATGCATGGATACAGTGATGAAACCAAGTTGTATGCATGGATACAGTGATGGAACCAAGTTGTATGCATGGATACGGTGATGGAACCAAGCTGAGAACATAGATACATTAACAGAACCAAGCTGTATGCATAGAAATATTAACAGAACCAGACTCATTTAGATAAAGCAACAGAAGTCACAGTTGTAATAAATTACTGTATGTACAGAACCGGACAAACCAACTCCTAAATTAAATCTTATACCACTGTCTCATTAGACCAGGGCTGTGCTGTGACTACACAAGTGTGTACTGCATACAGCTGCGCAGAGATTTCCAGTTCGTGATGGGAAATTTGTTGACTATCTCATGCAATTCTTGTGCATTTTTTTCTTAGGAAATCACACAAGTTGCATGCAATGTCTGTGTATATCCAAAAATCTCTATCTTGTACACCCCATTTTGGAGATCATTCTCGCCAACAGTTTTTTAGATCAAAATTATGACTGCAGTGAGACTTTCCTAAGAAAAGATTAGTGAATGTTTACCTTTCCCCTTGAGCCCCAGTAAGGGCGAATTCACACATCAATTTTTACTGAACAAAAAAGGCCTGCATGCAGGACCTTCTTGATCAGTCTTTTTGATGGAATCTTCATTGGAGGCCCCAAACAGAACTTCTAACGTAGATGTGAACAAGCTATAAGGTAAGCCCTTTGATCAAAAATGATGTAGGGAAGAACACATCCCATGGTCCTATTAATATATTAGGGCTAAATAAAAGTGGCAGGAGCTCCTTCATCCACACATTCAGACAACTGCTCACACATTAACATGCATGTTCTCACACACACAATGAAGAAGGCAGGCTCACACACTCTCATGCACTCCTATTACACATCATGGACAAGCATACTTTTATAATCCATACTTCTACCCACGCAGGCACACTTTTTTTTGCATGCATACAGTAGTAGCAGGCATCAAACAAACATGAGTTGCAGGTCTGCATGTGAGCTGACCCTGTAAAAGATTTTAGGTGCGGGCCTGGTGAGCTGAGGTGGAACCAACAAACCCAACTTGAATTTGATGGCTGCATTAATCTGCAGTTGGCGGTGATACAGCTCTACAGATTGCTTAGAAAGATGCAGATGGAAAATCAGTGTCACCTCGCCACTCATTTTTATCACGATGCTGCTGCTTAAAAGGCCTTAAATTGATCAACAGGCCCACAATTAAATTAAGGTTTTGGAATCGATAAACCCAACTTGCTTTTGTGGTCTGCATCAGTGGCGTAGCTAGAATTGACTGGACCCCAGAGCTATTTTTTTAATGGGGCTGCATCCTACAGTCATTTTTTAGTGACCCCTTCCTTTCATGCCACCCCCATTCCTGTAGCTAGTAAAGTTCGCTCTCTCAGACCAGGGCCGGCTGCTGTACCATCAGTTTTTTTATACACTGTCTATACTTTCATTGTATCTAATTTCATTGTGTAATCCTGCTGGATGGGCCACTTCTGGGTCAGGGCCACAAAGCTGCAGCTTTTATCCAGACTCAGTCATTGTGCCACTATATGGCCTCCTCATGCTGCCATCTCCACACCATGTCACCCTGCCACTTATTTTTATCACCATGCCGCTGCTGCTGATGCTGCTTAACCCCTTAAGGATACGGACATATTTCACCTTAAGGACCAGGCCATTTTTTGCTAATCTGACCAGTGTCACTTTATGTGTGAATAACTTTAAAATGCTTTTACTTATCCAGGCCATTCTGAGAGTTTTTTTCATCACATATTGTACTTCATGACACTGGTAAAATGGAGTAAAAAAATTGTATTCATTAAATACCAAATTTACCAATAATTTGGAAAAATTAGCAAATTTCCAAGTTCCAATTTCTCTACTTCCATAATACATAGTAATGCTTCCAAAAATTGTTATTACTTTGCATTCCCTATATGTCTACTTCATGTTTGGATCATTTTGAGAATGCAATTTTATTTTTTGGGGATGTTACAAGGCTTAGAAGTTTAGAAGCAAATCTTGAAATTTCAGAAAATTTCAAAAACCCACTTTAAGGACCAGTTCAGGTCTGAAGTCACTTTGTGAGGCTTACATAATAGAAACCACCCACTATTGACCCCATTCTAGAAACTACACCCCTCAAGGTATTCAAAACTGTTTTTACAAACTTCGTTAACCCTTTAGATGTTCCACAAGAGTTAATAGCAAATAAAATTTCAGAATTTAGAATATTTGGCAAATTTTCAATTTTTATAAAAAATTTTTCCATTAACAAAGCAAGGGTTAACAGCCAAACAAAACTCAATATTTATTTCCCTGATTCTGTAGTTTGCAGAAACACCCCATATGTGGTCATAAACTACTGTACGGGCACACGGCAGGGCATAGAGGGAAAGGATTGCCATGTGGTTTTTGGAAGGCAGATTTTGCTGAACTGGTTTATTTACACCATGTCCCATTTGAAGCCCCCCTAATGCACCCCTAGAGTAGAAACTCCATAAATGTGACTCCATTATGGAAACTATGGGATAAGGTGGCAGTTTTGTTGGGACAATTTTTAGGGTGCATATGATTTTTGGTTTCTCTATATTACATTTTTGTGAGGAAAAGTTACCAAAAATAGAAATTCTGAAATGTCATCTCCATTTGCCATAAACATTTAGTTTACCATAAACTAAAGGGTTAATAAAGTCTGTAAAATCAGTTTTGAAAACCATGAGGGGTACAGTTTCTTAGATGGGGCCACTTTTATGGAGTTTCTACTCTAGGGGTGCATCAGGGGTTCTTCAAATGGGACATGGTGCCCAAAAATAAAAGCCATCAAAATCTGCCTTCCAGAAACCATATGGCGTTCATTTCCTTCTGCGCCCTGCCATTTGGTCATACAGCAGTTTACAACCACATATGGGGTGTTTCGGTAAACTTCAGAATCAGGGAAATAAATATTACATTTTGTTTGGCAGTTAACCCTTTGTTTGTTACTAGAAAAAATTGATAAAAATTTAAAATTTGCCCCAAAATAGCAGTTTTGGCACTGTTTTTATTTAATTTTTTTGACCATGTTTATCTGAGGGGTTAAATCATGGGGTAATTTTATAGAGCAGATTCTTATGGACGCGGCGATACCTAATATGTCTATTAATTTAATTTGGTTTTACACTATATTATCCTTTTTTAAACAAAAAAAAAATACATTTTAGTATCTCCATAGTCTAAGTCATTTTTTTTGTTTGTTTTTTAGCCGATTGGGGATTTTTTTTGCAGGATGAGAGGACAGTTTTATTGGCACTATTTTGGGGGGCATATGATTTTTTGATCGCTTGCTATTACACTTTTTGTGATGTAAGGTGACCAAAAAAATGCCTTTTTTACAACCTTTTAAAAAAAAAAAAAAAGATTTGACCGTGTTCAGGTTAGGTCGATATTTTTATAGAACAGATTCTTACTGATGCAGCGATACCTAATATGTCTACTTTTTTATTTCTTTTAGTTTTACAAAATTTTTATTTTTATTTTTATCAATTTTTGGGGTGTCTCAAGTCTGAGAACCATAGTTTTCTTTTCCGATTGTCAGTGTCTAAATGGAATTAAAATTGGGGAAGAGGATTATAAATTTAGTACTCTATGGAAGTATGGTATTACCTGAAGCAACAGTCAATGGAAAGGCCTGGATGATCGAGGCACATGTCACACTGAGTGGTGGTGTCCTTTCGTATCCCCCTCCTGTGACATACTGCCTCATAGAACTGGAGGAATTTCCCTGTGTTGCCAGCACTCCGGGACAGCACAAAAGAGTTGTACATGGCAACCTGTACCAAGTAGACTGCAACTATTTTGTACCATGCCCGGGTTTTGCGCATGGAGTTATATGGCGTGAGGACTTGATCAGAGAAATCCACTCCTCCCATATACCGGGTGTAGTCGACGATACAATCAGGCTTGAGGACCGTTGCCGCGGTACCTCGCACAGGGACAGGGGTGATGCTGTTACCGTGAATTGTGGAGAGTACAAGGACATCCCTCTTGTCCTTATATCTGACCAGCAACAGGTTTCCACTGGTAAGGGGAATGGGGATAGGTACCTGGAGGTGGTGGGTAGGGAGACCGTGTTAATTTTTCCGCACAGTCCCACAAGTGGACGTGGATCTGGCGGCGAGGGACTGGAACCAGGGGATACTAGTATAACATTTAGCCACATACAGGTGGTAAACCTTATCTAGCAGTGGGTGCATAAGGTCCCACACAAGTTTCCCGCTAACACCCAGAGTGGGGGGACATTCTGGGGGTTCACTACGGGAATCTCGCCCCTCGAACACACAAAACTTGCAAGTGTACCTAGACGTACTCTCGCAAAGTTTGTACAGCTTCACGCCATACCTCGCCCACTTAGAGGGAACATACTGGCGGAAAATAAATCTCCCCTTGAGAGACTCAATCGCGACCTCCCTTCCAGGTACATAGGCAAAATTATCGATGACCGGCCTGATTTTGTACAGGCAGTCATAGGCAGGATCACCTTGGGGGGGACATGCTGCAATATCTGCATAATGCAGGCATTTCCGAATGGCCTCAAAATGGGAGCGTATCATGGCCGTACTGTAAATTGGGGTCTGATAGAGGACGCCCCCGCTCCAGTACAGCCTGACCCTGTTTTTTTTTTTTTTAACTAGGCCCATGTGCAGCACGAGGCCCCAAAACTTCCTCATCTCGGCTGCACTGACCGGAGTCCAGCCACCGGACCTAGCCAAAAAGGAGCCCGGGTGTTGAGCAATGAACTGTTGGGCAAACAAATTCGTTTGCTCCACCATCAGATTCACAAAGTGGTCACTGAACAAAAAAAACTAAAATAGTCATATTTAGTGAAGCCCACTGTGGGAATCTGGATTCCTGATTGGCTAACAAAATCAGGAATCACGGGTTCAAAATCCTCCGGGGTACACCAGACAAGTTCACCGGTAGAGGGCTCAGGTGGACTTATCTGGTGGGCTGGAAAACTAGTACGAGCTCCAGAATGTCTCGAACTAGTGTGGGTCACAGGGTCCCTGGCATGGCGGTCCCCTTGCTCCGCCTGGCGGCGTCTCTGCCGCCTTGGGGGCTCATCATCATCACTAGATGATGAGAAGGGCGCGGATGACAAGAGGAAAGTGGGGTCATCCTCGTCCTCACTGGGGCTCTCAGAGTTGTAGGCAAGCAGGGCGTATGCTTCCTCGGCCGAGAACGTCTGGTGGGCCATAGGGGAGTGTGTGTGTGCACGTGTGTGGAAAATTTTATTTAGTGTGCGTGTGTGTGGGGGCACGAGTGTTCGCGTACTTATCCCTAAACCTAACAGAAAACAAACAAAAAAAGCCCCAAAACTTTTTCCCCCTAAACTTTCCCTTACTATCCCTACCTATCTAAGCTCTCCCTAACCTGTCCCTTTGTACCTTTTGGTGGCTCAGTAGGGATTCTGGGCTCACTGGGCTCCGGAGCTGGACGACGCAGGCTGCTCTCTCTCCTGGATCCGGACACAGAAAAGAGGAGGAGGCAGAGCTGCAGTAAGTTTGAACTGCCCACCCGCCCTGCAGCCAATCGGAAGCGATCCTGAGGTGATATCACCATCACCTCTCAGGATCACAGGATGGTGATTGGTGGTGTATTATCACACCACCAATCACCATCCTATTCTGGGTTCTCGGGTCACCAGAGACCCGAATAACCTGGAAACGCAGCAAACCGCAGGATTCATTTGACCTGCGGTTTGCTGCGATTACAGATACATGGGCGTCACAGGACCCCCCCTCGGCATTGTCCCAGGGTGCCTGCTGATTAATTTCAGCAGGCACCCAGTTCCGATCACCGTGTGCCACGCGGCGGTGATAGGAAATACACAGGGAGTACAGGTACCCCCCGTGTCCTTAAGTACCGGGACATCAGGGCGTACCTGTACGTCCTGTGTCCCCAACAGGTTAAAAGACCTTAAACTGTACACCAGGCCCACAATCTAATTACAGATTGAAGAGGCATTCCGATACAACCTGTATATCACATAAAGAAGGGCCTCATTCACATTGAGTTGCGGGCCTTCTGCTGAGCTGACCCTCTAAAACATTAGGGGCTAGGGCCTGCTGCTGAGCTGACCCTCTAAAACATTATGGGCGAGGGCCTGCTGCTGAGTTAACCCTCTAAAACATTATGGGCGAGGGTCTGCTGCTGAACTGACCCTCTAAAACATTATGGCTGAGGGCCTGCTCCTGAGCTGACCCTCTAAAACATTAGGGCTGAGGGCCTGCTCATGAGTTGACCCTCTAAAACATTAGGGCTTAGGGCCTGCTCCTGAGCTGACCCTCTAAAACTTTAATTGCATGACCTGCTGCTGAGCTGACCCTCTAAAACATTATGGACAAGGGCCTGCTGCTGAACTGACCCTCTAAAATATTATGGGCGAGGGCCTGCTGCTGAACCTACCCTCTAAAACATTATGGGCGAGGGCTGCTGCTGAGCTGAGGTTCTAAAACATTATATGCGATGGCCTGCTGCTGAGTTGACCCTCTAAAACATTATATGCGAAGGCTGAGCTGAACTTTTAAAACATTAGCTAATTGAGCTAACCATATTAAATAAGAGTGGAGGGAATATAGACAATCTGGATGAGGAGGAGGAGGACGAGAAAACACGATTCAACCATATACTCTTTTTTGGTGGTGGAAAAGGTGCATTGAAATTCACTACAGTAGATTTAATACATTATAAATGATTGATTGAAATTGCATTTATGTTCATCATCAGGTCAGCTCTCCAGGCCTTGTTCATTTTTATCTGAGTCAACCTGTCAGCATTGCTAGTGGACAAGCGGATACGCTTATCTGTTATAATGCCACCAGCAGCACTAAATACACTCTCAGACAAAACGCTGGCGGCAGGGCAGGCCAGCACCTCCAAGGCGTAGAGCACAAGTTCATGCCACGTGTCCAGCTTGGATACCCAGTAGTTGCAAGGCACTGAGGGATCATTTAGGACGGTGAGATTGCTGGCGGGGTGTCATAAAAGTGTCCCATGCCTTGGAGAGTGTTCTAATCACTGAAGGTATATTGGCAAATGATCCTTGCTAATGTATATAATGTATCACTGAGGGCAAGGACCTAAAACTTAACTTTTATTTATAATCACAATAAAATAATTTGGATAAGGCATCCTAGTTGGTGCGTAGAAAGCTGTCAACGGTAAACAAAGGGTGGTAAAAAGCTGGGAAACTGGGATACAGGGAATAACTATCCCTAAACTTTCCCTCCACAGCTGCTCAGCCCAGAGATACACCTTAATGGTAGGTGTACTCTGCCCACGTACCTAGGACTGAACTGTCCTTGAAAAGACCCTATTACAAGATGCAATTACAAGGTGTATCCCAATTTCACAGGTCCCAACGTGTTTCCCCCTCTTAATGCAACAAAGGGTTCATCAGGGGACAAAACCTAAATGGGTCAATACTGAAAAAGTGTGCGGCCTCTTAATGCACTAACAGAGCATTGATATAGGGGCAAAATGCACAAAAATTGAACCAGTGGTACACACATGTACTCCTAAGATACAGAGTTTATGGCAAAACAATTCGGCAGAGTTGTAACCAACAGATAGAAACAACATAAGTCACAGTCCCTTAGCATTCATACTATGCAACAGTGCAAGGACTATTATTACATGCACCATATATTCATGAAATGCTGAGTTTGAAACAGAGGGGTTATAAACAAATCAATGAGACCATAATCACAATTGCTTGACAGTCATACTGTGACACAATGCATGGGCTGATATTACCTGCATCACTGCGTCCTGTGTTGTTTCCATTAGATACTAAGTGGGATCATACATACCAAGCCGCTTGAGGTGCGTGTAGAATTAATACAAACTCTCAATCTGCCAACTGTGTGACTAGAGATGTGTTCCTGGGGCCAGATGATAGCTCCATTATACCTGTCAAGTGTCTTATTTAAAAAGGGTGTGGGCTTCACATGCAATCTCATGATTTGCTGGCTATCTGATCACTCAAGTCATCTGCTACAAGATAGGCAGGGTGAGTAATGAGAAACACACCCACAGTCTCCAACAGGCCACCAAACAATATGCGTTCCAAGCCTCCTTCTCATGTGGAGAAAAAAAACAAAAAAACTAAAACAAATGGGGGAATTGGGAAAAATCTGCAATCTAGTACAGTTATATAGTTATTTCCCCCCCGTATTACACACGAGAGAACCGCAACATCACGTTCATGTTGATATTAGCCTAAAGTACACGTCCCAGGAAAATAATACCAAAATATATTACAGATTTATAATTAATGGATATCAGAGGTGGTCAAAATAAAGAGCCACCATAGCAATAAAAACTATTAACGCTTCTCGCATAGATACATGGATTCTTATACTATTGAAGGTGAGGTTACTTATTCATAAGGGACAAGGAAAACTGGGTTAAATGAAGCATGAGAATGTCAATCTCTCATTAAGTCCTCCGGGTGACTGGGACCAAAGCCTATAAATCCATTCTGTTTCTTTCTGAAGGATCCTTCGGTCCCAGTCACCCCTTTTAGGAGAGGGTCTCACCAATTCCAGTGCCGAAAATGATACGGCCTTGGGATCGCCATTATGGTGTTCCCAAACATGGTCGGCCACCGGACTATTATTCTTTTTTTTTATGTCATTAACATGTTCCAGAATCCTACGTCGGAACTCTCTAACTGTTTTCCCGACGTAGTCAAGGGGTCAGGAACATTGACACAAATAAACCACTCCTTTACTCTTTAGTCTCTTACCACATAGCTAATCTTCGTAACCGAACATACGTTGGATTTAGTCTTGTTGATATAACCACATGCCAAACACGTACCACAACAAAATGTACTTAGTGGTTTACGATCAAGCTAAGTGCCTGCTGGTTTGGGGCGCGCAAAATGGCTGTGGACCAAAAATCTCCTAGACTTCTACCCCATCTGAAGGTGATGCCGGACCAGCACCTATACTAAATGCATTACTAGGACTAAAGGGGACAGAAGACTTTTTACCAGACGAACATGACTGTCTCAAAGTACTAGAATCCGAAACCTCCCCCAGACTAGACTTGTCAGCCACCCCCATAACAGACGCACCAGAAGTGTTTGTAGACGGTTCATGTTCACGTCCACTCAACACCATCTACTGTGCAGCATATGCAGTAGTGATGCTTCCAGATATTATCCTTGAATCACGACCTGTTCATGTGCAATCAGCCTAAGCTGCAGAATTAATAGCACTTACAAGGGCATGTCAAATACACAAAACCAAACCTGTCACAATATACACAGACAGCAGATATGCACATGGGGTTGTGTGGGACCATGGGGGTAATCTGGCAACGCAGGGGTTTCACCACAGATGACGGTAAGAAAATATCACATTCCCAGCTTATAGATGATCTGTTGGCCGCCCTCCAGCTTCCCTTGCAAATAACTGTTATACATTGCAAAGCACATACTCAAGGAAAAGACAAGATTTCCAGGGCAATGCCCTAGCTGACAAGGTGGCAAAAGAAACGGCCCAAAAATATCCCAATCGGATTCATGAACCAAACTCTTGGGCAATGGCTTGCCTAAAGCCTCCATCCTTAAGCTCCACACACATGCTGACAGAGCTCCAGAGATATGCCACAGAGGAAGAAGAAAAAGACTGGGTTTACCCTGTTTTGCAGAAAAATCCACAAACTGGATTGATCTGCAAAGAGGGGAAACCATGTATACCCCAGCACAGCGCTGCACTTTTCATAGCACATTTTCACGGAGTAGGGCACAACAGCATCAAAACAACATGCACCCGTTTGAGCCAAAATTTCTATATAACAGACATGCAACATTTGTTTGCAGACTACATAGGCAGATGCCTGATCTGCCTTCGAGCTAATCCTGGTAATCCACATAGGATATTACGACATCTTGATTATCCCACGACTCCATTCACCCATTTACAGGTTGACTACACACATATCCCCAAGACAAAGGGTAAGCAAGAATACACTCTGCTCATAGTGGACATGTTTTCTAGATGGCCAGAGGTATTCCCTACAAAGGCAGAAGATGCCAAGACCACAGCAAGGATTATCACTCAGCAGATAATTCCGAGATAGGGATGTTCCCTGTTCATTGAATCAAATCGGGGGTCAGCATTTACATCCAAGTTAAATAGAGAAATAGCCAGATTGCTACAGGTGGAATGGAGATTTCATATCCCGTATCACCCCCAAAGCTCCGGAATTGTAGAACGCATGAATCGAACAGTTAAAGACAAACTTAGGAAAGTGTCATGGAACCATGAACCAGACGTACAACAAGAGATGAGTGGAAATAAGAAGGCTTTATTGAAAATAAAGCTGTAAGGCAAAAGTCCAAACGGATGGCTAAACCGAAGCAGGGTCTTGTGAAACCAGAGATCAGGAACCAGAAGGGTAGTCAGATGAGCCAGGATCAGGAACCAACAGGGTAGTCAGACGAAGCCAGGATCAGGAATCAGCGGGGTAGTCAGACAAGGCCAGGATCAGGAACCAGAAGCAGCAGCAGTCTTAGAAGCATGTGAGCACAGGAGGACCAAGCAGGGAACTGAAGCCACAGACCTCCTATATATGAGCTAGGCATCCAGCTCCTCCCAGTGGGAAGGAGGAGCCGCAGGGTGGGAGGCTACAAGAAACCCAGAAACCAAGATGGCCGCCAGCACATGTCAAACGAAGGAGACCAGCAAGGAGGTAAGACCATGACAGTACCTCCCCCTCAAGGGCCCCTCCTCCGCGGAGTAAGGAACGGTTTCTGAGGGAAGCGTGCGTGGAAGGCTCGGAGCAAGGCAGGAGCATGGACATCTGCGGAGGGAACCCAGGAACGCTCCTCTGGACCATAACCACGCCAATGGACCAAAAACTGCACCCGGCCGCGGACCAGGCGTGAGTCCAGGATATTGCTCACCTCATACTCCTCACGATTGCCCACTTGGACCGGACGAGGCCGAGGAATCGAGGAAGTGAAACGATTACACACCAGTGGCTTCAAGAGGGAGACATGAAACACGTTGGAGATCCGCATGCCAGGAGGAAGCGCAAGGGCATAGGCTACCGGGTTTACCCTGCGAAGCACTCGGAAGGGACCAACAAAGCGAGGCGCCAGCTTGGGAGTGGGCACTCGAAGGTTGAGGTTGCGGGTGGACAACCATACGCGGTCTCCGACCTGGTAGGAAGGAGCGGGCGCTCGTCTGCGATCAGCCTGGAGTCTCTGGCGCTGCGCAGAGACCTCAAGGGACCTCTGGATCTGTACCCAAGAAGCACGTAGGACGGAAAGGTGATCCTCCACAGCCGGAATATCCTGGGGAGAGAATACCTCCGGTAACACGGCAGGTTGGAACCCATAATTGGCCATGAAGGGAGACGTCCCAGAGGAAGAGTTCACTGCCGTGTTCCTGGCAAACTCAGCCCAAGGCAGGAGGTCAACCCAATTGTCTTGGTGATCGGAGACATAGCAACGAAGGAATTGCTCCAAGGCCTGATTGGATCGTTCTGCGGCCCCATTGGACTGAGGGTGGTAGGCCGATGAGAAAGAGAGATGAATCCCCAACTGGGAGCAAAAGGCGCGCCAGAACCTGGACACAAACTGACTCCCCCGATCCGACACAATCTCCTTGGGCAAACCGTGCAACCGGAAGACCTCCCTGGCAAAAATCGAGGCCAACTCTTGTGCAGAGGGTAACTTCTTGAGAGGTACACAGTGGCACATTTTGGAAAACCGATCCACTATCATGAGAATGACCGTATGGCCTCGGGATGCAGGGAGGTCCACAATGAAATCCATCCCCAGGTGTGACCATGGACGCTCCCCGGTGGCTATGGGTTGCAAAAGGCCCAACGGAAGGTGCCGAGGGGACTTACTCTGGGCACAAACGGAGCATGCCGCTACATATGCGGCGATGTCGGAACGTAGAGAAGGCCACCAGAACAGACGTGAAACAGCCCAGGACAGCTGATTCTTTCCAGGATGCCCCGCGGCCTTGGAGTTATGGTAGGTTCGCAACAACCGAGTGCGCAACTCCTCAGGCACAAAACACCTGCCGTTGGGTCTCCCAGAGGGAGCACTAGATTGAGCCGCCAAAATCTGCTCACCCAGGGGAGAGGTCAGGCTGGTGCGAATGGCGGCCAGGATCTGATTCGGAGGTATGACCGAAGTCGGAATCGACTCCTCCCCGGACAGCTCGGAGTACTGCCGTGATAAGGCATCCGCTCTGATGTTCTTGGAACCGGGTAGGTAGGAGACCACGTAATTAAAACGTGACAAGAACAGACCCCATCTGGCCTGACGTGGTGTCAATCTCTTGGCCTCAGAGAGGTAGGTCAGATTCTTGTGGTCCGTCAGGATGAGAACCGGAACCACCGAGCCCTCGAGCAAGTGCCTCCATTCTTTAAGGGCCTGCACGATGGCCAATAACTCCCTGTCACCAATCTGATAGTTGCACTCCGCGGAAGACAGTTTCCGGGAGTAAAACCCACAAGGAAGCAGAGGACCCTCTGGTGTTCTACGCTGAGACAGGAGGGCGCCTACTCCCGTCTCAGACGCGTCCACCTCGAGGACAAACGGCAACCCAGGGTTGGGATGCGACAGAATCGGAGCCGACACAAAGGCGGACTTTAGAGCCTCAAAAGCTCGGATGGCCTCGGGCGGCCAGACCTGTGGATTACTGCCCTTCCTGGTCAGATCCGTGAGAGGCTTGGCTAGCATGGAAAAGTCTCTGATGAACTTCCGATAATAATTGGCGAAGCCCAAAAAGCGCTGCAGGGCACGAAGACCACTGGGCTGGGGCCACTGTAAGACAGCCGAAACCTTCTCAGGATCCATGGAGAACCCCTCAGCGGAAATGATGTAACCTAAGAAGGTTACCTGGGATCGGTGAAATTCGCATTTCTCAAGCTTACCGAACAGCTTGTTCTCTCGTAACCGTTGCAACACTCGTCTGACATCCTGAATGTGGGCCTCCATGGATTCAGAATATACCAAGATGTCATCCAAATAGACCACCACACACTGCTGCAACAGGTCACGGAAAACATCGTTGATGAATTCCTGGAAGACTGCGGGCGCATTGCACAACCCAAAGGGCATAACCAAGGATTCATAATGACCGGTCCTGGTGTTAAACGCGGTCTTCCACTCATCGCCCGCCTTGATCCTTACCAGGTTATATGCCGCCCTCAGGTCGAGTTTGGTAAAGACCGTGGCCCCTTTGAGGCGATCGAACAGCTCGGAAATCAAGGGTATCGGGTAAGCGTTCTTGATCGTGATGCGATTGAGACCCCTGTAATCGATGCAAGGCCTCAACTCACCGCCCTTCTTTTTCACAAAGAAAAATCCAGCCCCTGCCGGGGACGAGGATTTGCGAATGTGTCCGCGTGAAAGCGCCTCCCTCACGTACTCCTCCATGGCCTCATTCTCCGCTACCGACAGTGGATAGACTTTGCCACGAGGAGGAACGGCACCAGATTGTAACTCTATGGCACAATCGTATGGGCGGTGCGGAGGTAGGGCAACCGCACGCACCTTATCGAATACATCCCGGTACTCCTCGTATTCAGGAGGCAACAGAGAGTCCGAGGAAGTACACAGCAACTTGACAGGCCCGTGGATGCAACTAGCCCCACACTGCGGTGACCACGAGAGGATCTCGGCCGATTTCCAATCGAAAGTCGGATTATGCTTCTGGAGCCAGGGGTACCCCAAGACCACCGAGTAGTGTGGAGACGAAATAACCTGGAGACAGACCGACTCTCTGTGAACGGCACCAATGGCCATCCCCACTGGAAGGGTCTCATGAGTCACGTGTGGCGGCAGAAGGGGTCTGCCGTCTATCGCCTCAAGAGCCAGTGGGGAACCTCGAGGCTGCAGAGGAATGGAATTGGCGGCAGCGAACACACTATCAATGAACAAACCACCAGCACCAGAGTCCACCAACGCCTGGGTCGTCACCGAGCCCCCGACCCAGGAGAGGACAACAGTAATCAGTGGTTTGTCAACACGGGAAACCGGGGACGAGGAGACTCCACCCAAGATCTGCCCCCGACAGGATCTCAGGTGCGAGCGTTTCCCGGACGGTTCGGGCATGCCAACCGAAAATGCCCACCGAGACCACAGTACATGCATCGGCCCTCGCGTCTCCGGAGTACCCTCTCCCCCTCGGACAGGCGAGCAAACCCCAGCTGCATGGGTTCACCCCCAGACAAGTCATCCCCAGGAGGCGTGGGAGGAGAGGGAGGCACGGGTGGGACAGCAAACGTAGGCGCCAATCTGTTAGAAGGCCTCCGCAGGCTCTCCTGAAAGGAAGGTCTCTCCCTGAGTCTGGTGTCAATCAAAATCAGGAAAGAAATAAGAGACTCGAGCTCCACAGGTAGGTCCTTAGCTGCAACCTCATCCTTCAAGGCATCCGAGAGACCATGAGAGAAAGCAGCGACCAGAGCCTCATCATTCCAGCCCACCTCTGCTGCCAGGGTACGAAACTCAATGGCGTATTCAGCTACGGATCGTGAACCCTGTCTGATGGACATAAGGAGCTTCGCAGCAGAGGCAGCACGAGCCGGCACATCGAATACCTTCCGAAGAGAAGCAACAAAACCGGAAAACTCGGCAACCACTGGATTGTTGTTCTCCCATAAAGGGCTGGCCCAGGCCAAGGCCTTGTCCGAGAGCAGCGAGATCAAGAAGCCCACCTTTGATCTCTCAGTAGGAAATGCATGTGGCAGCAACTCGAAGTAAATGCCCACCTGGTTAAGGAAACCTCGGCACTGAGTTGGCTCTCCCCCAAAGCGCTGTGGAAGGGGGGCAGAACCGGTCATACCCCGAAACACCGCAGGCGCAGCAACAGGTGTCGGGGTAGACTCTGGCGCAACAACCGGAGCGGCAGTAGGAGCGGGCCCAGGAGCGACAACCGACCCATCGGCAACGGAAGCTAAATGAGCCGTGCGTTCAAGCAGGGTTTGCAACGCCACAGCGAACCGACCCAACAGGTGATCCTGCTGATCAAGTCTGGCAACCAGCGTAGGTAGCGAGGATGGCCCTGTACCGTCAGAATTCATGGCTTGGTCCTAATGTCATGGAACCATGAACCAGACGTACAACAAGAGATGAGTGGAAATAAGAAGGCTTTATTGAAAATAAAGCTGTAAGGCAAAAGTCCAAACGGATGGCTAAACCGAAGCAGGGTCTTGTGAAACCAGAGATCAGGAACCAGAAGGGTAGTCAGATGAGCCAGGATCAGGAACCAACAGGGTAGTCAGACGAAGCCAGGATCAGGAATCAGCGGGGTAGTCAGACAAGGCCAGGATCAGGAACCAGAAGCAGCAGCAGTCTTAGAAGCATGTGAGCACAGGAGGACCAAGCAGGGAACTGAAGCCACAGACCTCCTATATATATGAGCTAGGCATCCAGCTCCTCCCAGTGGGAAGGAGGAGCCGCAGGGTGGGAGGCTACAAGAAACCCAGAAACCAAGATGGCCGCCAGCACATGTCAAACGAAGGAGACCAGCAAGGAGGTAAGACCATGACAGAAAGCCACAGAAGGTACTTTTGAGAAATGGAAACAAATCCTACCTATTATATTGGCAGAAATAAGAATGACTCCCAATAGGAGGTTAGGACTGTCACCCTTTGAAATCCTTATGGGTAGGCCCTTTCCAACTCCTTGGGCAAGTCACCCCCTAGTGGTACAGGAAGGCGACATAGACCAGATTAGGGAAGAATATGTCACAAAACTAATAAAAGTTCTTAGCAGAACTGAAGAAAAAGTTGCTTGTAAGTCTCCCTCTCTTCCACAGGAACCAACGCACCCCTTCAGGGCTGGGGACACGGTGGTGGTCAGGGTACTACGTAAAGGAAAAGATCCCAAGGAGCTGGCATTCGGACCCCCTACCACGTTGGTAGCAGTCACTAGAACATTAATTCTCACAGAGGAGGCTCCGATCTGGATTCATGCTAGCAGAGTGAAAAGGGTCCATGAGGCTTCTTCTCCAGTGTCCAACAAAGACAAAGAGGGTGAAGCAGGTGTGAAATCCCTGAACAAAGAAGGGAGCTCAGAAGATGCCTTGCCACAGGCTGAAGATGAAGACCCCACAATATTCTGGGAGATTTGTTTGTCTGCTGCTGATTATTATTCTTTGTGTTTTCTTGCCAATCGGACTCATTGCCGCTTGTATTTATCATCCAGAGGAGATAAGTTTATTATGTGGTGCACCAAATAATCACACAGTCTCTAAAATAGCTCAGGAGCAAGATCCCTTTGTTCCTGGCCCCTCTTATTCTGAACAGAATAGTATAATCAGGATAGTTTAGGCCCTAAATGTTAGCTCATTGTGCCTTAAAGATTTACAGAGTCCACGAGACCTTATACAAACATGTGTTGTTGCTGTGCCTACACCCGATGAATCCCTCCTTGAAGTATGGTCGATGGTTAACAATACACAATCTTTTATTCCTTTGTATGATTTCTGTGGGGAGTCTCAGAAATTAGAAAATGGCATGGATAATATTAGAATAATGACTATTAACGTGACTGCAGCAGAGACTTGTTTTACTTTTTCCCAAGACATGACTTTATATTGTGACGATAAAGGTATAAAAGAAGGATTACCTAAGAATAGTGTATATGATTACATTGATGACACCTGTAAAAAGAATAGTAGGCCTGCTAGCTCCCTGAATAATTCCATGAGTTGTAACAAAACCATCGTGACACCTAGTTTTATCTATAATATCATGCTCCCTAAGGGATGATTTTTGTCTTGTGGTAACAGTACTTACAATTACATCCCTGCCAATGTTATTGGAGGTCCCTGTGCATTATCCAGGATGACTTTAGCCCTTCCCAGTCGACCCCCTATCAGGAGAGCTTACAGATCAGTTACCAAGACTTTATCAGCAGACTGTGACTCTACTTTACCCCTTTTCAGTCATGCAGAATATATGAGTTTGGGAGTTTCCATAATAGAAGTGCCTGCACTGGCTATATGTAATACTCGTACTATAAATTCTATTGCATATGACCTGGCCAAATCTCTGAATCATACCTCTATCGCCTTATCAGACATACTATTAGATCTACAAGGACTGCGAGGAGCAGTGCTGGAAAATAGATTTGCTGTAGATTATTTGTTGCTGAAACATAATGTAGGGTGTCAGGATTTTAAAGGAATGTGTTGCTTTAATTTATCTGACCATTCCAGATCAATCCAATCCCATATTCAATCGTTACATGACATAGCCAATAATATTAAGACGGATGTTGATTCATCCTCTTGGTGGGACTGGTTATTGAGCTGGATGCCGGATTTGAGTTGGTTAAGAATATTATTTGTTAGTATTATAATCATAATTGCCTCCTTGATTATTATATGTTGCTGTATCCAATGTATACCCTCATTAATTAATACATTTATGAGATGTAGGCGAGTCCCAGATACACCACAAGCTGCATACATTCAGATACCTAAAAAAAAAAAAAAAGGGTCTCCAAAGGATTACCAACAATATTTACAGAAATATTTTGAAAGAAAAAACAAGAAAGGAACAAAATTAAAAAAACACATTATATAGAAATATGTACCGTATATACTCGAGTATAAGACGAGTTTTTTGGCACATATTTTTGTGCTCAAAAAGCCCCCTCGTCTTATACTCGAGTCTAGGTCTGTATTATGGCAACTTACATTGCCATAATACAGACCATGACATGTTGGGGGCCGGAGAAGCTGTTACTTACCTTTACAGCTGCTCCGGTCAGCTCCCAGCACGTCCGCGCGGCACCTCTGTTAAGCTCCCAGTGTAAATCTCGCGAGACACGCTGGCCGCGAGATTTACACTGGGAGCAGACCGCGAGATTTACACCGGCAGTAAGTACTGGCCCCTGCACAGCCTCCCCTCCCCCTGGACAGCCCCCCCTCCCCCTGGACAGCCCCCCCTCCCTGGCCAAGTATGAAGTAGGGAGGGGGGGAACAAAAAAATAAAATAAACAACCTGATAAATATTAAAAAAAAAAAAAAAATGCCCAGTTGATGGGAGTCTCTCCCACTCATCCTCTGCAGCCTCTGTGGGTGGTCCAATGACTGTTGATATCACCGCTCTTCTTTTCTCCTGCACGCCGGCCGTAACGCAGCGCATGCAGTAACACTGCGTTTATAGTATGAGCCCCAACACAGGCTGCTCTATGCAAACATAGTTGGCATTCTTTTTCAAAGTCTTTTTTTTTTTATCCTGTTAGGAAATTTACCAGTAGCTGCTGCATTTCCCACCCTAGTCTTATACTCGAGTCAATAATTTTTCCCATTTTTGGGGGGTAAAATTAGGGGCCTTGGCTTATATTCGGGTCGGCTTATACTCAAGTATATAAGGTAGATGGTTTTTAAGAGGGGATTGAAGGGTTCAATTACAGTCCAAAGTCTATTTTGTATATAAGCTTTAAATTCCATCACTATCTATACATTAGTACATCACGTACACAGGAACGCATAAGGGTAAAGAGTTCTTGGAAAACTATTTCATAAGAACGAAGTGTTTTGCCCACATATAGCCTTGACTCTGATAAAAGATAAGATAACTGAAATATATAGATGGCTAAGACATGTGTTACTCTGTGATTGGTTAACTTAAACATAATGTTATTGGATTAGGACTATATATGTCTCACGAGATCAATAAAAACTTTGCGACTTTGAACAACACCAGAAGTGTGTCTTGTGTCAACATCGCTCTCTCTGGCGCCAGATAAGAATCAAATCAAGCTGAATACCGAAGTCTGGTACATGGGGGGCCAATAAGAGGGAAAGAAAAGAATATTCCTAACAATGGACACTAGATTAGAACCAGATATTTGGATTTTGCTCTAAAAATACTGTATTCTGATGCAGGACAGTATATGTCACAGTAACACACAGAATATGGACACTAGATTATGCTCAGATATTAGGATTTTGCTCTAAAGACACTGTTTTCTGATGCAGGATAGTATATATCACAGAAACACACAGAATATGGTCACTAGAATATGCCCAGATATTAAGATTTAACTCTAAAGACACTGTTTTCTGATGCAGGACAGTGTATGTCACAGAAATACACAGAATATGGACATTAGATTAAGCCCAGATTTTGGGATTTTGCCCTAAAAATACTGTTTTCTGATGCAGGACAGTATATGTCACAGTAACACACAGAATATGGACACTATTTTAGACCCAGATTATGGGAATCTGCGGTACAGACACTGTTTTCTGATGTAGTTTATATTTATATGTTTCACTATATCTGGCCTTGACAACCACAAAATGTATTGAAGCGCAGATCACTGATTCCACCGTTAACAGCAAAAATGTAGATAGATTATGGGGAAAAAAAATGGTGTTTTCTGTATCCTAATTTTTCCCTATATCTGGCCCTGACAACCACACAAGGTATTGCAGCGCAGATCTAACAACTCACGGATGACACTGTTTACAGCAAAAATGTGGATAGATTAGGGGGAAAAATTGTGTTTTCTGTATTCTAATTTTTTCCCTATATCTGGCCCTGACAACCACACAATGTATTGAAGCGCAGATCACACAATTCACAGATTGCACCGTTGACAGCAAAAATGTGGATAGATTGTGGGGGGAAAAATAGTGTTTTCTGTATTCTAATTTTTTCCCTATATCTGGCCCTGACAACCACACAAGGTATTGCGGCCCAGATCTGACAACTCACGGATGACACAGTTTACAGCAAAAATGTGGATAGATTATGGGGGAAAAAGTATTGTTTTCACTATTATTCTTCCTATCTCTGCCCCTGAGACACAGAAGGTATTGCACAGATGTCACAAGTCACTGCAGACACCTTCTATATACACTCACCTAAAGAATTATTAGGAACACCATACTAATACAGTGCTGGACCCCCTTTGCCTTCAGAACTGCCTTAATTCTACGTGACATTGATTCAACAAGGTGCTGATAGCATTCTTTAGAAATGTTGGCCCATATTGATAGGATAGCATCTTGCATATGATGGAGATTTGAGGGATGCACATCCAGGGCACGAAGCTCCTGTTCCACCACATCCCAAATGTGCTCTATTGGGTTGAGATCTGGTGACTGTGGGGGCCATTTTAGTACAGTGAACTCATTGTCATGTTCAAGAAACCAATTTGAAATGATTCGAGCTTTGTGACATGGTACATTATCCTGCTGGAAGTAGCCATCAGAGGATGGGTACATAGTGGTCATGAAGGGATGGAGATGGTCAGAAACAATGCTCAGGTAGCACGTGACATTTAAACGATGGCCAATTGGCACTAAGGGCCTAAAGTGTGCCCAGAAAACATCCCCCACACCATTACACCACCACCACCAGCCTGCACAGTGGTAACAAGGCATGATGAATACATGTTCTCATTCTGTTTACGCCAAATTCGGACTCTACCATTTGAATGTCAACAGAAATCGAGACTCATCAGACCAGGCAACATTTTTCCAGTCTTCAACAGTCCAATTTTGGTGAGCTCGTGCAAATTGTAGCCTCTTTTTCCTATTTGTATTGGAGATGAGTGGTACCCGGTGGGGTCTTCTGCTGTTGTAGCCCATCCGCCTCAAGGTTGTGCGTGTTGTGGCTTCACAAATGCTTTGCTGCATACCTCAGTTGTAACTAGTGGTTATTTCAGTCAACGTTGCTCTTCTATCAGCTTGAATCAGTCGGCCCATTCTGCTCTGACCTCTAGCATCAACAAGGCATTTTCGCCGCATACTGGATGTTTTTCCATTTTCACAACATTCTTTGTAAACCCTAGAAATGGTTGTGCGTGAAAATCCCAGTAACTGAGCAGATTGTGAAATACTCAGACCGGCCCGTCTGGCACCAACAACCATGCCACGCTCAAAATTGCTTAAATCACCTTTCTTTCCCATTCTGACATTCAGTTTGGAGTTCAGGAGATTGTCTTGACCAGGACCACAACCCTACATGCATTGAAGCAACTGCCATGTGATTGGTTGACTAGATAATCACATTAATGAGAAATAGAACAGGTGTTCCTAATAATTCTTTAGGTGAGTGTAGAAAAAGAATCACTATTTTGCAAAGTATGTAAAAAAAAATATTTAGTACTACTTTGCTAAAATAAATTGCTGCCAACCACACACAATAGTCCTTAAAAGAACTTTTGAGTCTTTGAAATGTTATTCACTTGAATAAAATACGATCACAAACTCCCTACACTATCTGTCCCTTCCTAAGCGCAGCTCTCCCTGACTCGCAATGAGCCGAACCCGTGTCATCGAGTGCTATATAGCACCCGATGACGTGTTCCGGCCAGCAAATCACTGTAATGCCAGCAGCCAACATGGCTACTGGCAGGCATTACAGTGATGGCAGTACTTACCTGCACATTTATTGGCTGCTTAGCAGCCGCAAAACATGCGGAGAAGGAGACTCAAGCATGCTGCTCAAGCACATGTGGTACTCGACCGAGTACCGCCATGTGCCGAGCATAGTGATGCTTGAGCTGAACAAGTATTCGGCTGAGCATGCTAGCTCATCACTAATTACAAACCAAACATGGCAGATGCCCCTAGGTCTGGGGTACTGCACATACAGGTAAGCAGTTACACACATAATTATATACTTTTATACATGCAGGCAGGCTTTTACATGCATACTTCTATAAATGCAGAAAGGCTTTTACATGCATACTTCAATACATGCAGGCAGGCTTTTACACAGATTCTCTTACACAAGCAGGCAGGCTTTTACAATGCATACTTCAATACATGCAGACAGGCTTTTTCACACGTTCTTTTACACAAGCAGGCAAGCTTTTACATGCATACTTCGATACATGCAGGAAGGTTTTTACACACATTTTTTACACAAGCAGGCAGGCTTTTACATGCATACTTCAATACATGCAGGCAGGCTTTTACATGCATACTTCGATACATGCAGGAAGGCTTTTACATGCATACTTCGATACATGCAGGAAGGCTTTTACACACATTTTTTACACAAGCAGGCAGGCTTTTACATGCATACTTCGATACATGCAGGAAGGCTTTTACACACATTTTTTACACAAGCAGGCAGGCTTTTACATGCATACTTCAATACATGCAGGCAGGCATTTTCACACATTCTTTTACACAAGCAGGCTGGCTTTTACATGCATACTTCTATACATGCAGGCAGGCTTTTACATGCATAATTCTATATATGCAGTCAGGCTTTTACATGCATACTTCAATATATGCAGGAAGGCTTTTACATACATTCTTTTACATAAGCAGGCAGGCTTTTACACGCTTCATTTTACACAAGCAAGCAGTATTTTACATAAACATTGTACTTTTAAATATGGCACTGTTGTATACTACACTACACATATATCTCTTACCTACTTCTCTGGCAGGTGTATGACTGGCCAGCTGCAGATTCCAACTGTGGCCCCAGGTCCTGTACCAGGCCCTGCCTCCTAATAGCAGCGGGCTCTATAATGATACAGGCAGTTCCTTCCTTCCTGAATCCAATCACAGGCCGCAGTGGTGACCTGCTCCCCTTGCATCTCTACAACTGGTCACTGTAATTGGCTGTAGCGGTCACTTGTTCCCCTATCAATGGATGTTGTTTTCAGTGCTACAGGGAGAAGAAGAGCTAGGCCTTGAGCAACAGACACCGAACGCAGAGGTAGGGACCAGGTAAGTATGATCATCACTGTGGGTCGGCCAATCTGGGAGGTCTGTCTGACTCTTGGATAACCCCTTTAAAAAAGAACTCCCGCCAAAAATGTTATTCTCTGACCTGTGAGAAAGGTACATCATGTAACCTGGAGTGAATGTAATTTTCTTACCAGTGGCTGTATTTGTGATTTATCCTCTCCCTTCTGATCCTTAGCTGTGTCATGTGACCAGCACTCAGACTTTCCAAATAACACAGCATCTTATGTGTGGACAGAAAGTCAGTTTCTCTATGTATTCCTATGGGAGCCTCCATGTCAGTCTCATAGGAATGAATAGAGACATAACTGACTTCCTGTCCTGTGTCAGTTGGATATCAGAGAGTTGGTCACGTGACATCACTTTCTAGCAGGTCAGAGAATAAACATTTTGCTGGGAGTTCTACTTTAAGCATGGATTCACTCGTAGGTTTGGTTTTTGATGCTGTTTTTTTTTTTTTGTCAGAAATAGCTTGGAAAGGAACGAGAGATATAAATGAAGGAAAACCTTCTGGCTTTAGCTTAAATTTTTTTTAAACTGTCACAAAAAGCTGTGTGACCGTTTTTAGTTAATGGTGGCAGGGGTCAAAGAAGCCTGGGAGTAGTAGTTTCCAAACAGCAGTGAAGTCACTGATATAGAGATTTTATGCCATATATCCTAAATACATCTTTGCAGGTTTTATGTACAAGGCACAGAGCAGATAACACGAGAAGTTAACATAAGCTGATGACTACCATTATGTACAGTCGTGGCCAAAAGTTTTGAGAATGACACAAATATTAGTTTTCACAAAGTTTTCTGCTAAACTGCTTTCAGATCTTTGTTTCAGTTGTTTCTGTGATGTAGTGAAATATAATTACACGCACTTCATACATTTCAAAGGCTTTTATCGACAATTACATGACATTTATGCAAAGAGTCAGTATTTGCAGTGTTGGCCCTTCTTTTTCAGGACCTCTGCAATTCGACTGGGCATGCTCTCAATCAACTTCTGGGCCAATTCCTGACTGATAGCAACCCATTCTTTCATAATCACTTCTTGGAGTTTGTCAGAATTAGTGGGTTTTTGTTTGTCCACCCGCCTCTTGAGTATTGACCACAAGTTCTCAATGGGATTAAGATCTGAGGAGTTTCCAGGCCATGGACCCAAAATGTCAACGTTTTGGTCCCCGAGCCACTTTGTTATCACTTTTGCCTTATGGCACGGTGCTCCATCGTGCTGGAAAATGCATTGTTCTTCACCAAACTGTTGTTGGATTGTTGGAAGAAGTTGCTGTTGGAGGGTGTTTTGGTACCATTCTTTATTCATGGCTGTGTTTTTGGGCAAGATTGTGAGTGAGCCCACTAGCTTGATGAGAAGCAACCACACACATGAATGGTCTCAGGATGCTTTACTGTTGGCATGACACAGGACTGATGGTAGCGCTCACCTTTTCTTCTCCGGACAAGCCTTTTTCCTGATGCCCCAAACAATCGGAAAGAGGCTTCATCGGAGAATATGACTTTTCTCCAGTCCTCAGCAGTCCATTCACCATATTTTCTGCAAAAGATCAATCTGTCCCTGAGTTTTTTTGGAAAGAAGTGGCTTCTTTGCTGCCCTTCTTGACACCAGGCCATCTTCCAAAAGTCTTCGCCTCACTGTGCGTGCAGATGCGCTCACACCTACCTGCCTCCAATCCTGAGCAAGCTCTGCACTGGTGGCACTCCGATACCGCAGCTGAATCCTCTTTAGGAGACGATCCTGGTGCTTTCTGGACTTTCTTGGACGCCCTGAAGCCTTCTTAACAAGAATTGAACCTCTTTCCTTGATGTTCTTGATGATCCTATAAATTGTTGATTGAGGTGCAATCCTAGTAGCCATAATATCCTTACCTGTGAAGCCATTTTTATGCAACGCAATGATGGCTGCACGCGTTTCTTTGCAGGTCACCATGGTTAACAATGGAAGAACAATGATTTCAAGCATCACCCTCCTTTTTACAAGTCAAGTCTGCCATTTTAACCCAATCAGCCTGACATAATGATCTCCAGCCTTGTGCTCGTCAACATTCTCACCTGAGTTAACAAGACGATTACTGAAATGATCTCAGCAGGTCCTTTAATGACAGCAATGAAATGCAGTGGAAAGTTTTTTTTGGGATTAAGTTAATTTTCATGGCAAAGAAGGACTATGCAATTCATCTGATCACTCTTCATAACATTCTGGAGTATATGCAAATTGCTATTATAAAAACTTAAGCAGCAACTTTTCCAATTTCCAATATTTATGTAATTCTCAAAACTTTTGGCCACGACTATAGCTGTTTGAGGCCAGCACTTTGTATTGGAGGATTTATTGGAGGCTGGGCAATGCATTGAATAAGAACCAGTGTAAGTCCCCGGGTCACACAGAAGCTGACCCACTTCTTAATGAACACATGATGAAGCAGGAATAAATAGTGTTTTCTTTTCACAGTAAATGAGATATGCAATGTGCTAGTCATTTCTAAAGTGATTTCCCCATTTAGCTGGATCATTTGGAGTATGTGCTTGGACTATATATCTGGATCTGATGGCTTGCGTGCACAGTGGATGTGCGCTTCATTAGTGAATGAGCTTTCCCAGCCTGTCCACTGCTTCTGCATAATGCGGATGATAAATACATTTACAAAATACCCTCTAGTGCAAGAAGGGCAGTAATAAATGGGAACGCTGAGATGGTTTGACAGTTCTTTGCCAAACTCTCATCTGTAGATATCTTTTTGGTAAGGACCATTAATTTTTAATCTATCAGTCTTCACAGTGCGCTGACATTCAGTTACAAAAGCCCGTCAGATTGTAGGAAGCTCGCTGCGGCATCTGCATTAGTAGTAATATCTGGGCCACACTAGAATTAGCCTTAATTTATGGAGCTGTTTCAGAGCCATTATTTTTTATACTTATTAAAGGTCGCTGCTAAAATTAAGGATTAGATGGAACAAAAATAACCATAAAGGCAAAGAGATAGACAGCAGCCGAAGTATAACGTAATAACATATTAACGAGCAGTGTAATCTGCTGATTGTCTTTATGAGGGAGATTATCTCATGACAAATCACCTTTCTTCCTTATATTAGAATGCCGGAGCGGTCTACCAGTGCCTGAGATGAATCTTGTGTGAATTGTTTTTCTGCATAAAAACTGAAATTTATAATTAAAGTAATAATAATTATTATGGTTGACTGTAATCAATCACTAGGTATTCCAGTTTAAAAGTTATTCAGGCCCGTAACAAAAAATGTGGATGACTTTCCAATGCATTATCTGGATTAAAGTATGCACCGCTATATATGTAGGGTATGTCCCCCAAAACATAACCATTGCTTTCTTGTAAAAATCCTCTAATCCTGAGAAATGCTTCTTTTTAGTTTTATGGAGTTTTTGGTACACCATCGATAGGGCTGCTCTGTTGGTGCACCATCGCTCTGCCAGTAATGCCAGCCAGCACCTCCCCCTCTTGTTTAGTTGCAGCCCCTGAGATTTCACAGTCAGTAGTGATGACGTTGGTGAAGTTGCAATGTATAGAGAAGTCTCGCCCACATTGAACCAAAAACCTTACAGTATTTGCATACAAATAAATAAAATCATTTACAGGATTAGAGATCTGATTTTTCCCCAAAAAATCTTCAGAAAGTCCCAGAGGATGGGAATGGTAGTGGCCCTGATTAAGTGTTATGTCATGGTGTACTCTTTCAGGCCGTTGCTCCCTGGGGATCGGTGCAGTGGAATGTAGTATTGAAGAAAGAAGCCAGAATAAAATGTTTAAAAGTCTTTTTACTAAATTCAATGTAGAACTTCAAATACATTCAGTAGCAGCAGATTTTAAGTACATATGGAGGCAGGTTGGATGGCTGCCGTTTAGCACTGGTATTGTACTGGCCTAGTACCCCACAGCAGTGTCTTTGTTGTAGCTGTTCACTCAGCTTTTCTCAAGGATTTACTTGAGGCACAATCAAGTTGCTCTCTATTTGGAGCATAATTTTCAGGAGCAGGAGCTCTGCAGTGTGCTTCCTCTCTACTCTGTCTGGACAGGAACTCCCCCTCGTAGCAGGATACAGGACCAGCCCCCTTCTACCAAGAGGGTGGTTAGCCTTGTTCCTGTCAATCTTTACCAACCATTCCTTACTGATAACAATGGCCATAACATATATAATGCAAAACAATATATAACAATACAAACTCTTATACAATTGTAGTACCTCCACGTCTGGGGTAATAAATATCTGTTTATTTTGCTTTTCAGAGCACTTACCCTACATGGCAGTATGCTTACTTGAAACCTATTTTGGAGGTGACAAACTCTGTTTAATTACACTTGCTTTCAAAATCTCTACTTGCTGTCATTCAGTTGAAACTTTCATTGTTTGGGGATAGAAATCTATTAAAAATGCAAACAACAAGCCTGGAAATAGTTCCATTAAAAATGCAAAACAACAAGCCTGGAATTCTTCTTGTGTAAAGCATGTCAGCAGATCAAAGACACCCCTTACATTAGTTGATGGTAGTGTTATCATGGATCCTATAATTATGATACAGAGCTGAAGCAAAATTTTATTTATGTTGATAGAAGGCAAACTTTATTCTTTAAGAAAATCTGTCACCACCAAGTAAATCTCAATAAAACCAGCTGACCTGACAGATCTGCTGTTGTCAGCTAAATTTAATGGGGTTGGTGCGTTTTATTAATATGCACTTGAGCTCCTAAGTGCAATGAGAGGGGTGCTGTTGCTCTTCTCACTCTCTTGCATGCCATGCCTCCACCACTTTGACAGACAGGGCCAGGCAGTGAAGACATAATCATGCCTGGCCATGAAGTCTCTGGAAGTCTCGCACCAGCGCGTTAGCTTCAGTGTTCGACGCTTCTGCCCTGCGCCTGCACCAAACAAAGATGACAATGTGCAGGCATGAGACTTCAGGAGACTTTGGAGCCAGATCAACTGGTTTTATTGAGATAAATTATAACAGATTTCCTTTAAAGGGGTTGTCCCATAAAAAAATATTCTACAGTTTTCAAACCAGCACCTGGGTCTGAATTCTTTTATAATTGCAGGTAATTAAAACATTTTTACAGCCACTGTAAGTTGTATTTTTAAGGGCATCATTTAACTTATCATGTCTGGTATTTGAAGGTCATTATCACCTACTGACTCCAATTAGGATAATGAGATCAACACCTTTGACCCCATGCTGGGTATAATGACCTCTGACCCCATGCTGGGTATAATTACCAGATGTTGATTCAGTTACATATTTATTCCCAGAGAATTCTTGTACAGTCACTCAGAATTGAGAAAGCTCGTTGGAAGAACGAGTGAAACGTTTTCAAGAAATCTACAGTACGTCCAGTTGCTTTGATTTATTCTTTACAGATATGTTATTGGAAAATAGGAAAAAAAAATTGTGGGGTTAAATAGAAAAAACAAACAAAAAAACAATTCCACCAAGGTTTTGACATCACAGTGTTTACTGTGCGCTAAAAATGACATGACATCCCTATTCTGCGGGTCAATACAAATATTGCGATACCAAACTTTTTTTTTTTTGCTACTTTAAAAAATAAAAATAAACCTTTGAAAAAATCTAACTTTTCTTTGCTTCAGCATTTTCTGACAGTCATAATTTTGATATATTTTGGTCTAGAGAGCTGAATGAGGGCTTGTTTTTTGCTGGAGGAACTGTAGTTTTTAATGATACCATTTGTGTGGTACATACAAATTGTTTTATTACAATTTTTTTGTGACTACAAAATGGTGAATCATGTGTTTTTCATTTTTTTTCCATTACGGCATTCACTGCACAGGAAATTTTAAAAATATTTTAATAGTTCGGATGCAGCAATATCTAATATGATATATTTTTTTATTGCTTATATACACTGTCGTTTTATATGTAAAATTTGGAAAGGGGGTGATAATAATAACTTCCCTTACGTCCTAACCAGCAGCACAAGTGGGGAGTTCTCCCCTGTGAAACTAGTAGGACAGGTGGAATTTTTGTTGACAATAAATTTCCTACCAAGTAATAATTAAATAATTAGTGAAAACCCACCTCTATGAAGGGCCCATCCATTCAGTGCTTTTTTTCTCTGTCCCTGTGGACAGTAGGACGGGTCAAGCTACGGCCTGTCACTTTAATATACTTTTACTTGACCAACTTTTTTCCTACCGCTTGTCTCCTAGCTTGTGGACATCAGGTCGCTCCGGTCCCCGCCGCATGCTGCATCTGCGGGAGCGGCGGTTCGGGCTACAGGGGCGGAGCCTATCGGCTCGGCCACCTACAGGACTCAGATCGCCGGCGTCTCTCGCCGGCTCCTGCTGCATGGCCGACAGGAAGTGCGTCATTGACGACTTCCGGTTTCGGCCAGCGCTGTTAAAATCAAAACGCAGCTGTGTTTTACTTACTTGAGCCCTACGGCCTGCATATTTAATAATATATAGTATATATATATATATATGTTTTAAAAATGTATATTTCTAAGTGAAACATAAGTAAGGCGGTGTTATCCGGAGGGGGCCGATCTAGGGTTAAGAGGTGGAGCCTTCCACCTATGTAAGCCCACAACAAGAGGAGTACTTCCTCTTTCTTAGCAGAGAGCTAAGGCTACAGTTCTGTGCCTGCTAAACTACTACTGAGAGCTAAAGCTACAACTGTGGCTATTACTACTACTTCTGAACATTCCTTTTCAGATGGCATCTCCTAACGGTGATCAGCACGGTAAATCCACCCATAAGCAGAGACATTTAGTCTGTGCTTCCTGCGAGATTCCAATGCCGGACTCCTACGAGTACAATCGGTGTCCATCATGTCGTCCACCTCTGTCGCAACCCACTATAAGCAACATGTTCGGGTGGATGAAAGACTTCATGGGAAATTCTATTTCCAAAATTAAAAGCGCCCTCGCCTCAAAAAGACCAAGAGAATCGTCTCCGGGTCCGATGCCTATGCTCGAAGAGATTTCCGTGGATAACCATTCCTCCTCTTCCTCTGCCGACGAAGATTTGCCGTTTCTGTTTCCAGCTGAGAAGACTCAAAGGCTTTTACGCTCCACCCGGTCAAGGGACCGTGATGTTGAGCAAGGGGAAGCTCCGCCATCCACTTCTAGGGGGTTAAGAATCTTCAAAGTGGACGAAAACCTTAAACGTTTTATGCTTACAGAATGGAAACACCCGGAGAAGGGTCCAGTCCTCAATAAGAGGTTTAAACTCATGTTCCCCCTCCAGGAATCGGAATCTGACCTTTGGGTACTGCCTCCAAAGGTTGACATGCACCTTAAGGCGCAATTATTCTGCTGCGGCAGCCTCCACGTCAGTAGCTGTCGCCTCCTCTGAGACTGCGGACTTTGTACATTCCCACATTTTAAGAATTCAGGCT
This sequence comes from Bufo gargarizans, assembly GCF_014858855.1. Lineage (NCBI taxonomy): Eukaryota > Metazoa > Chordata > Amphibia > Anura > Bufonidae > Bufo > Bufo gargarizans. Next base: position 608,058,992 of record NC_058081.1, read on the forward strand.
GACCTAGAGGCTAGTGTGGCCAGAACGGATATTCTGGACCAATTCAAGACTCTCCTATTGGGAGTGGATTTTCTTTGTGACGCCTCTGCGCAACATTTGAAGCTGGCTGCAAAAAGTATGGCGTTTTCTTCTGCCAGCTGTAGGCCCCTTTGGTTGTGACCATGGGTCACTGATAATACCTCCAAGTTCAACCTTTGTGGCCTACCCTATGAGCCATGAAGGCTTTTTGGTTCTGAACTGGATAAGCTCATGGAAAGCTTGGCAGATAAGAAAGGGAAAAATCTCCCTTAACAGTCCTTTTGGGGTCGCAGTAGGTCCAGACGCAGACGCGGTCTTGGTAGAGGCAGTGAAAGTAAAGCGGACCTATGACTCTCCCGCTTACCTTCTCCCTTCCCCTCCAGACCCTCCGTTCAATTCTCCGGTCGGAGGTCATTTAAGTTTTTTTCGGCAGACCTGGCTGCAAGAGAGCCCGGACCAGTGGGTCCTAAATATAATTATGTTCGGTTACACAATAGATTTCGTGTCTCCCCCTCAGGAGAAATTTGTGTTAACCCGACCTTTACCCCAAATCAAACAAAAGATTCTGGAGGATGCAGTCCTCCTTTATATCCACAAAAAATCCCTAGAGGAGGTTCCCTTCCCCGAACGAGGGCGAGGGGTGTATTCCCCCATATTTCTAGTCCCAAAGCCTTCTGGAGACTGGCGCATGATAATAGATCTACACTACCTAAATCGCTTCATAAGACAGAAGCGCTTCAGAATGGAGACCATTTGTTCCTTAATCAACATCCTAGATCCCGAAGACTTTATGGTCACCATAGACCTAAAGGACACTTATCTTCATGTCCCTATTCATCCAACTCACCGAAAGTTCCTAAGAGTTGCGGTCTCCATAAAAAGTGTGGTAAAGCATTACCAGTTTGCTGTTCTACCCTTTGGCATCTCTTCCGCACCCCACACCTTTACCAAGGTTGTGGCTCCGGTTGTTGCCAAGCTCAGGCTTCAAGGACTAGAAATCGTGCCATATCTAGATGATTGGCTCTTAAAAGCTGCGTCTATAGACGTTCTTCTGTCCCATCTTCATCTGGCTCTTCAGACTCTCCAGCAGTTGGGCTGGCTGATAAATTGGGGAAAATCCCAAATCATACCTTCCACTTCCAGGGTGTTCCTGGTGTTTATAGTGGATTCTCAAAGGATGACTCTCTTTTAGAGTTGAGCGAACACCTGGATGTTCGGGTTCGAGAAGTTCGGCCGAACATCCCGGAAATGTTCGGGTTCGGGATCCGAACCCGATCCGAACTTCGTCCCGAACCCGAACCCCATTGAAGTCAATGGGGACCCGAACTTTTCGGCACTAAAAAGGCTGTAAAACAGCCCAGGAAAGAGCTAGAGGGCTGCAAAAGGCAGCAACATGTAGGTAAATCCCCTTCAAACAAATGTGGATAGGGAAATGAATTAAAATAAAAATTAAATAAATAAAAATTAACCAAAATCAATTGGAGAGAGGTTCCATAGCAGAGAATCTGGCTTCCCGTCACCCACCACTGGAACAGTCCATTCTCAGATATTTAGGCCCCGGCACCCAGGCAGAGGAGAGAGGTCCCGTAACAGAGAATCTGTCTTCATGTCAGCAGAGAATTAGTCTGCATGTCATAGCAGAGAATGAGGCTTCACGTCAGCCACCACTGCAACAGTCCATTGGCATATATTTAGGCCCAGCACCCAGGCAGAGGAGGGAGGTCCCGTAACAGAGAATCTGTCTTCATGTCAGCAGAGAATTAGTCTGCATGTCATAGCAGAGAATGAGGCTTCACGTCAGCCACCACTGCAACAGTCCATTGGCATATATTTAGGCCCAGCACACACACAGGCAGAGGAGAGAGGTCCCGTAACAGAGAATCTGGCTTCATGTCAGCAGAGAATCAGTCTGCATGTCATAGCAGAGAATGAGGCTTCACGTCAGCCACCACTGCAACAGTCCATTGGCATATATTTAGGCCCAGCACACACACAGGCAGAGGAGAGAGGTCCCGTAACAGAGGATCTGGCTTCATGTCAGCAGAGAATCAGTCTGCATGTCATAGCAGAGAATCAGGCTTCACGTCAGCCACCACTGCAACAGTCCATTGTCATAAATTTAGGCCCAGCACCCAGGCAGAGGAGAGAGGTCCCGTAACAGACAATCTGGCTTCATGTCAGCAGAGAATTAGTCTGCATGTCATAGCAGAGAATGAGGCTTCACGTCAGCCACCACTGCAACAGTCCATTGGCATATATTTAGGCCTAGCACACAGGCAGAGGAGAGAGGTCCCGTAACAGACAATCTGGCTTCATGTCAGCAGAGAATCAGTCTGCATGTCATAGCAGAGAATGAGGCTTCACGTCACCCACCACTGCAACAGTCCATTGGCATATATTTAGGCCTAGCACACAGGCAGAGCAGAGAGGTCCCGTAACAGACAATCTGGCTTCATGACAGCAGAGAATAAGTCTGCATGTCATAGCAGAGAATGAGGCTTCACGTCACCCACCACTGCAACAGTCCATTGGCATATATTTAGGCCTAGCACACAGGCAGAGCAGAGAGGTCCCGTAACAGACGATCTGGCTTCATGTCAGCAGAGAATCAGTCTGCATGTCATAGCAGAGAATGAGGCTTCACGTCAGCCACCACTGCAACAGTCCATTGGCATATATTTAGGCCTAGCACACAGGCAGAGGAGAGAGGTCCCGTAACAGACAATCTGGCTTCATGTCAGCAGAGAATCAGTCTGCATGTCATAGCAGAGAATGAGGCTTCACGTCACCCACCACTGCAACAGTCCATTGGCATATATTTAGGCCCAGCACCCAGGCAGAGGAGGGAGGTCCCGTAACAGAGAATCTGTCTTCATGTCAGCAGAGAATTAGTCTGCATGTCATAGCAGAGAATGAGGCTTCACGTCAGCCACCACTGCAACAGTCCATTGGCATATATTTAGGCCCAGCACCCAGGCAGAGGAGGGAGGTCCCGTAACAGAGAATCTGTCTTCATGTCAGCAGAGAATTAGTCTGCATGTCATAGCAGAGAATGAGGCTTCACGTCAGCCACCACTGCAACAGTCCATTGGCATATATTTAGGCCCAGCACCCAGGCAGAGGAGGGAGGTCCCGTAACAGACAATCTGGCTTCATGTCAGCAGAGAATCAGTCTGCATGTCATAGCAGAGAATGAGGCTTCACGTCACCCACCACTGCAACAGTCCATTGGCATATATTTAGGCCCAGCACCCAGGCAGAGGAGGGAGGTCCCGTAACAGAGAATCTGTCTTCATGTCAGCAGAGAATTAGTCTGCATGTCATAGCAGAGAATGAGGCTTCACGTCAGCCACCACTGCAACAGTCCATTGGCATATATTTAGGCCCAGCACCCAGGCAGAGGAGGGAGGTCCCGTAACAGAGAATCTGTCTTCATGTCAGCAGAGAATTAGTCTGCATGTCATAGCAGAGAATGAGGCTTCACGTCAGCCACCACTGCAACAGTCCATTGGCATATATTTAGGCCCAGCACACACACAGGCAGAGGAGAGAGGTCCCGTAACAGAGAATCTGGCTTCATGTCAGCAGAGAATCAGTCTGCATGTCATAGCAGAGAATGAGGCTTCACGTCAGCCACCACTGCAACAGTCCATTGGCATATATTTAGGCCCAGCACACACACAGGCAGAGGAGAGAGGTCCCGTAACAGAGAATCTGGCTTCATGTCAGCAGAGAATCAGTCTGCATGTCATAGCAGAGAATGAGGCTTCACGTCAGCCACCACTGCAACAGTCCATTGGCATATATTTAGGCCCAGCACACACACAGGCAGAGGAGAGAGGTCCCGTAACAGAGAATCTGGCTTCATGTCAGCAGAGAATCAGTCTGCATGTCATAGCAGAGAATGAGGCTTCACGTCAGCCACCACTGCAACAGTCCATTGGCATATATTTAGGCCCAGCACACACACAGGCAGAGGAGAGAGGTCCCGTAACAGAGGATCTGGCTTCATGTCAGCAGAGAATCAGTCTGCATGTCATAGCAGAGAATCAGGCTTCACGTCAGCCACCACTGCAACAGTCCATTGTCATAAATTTAGGCCCAGCACCCAGGCAGAGGAGAGAGGTCCCGTAACAGACAATCTGGCTTCATGTCAGCAGAGAATTAGTCTGCATGTCATAGCAGAGAATGAGGCTTCACGTCAGCCACCACTGCAACAGTCCATTGGCATATATTTAGGCCTAGCACACAGGCAGAGGAGAGAGGTCCCGTAACAGACAATCTGGCTTCATGTCAGCAGAGAATCAGTCTGCATGTCATAGCAGAGAATGAGGCTTCACGTCACCCACCACTGCAACAGTCCATTGGCATATATTTAGGCCTAGCACACAGGCAGAGCAGAGAGGTCCCGTAACAGACAATCTGGCTTCATGACAGCAGAGAATAAGTCTGCATGTCATAGCAGAGAATGAGGCTTCACGTCACCCACCACTGCAACAGTCCATTGGCATATATTTAGGCCTAGCACACAGGCAGAGCAGAGAGGTCCCGTAACAGACGATCTGGCTTCATGTCAGCAGAGAATCAGTCTGCATGTCATAGCAGAGAATGAGGCTTCACGTCAGCCACCACTGCAACAGTCCATTGGCATATATTTAGGCCTAGCACACAGGCAGAGGAGAGAGGTCCCGTAACAGACAATCTGGCTTCATGTCAGCAGAGAATCAGTCTGCATGTCATAGCAGAGAATGAGGCTTCACGTCACCCACCACTGCAACAGTCCATTGGCATATATTTAGGCCCAGCACCCAGGCAGAGGAGGGAGGTCCCGTAACAGAGAATCTGTCTTCATGTCAGCAGAGAATTAGTCTGCATGTCATAGCAGAGAATGAGGCTTCACGTCAGCCACCACTGCAACAGTCCATTGGCATATATTTAGGCCCAGCACCCAGGCAGAGGAGGGAGGTCCCGTAACAGAGAATCTGTCTTCATGTCAGCAGAGAATTAGTCTGCATGTCATAGCAGAGAATGAGGCTTCACGTCAGCCACCACTGCAACAGTCCATTGGCATATATTTAGGCCCAGCACCCAGGCAGAGGAGGGAGGTCCCGTAACAGACAATCTGGCTTCATGTCAGCAGAGAATCAGTCTGAATGTCATAGCAGAGAATGAGGCTTCACGTCACCCACCACTGCAACAGTCCATTGGCATATATTTAGGCCCAGCACCCAGGCAGAGGAGGGAGGTCCCGTAACAGAGAATCTGTCTTCATGTCAGCAGAGAATTAGTCTGCATGTCATAGCAGAGAATGAGGCTTCACGTCAGCCACCACTGCAACAGTCCATTGGCATATATTTAGGCCCAGCACCCAGGCAGAGGAGGGAGGTCCCGTAACAGAGAATCTGTCTTCATGTCAGCAGAGAATTAGTCTGCATGTCATAGCAGAGAATGAGGCTTCACGTCAGCCACCACTGCAACAGTCCATTGGCATATATTTAGGCCCAGCACACACACAGGCAGAGGAGAGAGGTCCCGTAACAGAGAATCTGGCTTCATGTCAGCAGAGAATCAGTCTGCATGTCATAGCAGAGAATGAGGCTTCACGTCAGCCACCACTGCAACAGTCCATTGGCATATATTTAGGCCCAGCACACACACAGGCAGAGGAGAGAGGTCCCGTAACAGAGAATCTGGCTTCATGTCAGCAGAGAATCAGTCTGCATGTCATAGCAGAGAATGAGGCTTCACGTCAGCCACCACTGCAACAGTCCATTGGCATATATTTAGGCCCAGCACACACACAGGCAGAGGAGAGAGGTCCCGTAACAGAGAATCTGGCTTCATGTCAGCAGAGAATCAGTCTGCATGTCATAGCAGAGAATGAGGCTTCACGTCAGCCACCACTGCAACAGTCCATTGGCATATATTTAGGCCCAACACACACACAGGCAGAGGAGAGAGGTCCCGTAACAGAGGATCTGGCTTCATGTCAGCAGAGAATCAGTCTGCATGTCATAGCAGAGAATCAGGCTTCACGTCAGCCACCACTGCAACAGTCCATTGTCATAAATTTAGGCCCAGCACCCAGGCAGAGGAGAGAGGTCCCGTAACAGACAATCTGGCTTCATGTCAGCAGAGAATTAGTCTGCATGTCATAGCAGAGAATGAGGCTTCACGTCAGCCACCACTGCAACAGTCCATTGGCATATATTTAGGCCTAGCACACAGGCAGAGGAGAGAGGTCCCGTAACAGAGAATCTGGCTTCATGTCAGCAGAGAATCAGTCTGCATGTCATAGCAGAGAATGAGGCTTCACGTCACCCACCACTGCAACAGTCCATTGGCATATATTTAGGCCTAGCACACAGGCAGAGGAGAGGTTCATTCAACTTTGGGTAGCCTCGCAATATAATGGTAAAATGAAAATAAAAATAGGATTGAATGAGGAAGTGCCCTGGAGTCCAATAATATATGGTTATGGGGAGGTAGTTAATGTCTAATCTGGACAAGGGACGGACAGGTCCTGTGGGATCCATGCCTGGTTCATTTTTATGAACGTCAGCTTGTCCACATTGGCTGTAGACAGGCGGCTGCGTTTGTCTGTAATGACGCCCCCTGCCGTGCTGAATACACGTTCAGACAAAACGCTGGCTGCCGGGCAGGCCAGCACCTCCAAGGCATAAAAGGCTAGCTCTGGCCACGTGGACAATTTAGAGACCCAGAAGTTGAATGGGGCCGAACCATCAGTCAGTACGTGGAGGGGTGTGCACACGTACTGTTCCACCATGTTAGTGAAATGTTGCCTCCTGCTAACACGTTGCGTATCAGGTGGTGGTGCAGTTAGCTGTGGCGTGTTGACAAAAGTTTTCCACATCTCTGCCATGCTAACCCTGCCCTCAGAGGAGCTGGCCGTGACACAGCTGCCTTGGCGACCTCTTGCTCCTCCTCTGCCTTGGGCTTCCACTTGTTCCCCTGTGACATTTGGGAATGCTCTCAGTAGCGCGTCTACCAACGTGCGCTTGTACTCGCGCATCTTCCTATCACGCTCCAGTGCAGGAAGTAAGGTGGGCACATTGTCTTTGTAGCGTGGATCCAGCAGGGTGGCAACCCAGTAGTCCGCACAGGTTAAAATGTGGGCAACTCTGCTGTCGTTGCGCAGGCACTGCAGCATGTAGTCGCTCATGTGTGCCAGGCTGCCCAGGGGTAAGGACAAGCTGTCCTCTGTGGGAGGCGTATCGTCATCGTCCTGCCTTTCCCCCCAGCCACGCACCAGTGATGGACCCGAGCTGCGTTGGGTGCCACCCCGCTGTGACCATGCTTCATCCTCATCCTCCTCCACCTCCTCCTCATCCTCGTCCTCCTCGTCCTCCAGTAGTGGGCCCTGGCTGGCCACATTTGTACCTGGCCTCTGCTGTTGCCAAAAACCTCCCTCTGAGTCACTTCGAAGAGACTGGCCTGAAAGTGCTAAAAATGACCCCTCTTCCTCCTCCTCCTCCTCCTCCTGGGCCACCTCCTCTTCCATCATCGCCCTAAGTGTTTTCTCAAGGAGACATAGAAGTGGTATTGTAACGCTGATAACGGTGTCATCGCCACTGGCCATGTTGGTGGAGTACTCGAAACAGCGCAACAGGGCACACAGGTCTCGCATGGAGGCCCAGTCATTGGTGGTGAAGTGGTGCTGTTCTGTAGTGCGACTGACCCGTGCGTGCTGCAGCTGAAACTCCACTATGGCCTGCTGCTGCTCGCACAGTCTGTCCAGCATGTGCAAGGTGGAGTTCCACCTGGTGGGCACGTCGCATATGAGGCGGTGAGCGGGAAGGCCGAAGTTACGCTGTAGCGCAGACAGGCGAGCAGCAGCAGGATGTGAACGCCGGAAGCGCGAACAGACGGCCCGCACTTTATGCAGCAGCTCTGACATGTCGGGGTAGTTGTGAATGAACTTCTGCACCACCAAATTCAGCACATGCGCCAAGCAAGGGATGTGCGTCAAATTGGCTAGTCCCAGAGCTGCAACGAGATTTCGCCCATTATCACACACCACCAGGCCGGGCTTGAGGCTCACCGGCAGCAACCACTCGTCGGTCTGTTGTTCAATACCCCGCCACAACTCCTGTGCGGTGTGGGGCCTGTCCCCCAAACATATGAGTTTCAGAATGGCCTGCTGACGTTTACCCCGGGCTGTGCTGAAGTTGGTGGTGAAGGTGTGTGGCTGACTGGATGAGCAGGTGGAAGAAGAGGAGGAGGAAGCCGAGAAGGAGGAGGTGGCAACAGGAGGCAAAGAATGTTGCCCTGCGATCCTTGGCGGCGGAAGGACGTGCGCCAAACAGCTCTCCGCCTGGGGCCCAGCTGCCACTACATTTACCCAGTGTGCAGTTAGGGAGATATAGCGTCCCTGGCCGTGCTTACTGGTCCACGTATCTGTGGTTAGGTGGACCTTGCTACAGATGGCGTTGCGCAGTGCACACTTGATTTTATCGGATACTTGGTTGTGCAGGGAAGGCACGGCTCTCTTGGAGAAGTAGTGCCGGCTGGGAACAACATACTGTGGGACAGCAAGCGACATGAGCTGTTTGAAGCTGTCTGTGTCCACCAGCCTAAATGACAGCATTTCATAGGCCAGTAGTTTAGAAATGCTGGCATTCAGGGCCAGGGATCGAGGGTGGCTAGGTGGGAATTTACGCTTTCTATCAAATGTTTGTGAGATGGAGAGCTGAACGCTGGCGTGTGACATGGTTGAGACGCTTGGTGACGGAGGTGGTGGTGGTGGTGTTGGTGGTACATCCCCTGTTTGCTGGGCGGCAGGTGCCAACGTTCCTCCAGAGGCGGAGGAAGAGGCCGAGGCGGCAGCAGCAGAATAGGCCGAGGCGGCAGCAGCAGAAGAGGTAGCAGGGGGAGCCTGAGTGACTTCCTTGGTTTTAAGGTGTTTACTCCACTGCAGTTCATGCTTTGCATGCAGGTGCCTGGTCATGCAGGTTGTGCTCAGGTTCAGAACGTTAATGCCTCGCTTCAGGCTCTGATGGCACAGCGTGCAAACCACTCGGGTCTTGTCGTCAGCACATTGTTTGAAGAAGTGCCATGCCAGGGAACTCCTTGAAGCTGCCTTTGGGGTGCTCGGTCCCAGATGGCTGCGGTCAGTAGCAGGCGGAGTCTCTTGGCGGCGGGTGTTCTGCTTTTGCCCACTGCTCCCTCTTTTGCTACGCTGTTGGCTCGGTCTCACCACTGCCTCTTCCTCCGAACTGTGAAAGTCAGTGGCACGACCTTCATTCCATGTGGGGTCTAGGACCTCATCGTCCCCTGCATCGTCTTCCACCCAGTCTTGATCCCTGACCTCCTGTTCAGTCTGCACACTGCAGAAAGACGCAGCAGTTGGCACCTGTGTTTCGTCATCATCAGAGACATGCTGAGGTGGTATTCCCATGTCCTCATCATCAGGAAACATAAGTGGTTGTGCGTCAGTGCATTCTATGTCTTTCACCGCTGGGGAAGGGCTAGGTGGATGCCCTTGGGAAACCCTGCCAGCGGAGTCTTCAAACAGCATAAGAGACTGCTGCATAACTTGAGGCTGAGACAGTTTCCCTGGTATGCATGGGGGTGATGTGACAGACTGATGGGGTTGGTTTTCAGGCGCCATCTGTGCGCTTTCTGCAGAAGACTGGGTGGGAGATAATGTGAACGTGCTGGATCCACTGTCGGCCACCCAATTGACTAATGCCTGTACCTGCTCAGGCCTTACCATCCTTAGAACGGCATTGGGCCCCACCATATATCGCTGTAAATTCTGGCGGCTACTGGGACCTGAGGTAGTTGGTACACTAGGACGTGTGGATGTGGCAGAACGGCCACGTCCTCTCCCAGCACCAGAGGGTCCACTAACACCACCACGACCATGTCCACGTCCGCGTCCCTTACTAGATGTTTTTCTCATTGTTATGGTTCACCACAACAACAAATATATTATTTGGCCCAATGTATTGTATTCAAATTCAGCGGGATATAAATTTGAGGCCTAGTATTTAGGCGCTGGGTGACCGGTATGGATTTAGTGACAGAATTAGACTTGGAAATGCACAGAAGCGTGTGTGTGTGAAGTTATTCTGAATGACCCAATGTGCACCTTGAATATTATATACCCTTTTAGGGATAGATTTCAAATAGCTCTGATATAGCAGAAACCACTAAATTATGAAATTGCTAAATTGGGAATTGTATTTCAACCCAGAACAAGAAATGTGCTTGAACGGACACTAAATAACTCGCCCAGCTACAGCACTAACGAGAGATTTAGCAGGATATAAATTTGAGGCCTAGTATTTAGGCGCTGGGTGACAGGTATGGGTTTAGTGACAGAATTAGACTTGGAAATACACAGTAGCGGGTGTGTGTGAAGTTATTCTGAATGACCCAATGTGCACCTTGAATATTATATACCCTTTTAGGGATAGATTTCAAATAGCTCTGATATAGCAGAAACCACTAAATTATGAAATTGCTAAATTGGGAATTGTATTTCAACCCAGAACAAGAAATGTGCTTGAACGGACACTAAATAACTCGCCCAGCTACAGCACTAACGAGAGATTTAGCAGGATATAAATTTGAGGCCTAGTATTTAGGCGCTGGGTGACAGGTATGGGTTTAGTGACAGAATTAGACTTGGAAATACACAGTAGCGGGTGTGTGTGAAGTTATTCTGAATGACCCAATGTGCACCTTGAATATTATATACCCTTTTAGGGATAGATTTCAAATAGCTCTGATATAGCAGAAACCACTAAATTATGAAATTGCTAAATTGGGAATTGTATTTCAACCCAGAACAAGAAATGTGCTTGAACGGACACTAAATAACTCGCCCAGCTACAGCACTAACGAGAGATTTAGCAGGATAAAAATTTGAGGCCTAGTATTTAGGCGCTGGGTGACAGGTATGGGTTTAGTGACAGAATTAGACTTGGAAATACACAGTAGCGGGTGTGTGTGAAGTTATTCTGAATGACCCAATGTGCACCTTGAATATTATATACCCTTTTAGGGATAGATTTCAAATAGCTCTGATATAGCAGAAACCACTAAATTATGAAATTGCTAAATTGGGAATTGTATTTCAACCCAGAACAAGAAATGTGCTTGAACGGACACTAAATAACTCGCCCAGCTACAGCACTAACGAGAGATTTAGCAGGATATAAATTTGAGGCCTAGTATTTAGGCGCTGGGTGACAGGTATGGGTTTAGTGACAGAATTAGACTTGGAAATACACAGTAGCGGGTGTGTGTGAAGTTATTCTGAATGACCCAATGTGCACCTTGAATATTATATACCCTTTTAGGGATAGATTTCAAATAGCTCTGATATAGCAGAAACCACTAAATTATGAAATTGCTAAATTGGGAATTGTATTTCAACCCAGAACAAGAAATGTGCTTGAACGGACACTAAATAACTCGCCCAGCTACAGCACTAACGAGAGATTTAGCAGGATATAAATTTGAGGCCTAGTATTTAGGCGCTGGGTGACAGGTATGGGTTTAGTGACAGAATTAGACTTGGAAATACACAGTAGCGGGTGTGTGTGAAGTTATTCTGAATGACCCAATGTGCACCTTGAATATTATATACCCTTTTAGGGATAGATTTCAAATAGCTCTGATATAGCAGAAACCACTAAATTATGAAATTGCTAAATTGGGAATTGTATTTCAACCCAGAACAAGAAATGTGCTTGAACGGACACTAAATAACTCGCCCAGCTACAGCACTAACGAGAGATTTAGCAGGATATAAATTTGAGGCCTAGTATTTAGGCGCTGGGTGACAGGTATGGGTTTAGTGACAGAATTAGACTTGGAAATACACAGTAGCGGGTGTGTGTGAAGTTATTCTGAATGACCCAATGTGCACCTTGAATATTATATACCCTTTTAGGGATAGATTTCAAATAGCTCTGATATAGCAGAAACCACAAAATTATGAAATTGCTAAATTGGGAATTGTATTTCAACCCAGAACAAGAAATGTGCTTGAACGGACACTAAATAACTCGCCCAGCTACAGCACTAACGAGAGATTTAGCAGGATATAAATTTGAGGCCTAGTATTTAGGCGCTGGGTGACAGGTATGGGTTTAGTGACAGAATTAGACTTGGAAATACACAGTAGCGGGTGTGTGTGAAGTTATTCTGAATGACCCAATGTGCACCTTGAATATTATATACCCTTTTAGGGATAGATTTCAAATAGCTCTGATATAGCAGAAACCACTAAATTATGAAATTGCTAAATTGGGAATTGTATTTCAACCCAGAACAAGAAATGTGCTTGAACGGACACTAAATAACTCGCCCAGCTACAGCACTAAGGACAGATTTAGCTGGATATAAATTTGAGGCCTAGTATTTAGGCGCTGGGTGACAGGTATGGGTTTAGTGACAGAATTAGACTTGGAAATGCACAGTAGCGGGTGTGTGAAGTTATTCTGAATGACCCTATGTGCACCTTGAATATTATATACCCTTTTAGGGATAGATTTCAAATAGCTCTGATACAGCAGAAACCACTAAATTTTTAAATTGCTAAATTGGGAATTGTATTTCAACCCAGAACAAAAAATGTGCTTTGACGGACACTAAATAACTTTCCCAGCCACAACAGGACAGCGGTAACGAGAGATTTAGCGGGATATAAATTTGAGGCCTAGTATTTAGGCGCTGGGTGACCGGTATGGATTTAGTGACAGAATTAGACTGGGATATGGCCAAAAAATAACCACACTATTGCTGGTTAAATGCACTTGGTGATGGGCGCAGCTTGCCCCTGATGTAGTATATGGCCAAAAAATGAACAGACTATTGCTGGTTAAATGCACTTGGTGTCACAGCTTGACCAACCACACTACTGAGGGTTAAATGCACTTGGTGACGGGCGCAGCTTGCCCCTGATTTAGTATATGGCCAAAAAATGAACAGACTATTGCTGGTTAAATGCACTTGGTGTGATAGCTTGACCAACCACACTACTGAGGGTTAAATGCACTTGGTGTGACAGCTTCACCCTGATGTAGGCTTTAGCCAAAAAACAACCACACCATTGAGGGTTAAATGCACTTGGTCGCAGCTTGTGCTGGCGCACCACAAGACACAAAATGGCCGCCGATCACCCCAGAAAAATGTGACTGACAAACGGTCTGGGCAGCCTAAAAACAGTGAGCAATTGAGGATCAGCAGCTCAATGATCCACAGCTGCAGATCGATCAGTTAATCAAGTCCTTTGGAGGAGTTAATCTGCCTAATCTCGCCCTACTGTCGCAGCCGCAACCTCTCCCTACGCTAATCAGAGCAGAGTGACGGGCGGCGCTATGTGACTCCAGCTTAAATAGAGGCTGGGTCACATGGTGCTCTGGCCAATCACAGCCATGCCAATAGTAGGCATGGCTGTGATGGCCTCTTGGGGCAAGTAGTATGACGCTTGTTGATTGGCTGCTTTGCAGCCTTTCAAAAAGCGCCAAGAAAGCGTCACAAAAGCGCGAAGAAAGCGACGAACACCGAACCCGAACCCGGACTTTTACGAAAATGTCCGGGTTCGGGTCCGTGTCACGGACACCCCAAAATTCGGTACGAACCCGAACTATACAGTTCGAGTTCGCTCATCCCTACTCTCTTTCTCTCCCCGGAAAGGAAAGATCGAGTCACAAGAGCCACTCAGTTCCTCATGGCACCTCGTCGAGTATCCATCAGAACACTTATGAAGATGTTGGGCCACATGTCAGCATCTGCTGAGGCAGTTCCTTGGGCCCTTTGGCACCTCCGTCCACTTCAAAAAGAAGTGTTAGCTGTCTGGAACCACAACCCAAAGGGGTTGGACAAGACTCACTCCCTGTCTGTCAAAGTCCACTCCTCACTCAAATGGTGGAGGAACGTATCAGATGGGAGGTCCTTGATTCAACCTCGTTGGATCATGTTGACCACAGACGCCTCCCTTCTAGGTTGGGGAGCCCATCTGGAAGACAGTCCAGTACAAGGTATCTGGACTCCACAGGAGAGGCTTCTCTCGTCCAATATGAGAGAACTAAGAGCTGTACGTCTAGCTCTTTATCACTTTTTTTCTCTCATCCGCGGGAAGGCAGTGAGAGTCCGTTCGGACAGCAACACTGTGGTCGCTTACGTCAACAGACAGGGAGGTACGAGATCTCAACCTCTTCTCCATGAAGTTGGTCTAATTCTCTCTTGGGCAGAGCTCAGTTTATCCCACCTATCCGCGGTTCACATCAGGGGAGATCTCAACATATTTGCAGATCGACTCAGTCGGGGTCTACCAGTTCCAGGCGAATGGTCACTACACAGAGACATCTTCTCCCAGATCACTCTACGTTGGGGTACTCCAGAGATCGACTTGATGGCGACCCGGTTGAATGCGAAGGTGGTCAAGTTGCGGCAAGATGACTGCTGTATTATACAGCTGGCACCTACCACTTATGGAGCGAACCCAACGCAACAGCCTGCTCCATGACCTCAGCCACCTTGACATACCGGTACGTCACAATGGCTGAAGGGGTTAATGGGATAACCCCTTTAATCTTTTTAGCACTACAGTTATGTTAAGGCATCTGTCAAGTGAGTGATATGGAAAATCTTATGGTATGTTCAGTGAAAAACGGATGGTTTTGTCTGTGTCACTTTCAATATATCCGTTTTTCTGATCTGATTTACACCTGTTTTTCACGTGTGTGATGAAAAACTGAAGGATAACACCCAGCATCTCCTAACAACCATTAGTGAAAAACAGACTACATCCTGATGCCATCCATATGCTGTCAATTCTTTCACTGACCCATTGACTTGAATGGACCAATACTGCATGAAAGACAGATAACTAAAGAGCATTCTGCCATATTTCCTGAACAGACAGATGGTAAGTGAAAAACAGTGCTCATATGCATATACCCATTGAAATGGATGAGTCAGGGTTCAGTCCAGATGTCTTCTGTTGTAAAAACGGATCACATCTGGATGAAGAAATCATTCATGTGAATTAAGCCTAAGAAACTAATCGTTTATTACTTGATACGTACGAGTGGTTATTACACTTCTGGTAGCATTTTTTCAGAGTTTCTAGTTGCACCTTTGTAACTTCTTCTGTGAGTAAATTAACTTGAAAGGTCAGTGGAGTTATCAATCTACAGTGCCCTATTTCTGGGAGGCATGATCAGTACCTAATGATGCAGATTGAAATCAGCTTCTTATAGATACAGTAGTATGGAGTACACAACATGAGGGCTTCCTTACAAAAGGAATGAGGCAGATAAGTGTGTGTGGTTGTGAATTGAAGTAAGCTTTGTACACTTGTTTGTGTCTTTTAAAGGGTTTTTTCGGTCCTTTTATTTTGATAGCCTATTCTTATCATAGGCCTTCAATATCTGAATCCCGAGCTTTGGAAGTTGGCAGTGGATCTACTTACATCTCTGTCCAGTGTACGTAGTAGATGGAGCTGGTTACTGTAGCACTGCTCTGATTGAAATGTATGAGAGCAGGGGCGTAGCTATAGGGGGTGCAGAGGTAGCAGTCGCTACCGGGCCCAGGAGCCTGAGAGGGACCATAGACCCTTGTGCCACATAAGAAGACACCGATATTATAGAAAGTGCATGCTGGTCAAGTCACACCTCTGGCTGGAGGGAAGGGGTTAGATCAAGAATTTGGTGTGTGGGGGAGGGTTGCCGTTTCAATTTTTGCCTCAGGCAGCATGAAGGCTATGTGCTTCCCTGCCCCTGGCCACAAAGCATTGAGGGAAGGGGGTCCCAAGCTGAACTCTTGCATCAGGGCCCGTGAGACTTTAGCTACGCCCCTGTATGAGAACAATTCGGCAGTAACCAGGTCCATCCACTACACACAGTGGATGGAGTTGTAGTTCCAGGTCCAACTTCCAACGCTACTGCAGAAGAGCTAATTGATAGGGATAGGGCCCTTAGTTCCAGTGAAGGGAATTCTTAATGCTTTAGCATACCAAGACATTTTGGACAATTGTGTATTTCCAACTTTGTTGGAGCAGTTTTGGAAAGGACCTTTTCTGTTCCAGCATGACTGTGTCCCAGTGCACAAAGCAATGTCTATAAAAGCATAGTTGGGTGACTTTGGTGTGGAAGAACTTGACTGGCCGCATAGAGCCCTGACCTGAAACCTATCCACCACATTTAGAATGAACTTGAACAGAGATTGTGAGGCCAGAATATCGAAGGCATCACCTGAGACCCTATACTTGCATCTACTTATTAAAAAGAGATTTGTGCATTGTATTTAGCTGAACTACTCCTGCCATACCCTCATAATGATCTGGTTCTGGTGGCAGTTCTGGTCTTTCCTTGACCTAGTCTGTCTGCAGTAAGGAGGTAGAGCAAATGATTGGCTTGCTGCTTCTTTCCCTGAAATCCCTTGAGGTCTTGTGCTGATATTTTTTTCAGCCTGTAAATGACAAATTCTCAATCAGTTGAAAACAATTTAACCAACAATTCAGGCAGTCGAATTGGAATTAGAAGAGTTTTGGTAACTGGGATTTTTTGTTTTACAGCCGCCAATACTGTGCTGCGAATTTTAATGTGCAATTCCTCTAGCCTGGCTGCAATGAACTCAAAAAATATAGGGTGAAGCTCATTCACTATACATTAGGGACATTATGACTAGTATAGAAATGACTGCATATCACAGATTGCCTTGTGGCTATTAATTAATTTCATTTGATTAACCCAACTGTTCATGAACTGTAGCATGCAGCTGAAGAACCGAAGCCCAGCTGTATACTAGTCGTGGCTCTATAGATTTAGTGTCCTTATAAAGCTGTCTTTGTAAATAATTTGCTGCCTTCCATGAAAGGTTTAAAGCCTCTAGCCTGAATCCGCTTGCGACGACTGAGCTCTATTTTTTTTTCCAGCTTTTCCCCCTTTGGTTGTAGTGGAACAGAATTGTTTTATTATTGAATGATTATTTTATTTTCATTGACCATAAATCTCTTTCTTAAAAAAATGCATCTCTTTATTACACTACCAAACATGTCAGAAAAATTGATTATCGTCTATTAAAATGCTATGATAAAATATGCATTATCCATAAGCTGTTATCCATGTTCATTAAATTAAAGGCTAAGGGCAATAGATATACAAATCAAAACAACATGCACATGATGTAGCCTAAAAGATGTAATGGCTGGGACTGCGCCGGAAAACACTTGTAATATTTAGTTAAGGTCTTTTCTGTGTGGAAAATTTTGAAATCAAGGGCTGTATGTTGCAGAAGTAAATAGTGGTATGCTAAGAGACATGCCAATAGAGGTAGCTGCCTTCAGCCGAGGCTCACTCAGAGGCATTTAATAGCATTTGATGGTTTAATGTAACCGAAGATTAATAAAAGTACAATATAGAAAGTTCTTGCAATTTCTAATATACCTTGTGTTTCAATCTTCAATATGTTTTTTAGAACCCTGCCTGCTGTCGATTAATGAAGACCATTTCAGAGGCTGAAAACGTATACAGATCTACTACTATACATTTTACTACTGAGGTTTTGCTACAGTTACATTGTCGGTGAAATTCTCTGTCTGCGCACAAGGTATCAAACAGATTGTGAATTTTTGGCGCAGAATATACACATAAACTCGTCTGAACATGGCTAAAGGTTCACTAATTGCAAATGGTGTTTTACAAATGGAATCTACCACAGCAGTCAGGTGTTATCTGTCGTGAACTGGAATCATTAGAATTATACACTGTGGTTTTTGCATTGCCTTAGTTAAAGGGGATTTCGAGGGTTATATACTGGTGGTCATCAGCATCTGGTTGGTGGGGTCGGATTCCTGGCACTACTGCCAGTTATATGCTTGAAGAGTCTGCGGGACTCTGGTGAGCACCATGGCCTCCTCACAGCTTACCAAGCACAGTGCCATCCATTGGATAGTGGCTGTGTTTGGTATTGCACCTCAGCTCCATTCAGTTGAATTTATGAGACAGCGTCAGAATGAAGTCTCTTGGGCCCACCAGAGCAAATGATTCTGAGGGCCCACCCTCTGGAATATACAGGACCCTAAGGGCCATTATTGTCAGAGCTTGGGCCCTCCGGAGGATTCTCTGGTACTCTAATGGGCGAGTCCGACACTGAACTGAGATGCGCCAAGGCCATGTGACTGATGAATGCGATGTCACTGGCCTAGGAGGCTGCGGCACTCAATGGAACCACATGGCAGCTGATCCGCAGGAGGGCCAGTAGTCGGACCCCCACAGATCAGATAATGATGACTTATCCTGAGGTTGATCAAGACATTCGGGAATCCCCTTTAAAGGGGGATTCTAGCAAATAAAATTGACTTCCAGTAGGATAATATTGCTGTAAAATAATAAACCAGCATACTCACCTTCAATGCCATTCTGACTGTGCAGGGGTCCCTGATGTGTTTCATGTGCTGATGACTTCTTGAAGCTTCAGAAAATGGTTGTGAATGCTGCTCAGCCAATCAATGGATAAAGCAATGACCCACCGCAGCCAGAGATTGACTGAGCGGCATTCTCAGCCACTACCTGCTGTGTAGTAAGTAGGAAGGGGACCATTTCTGATCCCAGCCCCCTCATTGGTATGGTCTTGTATAGTATGTGCAAATTGCACCAAAGTACTGTGCAGCACATTTTTCGCGGCCTTGTGGTTTTCCTACTAAAACTGCAGTGTACCTGCAAAGACTCTTTAATGGCTGCATGATTTTGCAGGTAAAAAGCATCTTGCCTACAATGTTGTTAATAAACAAACAACAAAAAATGCATAAAGTATTCAAAAAATATAATTCATTTTATTGTAATAAACATATCAAAATATACATAAAAATAAAAGTAACAAAATAGAGAACCAGCAAAAAGGCGGATGCCGCAATCCACTGGCCTATACCGCTGTCACCCACCAAAAGATGTAAGACATGTCAGGTATACAGATGGTATATATGAAGATAATCCCGTTAAAAGCAACACTGATAATTCTGCTCTAGCTCAAAATAAGGCATACGGTCATCACTAGAGTTGAGCGAACACTTGGATGTTCGGGTTCGAGAAGTTCGGCCGAACTTCCCGAAAATGTTCGGGTTCGGGATCCGAACCTGATCCGAACTTCGTCCCGAACCCGAACCCCATTGAAGTCAATGGGGACCCGAACTTTTCGGCACTAAAAAGGCTGTAAAACAGCCCAGGAAAGGGCTAGAGGGATGCAAAAGGCAGCAACATGTAGGTAAATCCCCTGCAAACAAATGTGGATAGGGAAATGAATTAAAATAAAAATTAAATAAATAAAAATTTACCAAAATCAATTGGAGAGAGGTCCCACAGCAGAGAATCTGGCTTCCCGTCACCCACCACTGGAACAGTCCATTCTCAGATATTTAGGCCCCGGAACCCAGGCAGAGGAGAGAGGTCCCGTAACAGAGAATCTGGCTTCATGTCAGCAGAGAATTAGTCTGCATGTCATAGCAGAGAATCAGGCTTCACGTCACCCAACATTGGAACAGTCCATTGGCATATATTTAGGCCCAGCACCCAGGCAGAGGAGAGAGGTCCCGTAACAGACAATCTGGCTTCATGTCAGCAGAGAATCAGTCTTCATGTCATAGCAGAGAATCAGGCTTCACGTCACCCACCACTGTAAGAGTCCATTTTCATAAATTTAGGCCCAGCAACCAGGCAGAGGAGAGAGGTCCCGTAACAGAGGATCTGGCTTCATGTCAGCAGAGAATTAGTCTGCATGTCATAGCAGAGAATGAGGCTTCACGTCAGCCAACACTGCAACAGTCCATTGGCATATATTTAGGCCCAGCACACAGGCAGAGGAGAGAGGTCCCGTAACAGACAATCTGGCTTCATGTCAGCAGAGAATCAGTCTGCATGTCATAGCAGAGAATCAGGCTTCACGTCACCCACCACTGCAACAGTCCATTGTCATAAATTTAGGCCCAGCACCCAGGCAGAGGAGAGAGGTCCCGTAACAGACAATCTGGCTTCATGTCAGCAGAGAATTAGTCTGCATGTCATAGCAGAGAATGAGGCTTCACGTCACCCACCACTGTAAGAGTCCATTTTCATAAGTTTAGGCCCAGCACCCAGGCAGAGGAGAGAGGTCCCGTAACAGAGGATCTGGCTTCATGTCAGCAGAGAATCAGTCTTCATGTCATAGCAGAGAATAAGGCTTCACGTCAGCCACCACTGTAAGAGTACATTTTCATAAGTTTAGGCCCAGCACCCAGGCAGAGGAGAGAGGTCCCGTAACAGACAATCTGGCTTCATGTCAGCAGAGAATTAGTCTGCATGTCATAGCAGAGAATGAGGCTTCACGTCACCCACCACTGCAACAGTCCATTGGCATATATTTAGGCCCAGGCAGAGGAGAGAGGTCCCGTAACAGACAATCTGGCTTCATGTCAGCAGAGAATCAGTCTGCATGTCATAGCAGAGAATGAGGTTTCACGTCAGCCACCACTGCAACAGTCCATTGGCATCTATTTAGGCCCAGCACACAGGCAGAGGAGAGAGGTCCCGTAACAGACAATCTGGCTTCATGTCAGCAGAGAATTAGTCTGCATGTCATAGCAGAGAATGAGGCTTCACGTCACCCACCACTGTAAGAGTCCATTTTCATAAGTTTAGGCCCAGCACCCAGGCAGAGGAGAGAGGTCCCGTAACAGAGGATCTCACTTCATGTCAGCAGAGAATTAGTCTGCATGTCATAGCAGAGAATGAGGCTTCACGTCAGCCACCACTGCAACAGTCCATTGGCATATATTTAGGCCCAGCACCCAGGCAGAGGAGAGAGGTCCCGTAACAGACAATCTGGCTTCATGTCAGCAGAGAATCAGTCTTCATATCATAGCAGAGAATCAGGCTTCACGTCACCCACCACTGTAAGAGTCCATTTTCATAAATTTAGGCCCAGCACCCAGGCAGAGGAGAAAGGTCCCGTAACAGAGGATCTGGCTTCATGTCAGCAGAGAATCATTCTGCATGTCATAGCAGAGAATCAGGCTTCACGTCACCCAACATTGGAACAGTCCATTGGCATATATTTAGGCCCCGGCACCCAGACAGAGGAGAGGTTCATTCAACTTTGGGTAGCCTCGCAATATAATGGTAAAATGAAAATAAAAATAGCATTGAATGAGGAAGTGCCCTGGAGTCCAATAATATATGGTTAAGGGGAGGTAGTTAATGTCTAATCTGGACAAGGGATGGACAGATCCTGTGGGATCCATGCCTGGTTCATTTTTATGAACGTCAGCTTGTCCACATTGGCTGTAGACAGGCGGCTGCGCTTGTCTGTAATGACGCCCCCTGCCGCGCTGAATACACGTTCAGACAAAACGCTGGCCGCCGGGCAGGCCAGCACCTCCAAGGCATAAAAGGCTAGCTCTGGCCACGTGGACAATTTAGAGACCCAGAAGTTGAATGGGGCCGAACCATCAGTCAGTACGTGGAGGGGTGTGCACATGTACTGTTCCACCATGTTAGTGAAATGTTGCCTCCTGCTAACACGTTGCGTATCAGGTGGTGGTGCAGTTAGCTGTGGCGTGTTGACAAAAGTTTTCCACATCTCTGCCATGCTAACCCTGCCCTCAAAGGAGCTGGCATTGACACAGCTGCCTTGGCGACCTCTTGCTCCTCCTCTGCCTTGGCCTTGGGCTTCCACTTGTTCCCCTGTGACATTTGGGAATGCTCTCAGTAGCGCGTCTACCAACGTGCGCTTGTACTCGCGCATCTTCCTATCACGCTCCAGTGCAGGAAGTAAGGTGGGCACATTGTCTTTGTAGCGTGGATCCAGCAGGGTGGCAACCCAGTAGTCCGCACAGGTTAAAATGTGGGCAACTCTGCTGTCGTTGCGCAGGCACTGCAGCATGTAGTCGCTCATGTGTGCCAGGCTGCCCAGGGGTAAGGACAAGCTGTCCTCTGTGGGAGGCGTATCATCATCGTCCTGCCTTTCCCCCCAGCCACGCACCAGTGATGGACCCGAGCTGCGTTGGGTGCCACCCCGCTGTGACCATGCTTCATCCTCATCCTCCTCCTCCTCATCCTCGTCCTCCTCGTCCTCCAGTAGTGGGCCCTGGCTGGCCACATTTGTACCTGGCCTCTGCTGTTGCCAAAAACCTCCCTCTGAGTCACTTCGAAGAGACTGGCCTGAAAGTGCTAAAAATGACCCCTCTTCCTCCTCCTCCTCCTCCTCCTGGGCCACCTCCTCTTCCATCATCGCCCTAAGTGTTTTCTCAAGGAGACATAGAAGTGGTATTGTAACGCTGATAACGGCGTCATCGCCACTGGCCATGTTGGTGGAGTACTCGAAACAGCGCAACAGGGCACACAGGTCTCGCATGGAGGCCCAGTCATTGGTGGTGAAGTGGTGCTGTTCTGTAGTGCGACTGACCCGTGCGTTCTGCAGCTGAAACTCCACTATGGCCTGCTGCTGCTCGCACAGTCTGTCCAGCATGTGCAAGGTGGAGTTCCACCTGGTGGGCACGTCGCATATGAGGCGGTGAGCGGGAAGGCCGAAGTTACGCTGTAGCGCAGACAGGCGAGCAGCAGCAGGATGTGAACGCCGGAAGCGCGAACAGACGGCCCGCACTTTATGCAGCAGCTCTGACATGTCGGGGTAGTTGTGTATGAACTTCTGCACCACCAAATTCAGCACATGCGCCAAGCAAGGGATGTGCGTCAAATTGGCTAGTCCCAGAGCTGCAACGAGATTTCGCCCATTATCACACACCACCAGGTCGGGCTTGAGGCTCACCGGCAGCAACCACTCGTCGGTCTGTTGTTCTATACCCCGCCACAACTCCTGTGCGGTGTGGGGCCTGTCCCCCAAACATATGAGTTTCAGAATGGCCTGCTGACGTTTACCCCGGGCTGTGCTGAAGTTGGTGGTGAAGGTGTGTGGCTGACTGGATGAGCAGGTGGAAGAAGAGGAGGAGGAAGCCGAGAAGGAGGAGGTGGCAACAGAAGGCAAAGAATGTTGCCCTGCGATCCTTGGCGGCGGAAGGACGTGCGCCAAACAGCTCTCCGCCTGGGGCCCAGCTGCCACTACATTTACCCAGTGTGCAGTTAGGGAGATATAGCGTCCCTGGCCGTGCTTACTGGTCCACGTATCTGTGGTTAGGTGGACCTTGCTACAGATGGCGTTGCGCAGTGCACACTTGATTTAATCGGAAACTTGGTTGTGCAGGGAAGGCACGGCTCTCTTGGAGAAGTAGTGGCGGCTGGGACCAACATACTGTGGGACAGCAAGCGACATGAGCTGTTTGAAGCTGTCTGTGTCCACCAGCCTAAATGACAGCATTTCATAGGCCAGTAGTTTAGAAATGCTGGCATTCAGGGCCAGGGATCGAGGGTGGCTAGGTGGGAATTTACGCTTTCTCTCAAATGTTTGTGAGATGGAGAGCTGAACGCTGCCGTGTGACATGGTTGAGACGCTTGGTGACGGAGGTGGTGGTGGTGGTGTTGGTGGTACATCCCCTGTTTGCTGGGCGGCAGGTGCCAACGTTCCTCCAGAGGCGGAGGAAGAGGCCGAGGCGGCAGCAGCAGAAGAGGCCGAGGCGGCAGCAGCAGAAGAGGTAGCAGGGGGAGCCTGAGTGACTTCCTTGGTTTTAAGGTGTTTACTTCACTGCAGTTCATGCTTTGCATGCAGGTGCCTGGTCATGCAGGTTGTGCTCAGGTTCAGAACGTTAATGCCTCGCTTCAGGCTCTGATGGCACAGCGTGCAAACCACTCGGGTCTTGTCGTCAGCACATTGTTTGAAGAAGTGCCATGCCAGGGAACTCCTTGAAGCTGCCTTTGGGGTGCTCGGTCCCAGATAGCGGCGGTCAGTAGCAGGCGGAGTCTCTTGGCGGCGGGTGTTCTGCTTTTGCCCACTGCTCCCTCTTTTGCTACGCTGTTGGCTCGGTCTCACCACTGCCTCTTCCTCCGAACTGTGAAAGTCAGTGGCACGACCTTCATTCCATGTGGGGTCTAGGACCTCATCGTCCCCTGCATCGTCTTCCACCCAGTCTT
This sequence comes from Bufo gargarizans, assembly GCF_014858855.1. NCBI lineage: Eukaryota > Metazoa > Chordata > Amphibia > Anura > Bufonidae > Bufo > Bufo gargarizans. Next base: position 608,083,048 of record NC_058081.1, read on the forward strand.
GATCCCTGACCTCCTGTTCAGTCTGCACACTGCAGAAAGACGCAGCAGTTGGCACCTGTGTTTCGTCATCATCAGAGACATGCTGAGGTGGTATTCCCATGTCCTCATCATCAGGAAACATAAGTGGTTGTGCGTCAGTGCATTCTATGTCTTTCACCGCTGGGGAAGGGCTAGGTGGATGCCCTTGGGAAACCCTGCCAGCGGAGTCTTCAAACAGCATAAGAGACTGCTGCATAACTTGAGGCTGAGACAGTTTCCCTGGTATGCATGGGGGTGATGTGACAGACTGATGGGGTTGGTTTTCAGGCGCCATCTGTGCGCTTTCTGCAGAAGACTGGGTGGGAGATAATGTGAACGTGCTGGATCCACTGTCGGCCACCCAATTGACTAATGCCTGTACCTGCTCAGGCCTTACCATCCTTAGAACGGCATTGGGCCCCACCATATATCGCTGTAAATTCTGGCGGCTACTGGGACCTGAGGTAGTTGGTACACTAGGACGTGTGGATGTGGCAGAACGGCCACGTCCTCTCCCAGCACCAGAGGGTCCACTAACACCACCACGACCATGTCCACGTCCGCGTCCCTTACTAGATGTTTTCCTCATTGTTATGGTTCACCACAACAACAAAAATATTATTTGGCCCAATGTATTGTATTCAAATTCAGCGGGATATAAATTTGAGGCCTAGTATTTAGGCGCTGGGTGACCGGTATGGATTTACTAACAGAATTGGACTTGGAAATGCACAGTAGCGTGTGTGTGAAGTTATTCTGAATGACCCTATGTGCACCTTGAATATTATATACCCTTTTAGGGATAGATTTCAAATAGCTCTGATATAGCAGAAACCACTAAATTATGAAATTGCTAAATTGGGAATTGTATTTCAACCCAGAACAAAAAATGTGCTTTGATGGACACTAAATAACTTTCCCAGCCACAACAGGACAGCGGTAACGAGAGATTTAGCGGGATATAAATTTGAGGCCTAGTATTTAGGCGCTGGGTGACCGGTATGGATTTACTAACAGAATTGGACTTGGAAATGCACAGTAGCGTGTGTGTGAAGTTATTCTGAATCACCCTATGTGCACCTTGAATATTATATACCCTTTTAGGGATAGATTTCAAATAGCTCTGATATAGCAGAAACCACTAAATTATGAAATTGCTAAATTGGGAATTGTATTTCAACCCAGAACAAAAAATGTGCTTTGACAGACACTATATAACTTTCCCAGCCACAACAGGACAGCGGTAACAAGAGATTTAGCGGGATATAAATTTGAGGCCTAGTATTTAGGCGCTGGGTGACCGGTGTGGATTTACTAACAGAATTGGACTTGGAAATGCACAGTAGCGTGTGTGTGAAGTTATTCTGAATGACCCTATGTGCACCTTGAATATTATATACCCTTTTAGGGATAGATTTCAAAAAGCTCTGATATAGCAGAAACCACTAAATTATGAAATTGCTAAATTGGGAATTGTATTTCAACCCAGAACAAAAAATGTGCTTTGACGGACACTAAATAACTTTCCCAGCCACAACAGGACAGTGGTAACAAGAGATTTAGCGGGATATAAATTAGAGGCCTAGTATTTAGGCGCTGTGTGACCGGTATGGATTTAGTGACAGAATTAGACTTGGAAATGCACAGTAGCGTGTGTGTGAAGTTATTCTGAATGACCCTATGTGCACCTTGAATATTATATACCCTTTTAGGGATAGATTGCAAATAGCTCTGATATAGCAGAAACCACTAAATTATGAAATTGCTAAATTGGGAATTGTATTTCAACCCAGAACAAAAAATGTGCTTTGACGGACACTAAATAACTTGCCCAGCCACAACAGTACAGCGGTAACGACAGATTTAGCGGGATATAAATTTGAGGCCTAGTATTTAGGCGCTGGGTGACCGGTATGGATTTAGTGACAGAATTAGACTGGGATATGGCCAAAAAATAACCACACTATTGCTGGTTAAATGCACTTGGTGACGGGCGCAGCTTGCCCCTGATTTAGTATATGGCCAAAAAATGAACAGACTATTGCTGGTTAAATGCACTTGGTGTGATAGCTTGACCAACCACACTACTGAGGGTTAAATGCACTTGGTGACGGGCGCAGCTTGCCCCTGATGTAGTATATGGCCAAAAAATGAACAGACTATTGCTGGTTAAATGCACTTGGTGACGGGCGCAGCTTGCCCCTGATTTAGTATATGGCCAAAAAATGAACAGACTATTGCTGGTTAAATGCACTTGGTGTGATAGCTTGACCAACCACACTACTGAGGGTTAAATGCACTTGGTGACGGGCGCAGCTTGCCCCTGATGTAGTATATGGCCAAAAAATGAACAGACTATTGCTGGTTAAATGCACTTGGTGACGGGCGCAGCTTGCCCCTGATTTAGTATATGGCCAAAAAATGAACAGACTATTGCTGGTTAAATGCACTTGGTGTGATAGCTTGACCAACCACACTACTGAGGGTTAAATGCACTTGGTGACGGGCGCAGCTTGCCCCTGATGTAGTATATGGCCAAAAAATGAACAGACTATTGCTGGTTAAATGCACTTGGTGACGGGCGCAGCTTGCCCCTGATGTAGTATATGGCCAAAAAATGAACAGACTATTGCTGGTTAAATGCACTTGGTGTGACAGCTTCACCCTGATGTAGGCTTTAGCCAAAAAACAACCACACCATTGAGGGTTAAATGCACTTGGTGACAGGCACAGCTTGCCCCTGATGTAGTATATGGCCAAAAAATGAACAGACTATTGCTGGTTAAATGCACTTGGTGTGACAGCTTGACCAACCACACTACTGAGGGTTAAATGCACTTGGTGACGGGCGCAGCTTGCCCCTGATGTAGTATATGGCCAAAAAATGAACAGACTATTGCTGGTTAAATGCACTTGGTGTCACAGCTTGACCAACCACACTACTGAGGGTTAAATGCACTTGGTGACGGGCGCAGCTTGCCCCTGATGTAGTATATGGCCAAAAAATGAACAGACTATTGCTGGTTAAATGCACTTGGTGACGGGCGCAGCTTGCCCCTGATTTAGTATATGGCCAAAAAATGAACAGACTATTGCTGGTTAAATGCACTTGGTGTGATAGCTTGACCAACCACACTACTGAGGGTTAAATGCACTTGGTGACGGGCGCAGCTTGCCCCTGATGTAGTATATGGCCAAAAAATAAACAGACTATTGCTGGTTAAATGCACTTGGTGTGACAGCTTGACCAACCACACTACTGAGGGTTAAATGCACTTGGTGACGGGCGCAGCTTGCCCCTGATGTAGTATATGGCCAAAAAATGAACAGACTATTGCTGGTTAAATGCACTTGGTGTCACAGCTTGACCAACCACACTACTGAGGGTTAAATGCACTTGGTATCGGGCGCAGCTTGCCCCTGATGTAGTATATGGCCAAAAAATGAACAGACTATTGCTGGTTAAATGCACTTGGTGACGGGCGCAGCTTGCCCCTGATTTAGTATATGGCCAAAAAATGAACAGACTATTGCTGGTTAAATGCACTTGGTGTGATAGCTTGACCAACCACACTACTGAGGGTTAAATGCACTTGGTGACGGGCGCAGCTTGCCCCTGATGTAGTATATGGCCAAAAAATAAACAGACTATTGCTGGTTAAATGCACTTGGTGTGACAGCTTCACCCTGATGTAGGCTTTAGCCAAAAAACAACCACACCATTGAGGGTTAAATGCACTTGGTCGCAGCTTGTGCTGGCGCACCACAAGACACAAAATGGCCGCCGATCACCCCAGAAAAATGCGACTGACAAACGGTCTGGGCAGCCTAAAAACAGTGAGCAATTGAGTATCAGCAGCTCAATGATCCACAGCTGCAGATCGATCAATAATCAAGTACTTTGGAGGAGTTAATCTGCCTAATCTTGCCCTACTGTCGCAGCCGCAACCTCTCCCTACGCTAATCAGAGCAGAGTGACGGGCGGCGCTATGTGACTCCAGCTTAAATAGAGGCTGGGTCACATGGTGCTCTGGCCAATCACAGCCATGCCAATAGTAGGCATGGCTGTGATGGCCTCTTGGGGCAAGTAGTATGACGCTTGTTGATTGGCTGCTTTGCAGCCTTTCAAAAAGCGCCAAGAAAGCGTCACAAAAGCGCCAAGAAAGCGACGAACACCGAACCCGAACCCGGACTTTTACGAAAATGTCCGGGTTCGGGTCCGTGTCACGGACACCCCAAAATTCGGTACGAACCCGAACTATACAGTTCGAGTTCGCTCATCCCTAGTCATCACCTAAATATATGACGGGATTCGACGGGGCTCAACTCTAAAGTAAAATCTCGAGAAAAGAGGGGTAATAAAGATGATAAATATGCTAGCCAGAGAAAAAGGTTAAGCAGAGGCTGGAATCTAGAGTTAAGAGGTAGGGTTAGTCCCTCAAAGAGTAACAATACAAGACCCTATAATAAAGGGTAAGATGAGCCCAGCAAAAACTTATAATCAGAATCAATGCATACCACAAGACATGATGGGGTGAAAACAGCAGCACAGGTCAGGATAGGAACCTCGACACGCGTTTTGCCTCAGCTTTGTCGGGATGTAAGTAAACATGTAGCCATAAGCCCCTATTTATATCTCCCATGAGTCCCAGGTGCACATGATGTAAGTAGAAAATCTGGTGATGCATGCCGAGCCAGCAATGGCGACGCCGCACTCGTCAGGAGGAAGGGTGGAGCGCACGCCATGCATTCCAGCCCGCCTCCCAAGGAGATGTAGCGGCGTCCCCATGTGACCCGACGCACAGCACACCACGGCAGAGAGCTGCGTCAGCTGATCTGGCAACCAGGATACCGGAGTAAACGGAGTATACCCACCACATCCACCGCAATAATAAGGAGTCCGGCATATGGGAGACATAAATTATCAAGAAATAGGAGTACATATACAGATAGATATAAGTATGGATATCGACTAGTGATGAGCGGCAGGGGTTATATTCGAATTCGCGATATTTCACGAATATTTTGTAGAATATTCGTCAAATATTTGAAAATTTGAAAATTAGTTATATTCTAAGATTTTTTTACTAAAAAAATCGGCAAGGTAATGATCGTGTAATATGCGAATTTTCGTAATGCGAATTTTCGTAATGCGAATTTTATTGTGGATTTTTCAACTTACAACTATTAGACAAAGATTATATATAGCACTATATTAGCTAAATTCCTCTATATTTGTTTTTTTTTGAATATTCGCTATATTGCTATAACTTCGAATATTCGTAATATTCTAAAACAAGAATATATAGCAGTATAGCGAATATTCAAAAAAACAAATATAGAGCAATTTAGCTAATATAGTGCTATAATCTTATTTTTTTATAGTTGTCATTTTTTTCCAATTTGAACTTCAGATGAGAAAAAAATTACAACTATTATAGACAAAGGAGATTATAGCACTATATTAGCTAAATTGCTTTATATTCGTTTTTTAGAATATTCGCTATATTGCTTTATATTCTTATTTTAGAATATTACGAATATTCAAATAAATGAAGTTATAGCAATATAGCGAATATTTGGGGAAAAAAAACGAATATAGAGCAATTTAGCTAATATAGTGCTATAATCTTCTTTGTCTAATATTTGTAAGTTGAAAAATTCGCAATAAAAAATTAGCATTATGAAAATTCGCAAACAACACTACTCCTAAAGTCAAATATACTGCAGCCTTCTCATTGGCCCACAAGCTAGAAGCAGGGAGGGATCAGAGGTACTGATTTAAAAAAAAATGGAATATTCAAAATTACGAATATATATCACTATATTCGAAATATTCATAATTTTTCGAAGTGCCTATATTCACGATAAAAATTCGAAATTCGAATATTCATGATCAACACTAATATCGACAGAGGGATAGACACTTTTTTTGAACGATCACTGCATAATATAGAGTAAATTGATAGATATAATAAACCAGACATAGAAAGAGTTTTTATTTTATTTTTAAACCCCCAATGATTATACCATAATACATTATATAAATTACATGATTAGACCATAGTATGGACACTAAATTATCCAATCAATAACAATCTATATATAAAAGTGAGAAAAACATAATCAAGAAAATGTGTAGTGTTTAGCGTCAATTACTTGATTAAACCCTAGTGTAATATTATATGAATTGCATGATTAGACCATAATGTGAACAATAAATTGTCCAATCAAAAAACAATCCATATATAGAAATGAGAAATACATGATAGAGAGTATATAATATGTAATATAAATTCCATGATTAAATTACATGATTAGACCATGATGTAACAAAAAAAATGGAAATTATCCTAAAATCAACCAAATAATAAATAATTATTCAAATGGGGGAGCATTTTTGACACGGTTATTATGAATTTTCATCTTTTATATATTTATTATTTTTGTTTGTCTTTTCCTTTAGTAGTATTATTATTATGAACTCTGCACTTTACATGGATTGTCTTTATTACTGACCAATTATTTGGTTGGTTTTAGGATAATTTCCATCTTTTTTTGTTACATCATGATCTAATCATGTAATTTAATCATGGAATTTATATTACATATTATATACTCTCTATCATAGTAACATAGTACATAAGGCTGAAAAAATACATTTGTCTATCCAGTTCGGCCTGTCATCCTGCAAGTTGATCCAGAGGAAGGAAAAAAAAAAAAGTGAGGTAGAAGCCAATTTTCCTCACTTGAGGGGAATACAAAATTCCTTCCCGACTCCAATCAGGCAATCAGAATAACTCCCTGGATCAACGATCCCTCTCTAGTAGCTATATCCTGTAATATTATTACGCTCCAGAAATACATCCAGGCCCCTCTTGAATTCCTTTATTGTACTCACCATCACCACCACCTCAGGCAGAGAGTTCCATAGTCTCACTGCTCTTACCGTAAAGAATCCTCTTCTATGTTTGTGTACAAACCTTCTTTCCTCTAGACGCAGAGGATGTCCCCTCGTCACAGTCACAGTCCTGGGGATAAACAGATGGTTGGATAGATCTCTGTACTGACCCCTGATATATTTATACATAGTATTTCTCATTTCTATATATGGATTGTTTTTTTAGATGAGATCAACAGTCGATCTACTCCCAGGGTGTCCAGCCAAGACAGTACAGTGATATTCCTCTAATACCTTGTGACGCAAGTTTGAAGGAACAAACCATTTCCCTGGAGGACAATAGTCCAGTGCATCCTCTTGGGCCTCCAACACCTTAGCCTCAAGATCAATATATAGGGAAGATATGACTACCCTTCAGACAAAATAGGACTAGGACCTTTAGAATGACCCCCCCCCCCCCCACTAGGGCGGTAGGTGACAATTAAGTTAAATCTGATGAAAAACAGCGACCATCTGGTATGCCTTGGAGTCGTTTAGCTGATTCAAGGTAAGCTAGATTTTTGTGATCAGTAATTACTGTAATAGGATGAATTGCTCCTTCCAACCAATGGCGCCATTCTTCAAAAGCAAACTTAATGCCCAATTCCCTTTTACCCAAGCCATAATTTCTTTCAGCAGTCGAGAGTTTTTTAGAGAAAAAAGCACATGGGCGCCATTTACTAGGTGAAGGACCTTGCGACAAAACTGTTCCTCTACAATGAATGGCTGAGACACGTCCGGGTACACCAGATTAGGGCTGAAGCAAAACATTCACAGCAGAAAAGGCGTGTAATGCCACCTCAGACCAAACTGAGAAATCAACCCCCTTCCTAGTCATGTCTGTTAAAGGTTTAACCACAGTTGAATAGTTCAAGATGAATTTACGGTAGTAGTTGGTGAATACCAAAATCCGCATAAGTGCTTTCAGATTTTTGGGTCGATCCCAGTCCAACACCGCACAGACTTTCTGGATCCATACGAAAACCTGAGGATGAGAGCAGGTAACCCTGGAATTGCACTTCCTGAACAGCAAAAACAGATTTTTCCATCTTTGCATACAATTTATTCTCTCTTAGGATCTGTAACACCTGTCTCACATGATCCTGATGAGTCTGGAGAATAAATTAGTATGTCATCCAGATATACAACAACAAATGTCCCCACCAGATGATGAAAGATGTTATTGATAAAGTGTTGAAAAACCACTGGAGCATTGGTTAACCCAAAAGGCATGACCAGATTTGCAAAATGACCCTCAGGGGTATTAAAGGCCATCTTCCATTCGTCCCCCTCTTTGATTCTTACCAAATGATATGTCCCCTGAGATCCAATTTAGAGAACACCTTTGCCCGATAATTTGATCAAACAAATCCAGAATCAATGGAAGGGGTACGGATCATGAACGGAAATACGGTTGAGCTCACGGAAGTCCAGACATGGTCTAAGGGTATCATCTTTTTTTTTTTACAAAGAAAAACCCAGCCGCCACTAGGGATTTGGATGGTCTGATATGACCCTTCACCAAGCTCTCAGTGATATACTCTAGCATAGCCTTTCTTTCGGGCTCCAAAAGACTATACAACCGAGATTTGGGCAGTTTAGCTCCAGGAATAAGATTGACGGGACAATTATACTCCCAATGAGGGGTAACTCCTGGTTACCACTCTTAGAAAACACATCCAAAAATTCTGAAATGAACGCGGGTACGGTTTTAGTGGTGACTACAGAGAAAGACGCATTGAGACAGTTGTCCATGCAAAAATCACTCTAATCAAGAATCTGTCTCGCTTGCCAGTCGATGATAGGGTTATGTTTGCTTAACCATGGCAAACCCAAAACCATCGGAGCAGGCATTTTTGGGTAAGAGGTGCAGAATTAATAGCAAAGACAGAAAGGCTTTTCTGTAGTGCACTACTAGTCAACCCATGAATACGAACAAATCAAAGCTGGGTTAAGCCCAGCCCCACTGTCGATAAATACCTTGATTTCCATAGTTTTGGACTCTAGCGCCACCTCGGCAGACATGAGAAATCGGGTACTACCAGTTAATGACAAAAGTAAGTTTTCTTGCTCCCCACCCACACCACCAATAGTAATTTGGGGAATTACTCGTTTTTCTTTTTTTTTGCACCTTGACGCTGAATGTACGGACAAATATTCACAAAATGTCCTTTTTTTCCACAACAAAAACAGACTCCCTTCTTACGAGCAGTCCCAGGAGTAGCTCCCCCCAACTGCATAGCCTCCTCACAAGGAGTAATCACAGGTGTCTCTTTACCATAAGTGTCAAAGGAAGCCGCCACCTTATTTGACAGTGCGTCTTGAGGGTGAAGACCCTTAGATCTCCCCCTCAGACATCTATCCAGACGTACAGCAAGGAACATAGCTGCTTTCAATGACTCCGTTTTTTCATGAAAGGCCAATGTGTCCTGCAGCCTCTCAGATAGACCCTGACAGAACTGGCTATGGAGAGCAGGATCATTCCACTCCGTATCCGTAGCCCATCTACTAAATTCAGAGCAGTGGATTTCCGCGGAGCGTTCCTCCTGCCGTAAACCACGAAACTTGGTCTCAGCCTGAGAGATCAGATCTGGGTCATCATAATTAAGACCCAAGGCTCAAAAATCAAAAAAAATCATCTACCGACTGGAAGAATGGTGATCCAGTCGGGAGAGAAAAAACCCAAGACTGTGCATCATCCTTAAGCAAAGAAATGATCATACCCACACGTTGACACTTATCCCCAGAAGAGTATGGACGCAGCTTAAAGTACAACTTACAGGATTCCCTGAACTGAATGAAATTGTCACTACCCCTAGAAAATCTGTCCGGGAGGGAAACCTTAAGTTCGGGACAGGCCTGGTACCCACTATCGGAACCAGCCATCTGTGGTCTCTGAAACCTCTCACTGTGTCACATCCCCCCCCCAGGGGGTAAACACATGCCAGACAGTGTACCCGGGACATGGCATCCACATTTCTCTGTAACCGGCCTGTCCTGTGTTCCACCGAAAACTTAAAGTTTTGTAGGGAGAGAAACCATTGGTGACTTTGGCATTTCTGTCTTTGGCCTGGCTCATCCACTTGAGAGGGGAGTGGTCAGTCACCAGGCAGAATTTTCTCCCCAATAAATAGTAGCAGAGAGATTCTAGTGCCCACTTGACAGCCAGGCACTCTCTCTCCACTATACTATACCTGGTCTCGGCTGGGGTGAGCTTACGGCTGAGGAAGACAATGGGATGCTTTTCCCCGTTAACTTCCTAAGACAGTACAGCACCGAGGCCTACTTCGGAAACCAGGAACTTACTGCCCATGGTCGGCACCAGAACCAAAACCCAATCACCCGGGTTAAAGTTGTAGACCCGAGCCTGCCGATTATATACCCGACTCTGAGCTCACTGAGCTGCCTCCATATGCTCCCTAACAAGAGGCAACACTGTCTCTATCCGATCTTGCATCTAGGTAATGCACTCAATGACACTTTTATGTGGAGAGGGTTGTTGTTCCCATGCCTCTTTGGCCACGTCCAAGAGACCACGAGGGTGTCTGCCATATAGCAGCTCGAAGGGCGAGAACCCAATAGACGCCAGGGGTAACTCTGGCACTGCAAACATGAGATAGGGCAGAAGGAGGCCCCAGTCCTTCCTGTCTTTAGACACTACCTTTTTCAACATATTTTTTTATGTTTGGTTAAATCGTTCTACCAGACCGTCCGTTTGCAGATGGTAAATGGACGTCTGTAGTTGTTTTATGTGCAGCAACTTACAAAGTTCCCTCATCACCCTGACAGCCAGGCACTCTCTTTCCGCTATACTATACCGGGTCTCGGCTGGGGTGAGCTTACGGCTGAGGAAGACAATGGGATGCTTTTCCCCGTTAACTTCCTGAGACAGAACAGCACTGAGGCCTACTTCGGAGGCATAGGTCTGTACTATAGACTTCCTTTTGAAGTCGGGCGTCACCAAAACTGGGGACCTGCACAGGGCCGACTTCAAAGCGGAGATAGCCTCTTCCGCCCTATCATTCCAGCGAACCATTGTTGACTTGTGTCCCTTCAAGAGTCCTGTCAAGGGCGTGGCTAGAGTAGAATAGTGGGCAACAAACCTCATGCTATAGCCCACCATTCCCAGGAATTACTTTATTTGCCTAGTGGTGACAAGTCGGGGCCAATTCCATATCGCCTCTATTTTGTTCACTTAGGATTTGATGACTCCGTGCCCAATGACATACCCCAGGTACTTAGTCTCTTCTAACACTATTGCAAATGTTTTGGGGTTAGCAGTTCGGCCAGCTTTCCGAAGGGAGTCCACTATAGCCTGCACTTTCGGTAGGTGACTTTTCCTGTTGGTACTGTGGATGACAATATCGTCAAGGAAAGCTGAAGTGTACCGACGATGTGGACGAAGCACAATGTCTATTAGTCGCTGAAAAGTGGCAGGAGCGCCATGCAGACCAAAGGGTAAGACCTTATATTAATACAGCCCCTCAGGCGTGGTGAAGGCAGTTTTCTCTTTGGCAGCCTCTGTTAAGGGCATCTGCCAGTACCCTTTCGTGAGATCCAAAACAGAAAAATACCGGGGTTGTCCTAACCTCTCGATGAGCTCATCCACCCCGGGGCATGGGATACGCATCGAACTTGGAAACCTTGTTAAGTTTTTGAAAGTCGTTACAAAACCGCAATGTCCCGTCCGGCTTGGGTATCAATACTATAGGACTAGCCCACTCACTTTTTGACTCCTCAATGACGTCTAGCTGCAACATTGGCTGCACATCCTCCGATATGGCTTTTCGTCGAGCCTCGGGTACGCGGTATGGTTTTAATCAGATTTTTGCCTGAGGCTTAGGGACAATGTCATGCTCGATTATGGAAGTGCATCCAGGGAGGTCCGAGCACACATCCGTGTGCCGACTAACAAACTCCCTGGCCTCCTGAGTCTGTTTAGAGGAGAGGCTGTCAGCAAATTTTACTGTGGCAGCCGCCTCTCTTGCATCAGACACCTCTTCTCCTAGAAACTTCTGTACAGGTTTCCCTATATTTGCACGGTTTGAGTAAATTCACATGGTAAACCTGCTCTGACTTTCGGCGCCCTGGCTGGTGTACCTTGTAGTTTACATCTCCAATTTTCTTGAGTACCTCGTAGGGCCCCTGCCACCTAGCCAGGAACTTACTGCCCATGGTCGGCACCAGAACCAATCACCCGGGTTAAAGTTGTAGACCCGAGCCTGCCGATTATATACCCGACTCTGAGCTCGCTGAGCTGCCTCCATATGCTCCCTAACAAGAGGCAACACTGTCTCTATCCGATCTTGCATCTAGGTAATGTACTCAATGACACTTTTATGTGGAGAGGGTTGTTGTTCCCATGCCTCTTTGGCCACGTCCAAGAGACCATGAGGGTGTCTGCCATATAGCAGCTCGAAGGGCGAGAACCCAATAGACGCCTGGGGTACCTCTGGCACTGCAAACATGAGATTGGGCAGAAGGAGGTCCCAGTCCTTCCTGTCTTTAGACACTACCTTTTTCAGCATATTTTTTAATTTTGGGTTAAATCGTTCTACAGTCCGTTTGCAGATGGTAAACGGACGTCCGTAGTTGTTTTATGTGCAGCAACTTACAAAGTTCCCTCATCACCTTGGACATAAAAGGGGTCCCTTGGTCAGTCAGAACCTCTTTAGGTAGTCCCACTCGGGAAAACATCTCCATTAACTCCTTAGCTATGAGTTTGGCTGAGGTATGTCGCAGTGGCACCGGCTCCCGGTACCGAGTGGCGTAGTCTAGAATGACTAAGATTTGTTGATCCCCTCTGGCGGACTTCGGTACTGGGCCTATCAGGTCCATAGATATTCGGTCAAACGGTACTTCGATCATCAGGAGAGGTACCAGGGGACTACAGAAATGTGGCTGGTGGCTAGTTATCTGGCAGGTCGGGCAAGGCTTACAAAACTTTTCCACTTCTTTGAATATGCTGGGCCAGTAAAACCGCTGTAGAATACGAGTTTTCTGCAGCCCCAGATGACCCCCGAGAACGTGTTTGTGGGCTAGATCTAACACAAGCTTGCGATAAGCCTTGGGGACCACCAACTGTTCAATAGGCTCACCCCGTAATTGGTTTACCTGATGCAACATATATTGATGAACCACAAAATGGGGAAACACTGACTCTGCCCCAGGGTGTTGTGGTTCACCATCTACTATTAACAAATTTTCCCAGAGGCGGAATAGGGTTGGGTCCTGACATTTTGTGGTACCAAAATTATCCCCGAAGACATTGAGGTCTGCCAATTCACTACCCGCAAGTCCTCCACATCTCCCACCATCACACTTAGCGGGGTGTTCTCCCCCTCTTCCACCAAAGTCGCGGTCACCCCTACCGCTGGCCTTTTAGTCTCAGGTTCCCAGGGTTCTGGTCTCTCCCCTGAGCCGGGCCACTCTGCTAGGGTTACCCATGTTTCATGGCTATCAGTCACTATCATAGCAGGCCACAGTGTCGGGAAGCCTGGGAAGTCTCTCCCTATTAGGAGTTCATAATGTAGATTTGTGTTGACAGCCATCTGTTGGGTAAATCTACTAGCCACTGGCCAGCGCGGTGGGGTAGTCTTTTAAGTCTCCGTGGATGCACCCAGACTTTCCGGCCAGTATACTCAGTGCACTGCACCAGGGTAGCCCTTACCAGGGTCACCAGACTCCCTGAGTCCAGCAAAGCCTCTGCCGAGTGTTTCCCACTTCCAACTGGCACAAGTGATCTAAAGACTTTGGGGTACTTGTTGCACACAGCCTCCTGGCATATAGTGACTGACGGTAGCCATAGTTAGTGTCCATGGGTTTAACCCGATGGGGACAGTCAGCCCTTAAATGGCCAAGCTCCTGACACCGGCAGCAGACTATCGGAGCCAGGTCCGCCATGGGTACATCCCCAGCAGGTTTTATTGGCTCAAATCTCCGGGCCTGGGGTGGAGATTTCCAGGGTTTGCCGACCCCCCCTCCCGACAGAACCCTCCTTTAGACTCCTGGTAGCTTCATAGCGTTCCACCAGGTCCACCATTTCAAGGGCATTGCCAGGAGACACCTGACCGATCCAGTGCTGGAGAGGGTGTGGCAAAGCCCTCCAGAACATATCAGCTAATAGACGATCCAGCATATCAGTGGGACTCAGCACGTCGGGCTGTAGCCATTTTTGCAAGAGGTGAAGTAAGTTATAATACTGGGGTCTTGCAGGCTCAGCTGGGTTGAACACACCACTGATTCACCCGCTGGGCCCAAACCAACACATTCACCCCCAGTCTTGCCAGAATCTCACCCTTGACTTTCTGGTAGTCAGCCGCTTGATTGTCTGGCAAGTCGAAATACACCCGCTGGGAATCGGATGCCAGGAACGGAGTGACAACCTAAGCCCACTGGTCACGGTGTAGCTTTTCCCTGATGGCCACTGTCTTGTACATCGCCGGGTAGGTTTCGATGTAATCTACGGAGGTCATCTTAGGAATCACAGCACGGACTGCTTTCCGCACATCGTGGACGCTTGGGGTTGCTCCTGCTGTCTGCAAAGCCATCATGTGTTGTAGCAGCAACTGGTTAGTCTCCTGCTGCTGCTTATTAGCCTCGCGTTGCTACAGGTTTGTCTCTCGCTGCTGCAGATTATCCTCCATGAGGGCCTTTACAAAAGCCTCCATTTTGTCGTGGGGCACTGGTTGTAATGCAGCTGGTTTAAAGTACGACATACACCTATGCTTGAAAAATTGAAGGAACCAAAATTATCGGCATTCACGCCAGCCTCACTGCTCTTGCCTGCATCTTCCACCAATTGTGGGGTTTCGCTCTGGTAGACAGGATTAGCGGACGCAGTATAGAGGCAACAACCAATTATTTGGATCAAACAGTTCGGTGTTTTATTCACACTTTAGGCAAGTGACAAAACAAGCAGTCATAAACAAGCAAAAAGTCAACTTGCGGTGTCGGTGGTAATTCACACCACGCAGAAATTCTGCCTCCCAGCCTGCATTCCAAGGGCAAGATGTTCACATGTGGATTCTCCTCCAAGCACTTCTCTCCTGCCGAGAGGAATTACTTTATAGGGGACAGGGAGCTCCTGGCCATAAAACTCGCCTTGGAGGAGTGGTGTTATCTATTGGAGGGAGCCAAGTATCCGGTAATTTTACCGACCACAAGACTCTCTCACGTACCTGCAAACAACTCAGCGTCTGACCCCCCGCCAAGCCGTTTTAACTTTGAGTTACATTTTCGCCCGGCTGACAAAAGTATCAAGGTGGATGCTCTGTCCCGATCTTTTGATTTTTCTGACCAACAGGAGGACCCTCAATACATGATAGATCCTGCTCGCTTCATCATGGTGGCTCCCATCCTGGTAAGAGACATTCGTACCCGGGAGAACATTCGTACCCGCTGCCAAAAGGAAATATATCCTGTTGAGGGGACACAACTCCAAACTGGCCGGGCATCTCGGTATCCGCAAGACCACAACACTAGTGTCTCGTCACTACTGGTGGCCCACATTGTCCAAAGACATACCTGACTATGTTTCTGCTTGCACCATCTGTGCTCAAAATAAAATTTCCAGGAGCAAACCACCAGGCCTGTTTCTACCCCTACCTGTTCCTGATGTTCCATGGCAACACATTGCCATGGACTTTATTACAGATCTGCCTTCTTCGGCTGAATGTACCGTGACTTGGAGAGTTGTGGACCACTTCTCCAAGATGGCGCACTTCATTCCATTGCCTGGATTGCCCTCTGCTGCGGAACTTGCCAAGCTGTTCATAAAACATATATTTCGACTTCATGGTTTGCCTGGGCATATTGTTTCCGATCGAGGAGTTAACTTGACATCCAAGCTCTGGAGAGCCCTCTGTCGTATGCTACAAATAGATCTAGACTTCTCTTCGGGTTATCACCGCCAAACCAATGGGTCAATCAGATTTTGGAGAACTATCTTCAACATTTTGTTTCTACACAACATGACAACTGGGTATCACTGCTACCTTGTGCAGAATTCTCCTACAACAACTACACTAGTGAGTCTACTAGATCCTCGCCATTCTTTGTCGTCTATGGTCAACACCCTCGTACTCCTCTTCCTGTTCCTGCAACTTCCGGGGTATCAGCTGCAGACTCTTCCTTTAGAGATTTTTTGAAGATTTGGAGTGACACCAAGGTCTGTATCGACAAAGCGGTGATCCACATGAAGACCAATGAGGACAAGAGAAGAAGGAGACCAACCCAGTTCTCATCTGGGGAGAAGGTATGGCTCTCCTCCAAAAACATCCGCTTAAGAGTACCCAGTTTTAAGTTTGCTCCCAGATTCCTTGGACCCTTTGAAGTGTTGAAGAGGATCAACGAGGTCACGTACAAGTTACGTCTGCCTTCCTCTCTGCGCATTCCCAATGCCTTCCACGTATCTTTGCTTAAACCATTGGTCCTTAACCATTTCTCAAAGGCTCCTTCTACTTCTACTCCAGTGTCTGAAAATACTGACGAGATCATTGACGTCAAAGACATCCTGGATGTCAAGAAGCGGGGCAGGAAAACCTATTATCTTGTGGACTGGAAAGGATTTGGTCCAGAAGGGAGGTCCTGGGAGCCGCAGGAGAACATTCATGCTCAGGATCTTATCAATCGCTTTCTGTCTCGCCATGGACTCAAGAGGGGGCATAAGGGGGGTACTGGGAAGATTGTTTTTAGTTGATCATCCTTATGTAGGACATGGTGTAATTTTTTGGCAGTTTTCATCTGTACCTCTAGTTGTGGGTTGTAGGTCACAACCAGATGTATGCGCTGGTTCTGTTTCTTTTCATTGTATTGGAGAAGTTGACTTACGGGGATCTTGGTGGCTCTTGTGATCTGATCTCCAATTGAAGCAGGATGATAGCTCTGGTGTGAAAATGTCCTTTTCAGATATTGTAAATGATTATCCCTGTCTGATGGGCTGGAACAGATTCGGTTACATCTGATGGCTTGACTATAGATGATAGACTTTCTAATATGTTTGGGGTGAAAGCTGTCCCATTTGAGGTATGTAGGCCGATTAATAGGTTTTCGATACAGGGATGTCTGTATTGAGCCGTCTTGAAGTTTTCTGGTGGTGTCCAGAAAGTTGACTTCTGTGTGTGAATAGTTGAGAGTCAGGTTTATGGTGGGATGGAATTTGTTGAACTGTTCATGAAATTTTATCAGTTCATGTTCAGAGTCGGTCCAGATTATTAGGATGTTATCAATGAAACGGAAGTAGGCCATTGTTTTTTTGTGGTAGGATTTTTTGGTGAAAAATGTATTTATTTATTTATTTTATGCACTTATATAGCGCTACTATATTCCGCAGCGCTTTACAGACATTAGCATCCAACTGTCCCCAATGGGGCTCACAATTTAAGGTCCTTATCAGTATGTCTTTGGAGGTATTAAAGGTATTGTCTACTCAAGGTAGTCCCTGTCAAGATGACCTACTAGGACATATGGATTTTATAAAGAAGGATCTCCCACCCAGGAACCCCTTCTAAAGATGAGCGAATCGAACCTAACAAAGTGGAATTCAATCAGAATTTCAGGAAAACTTAAATTCGCAACTAATGCAAATTTACTCAGGCTTCGTGGTAACAAACCGCAATTTTCCTAAAATGGCAGCTACATGTGTGAGGACTGAGGACATGGAGCAAAGAACTCTGGGAAGGCGGAATCACCCAGATTGACATGCCTGCATGCAGTCAGCCAGCCCTGTGATATCACAGCCCTATAAATACGGCAGACATTTTAGATTCTGCCATTTTCCAGCATTCACAGTGCAGGGACAGACGTGTAAAGGCGCTAGGGACAGCAATTGGAAAAACCTCATTGTGGAAAAAAAGACAGAAAAAATGATTTATAAGTGCAGGGAAAGGATAGGGAGGAATCAGTTAAAAGCATCTTAGTGCAGGGAGAGACGACATAAGGCACTGGGGACATTGATAGGAAAGTGATTTACAAGTGCAGGGAACGATTATTTGGGGATTCAAATAGTCATTAGACAGCTCTGTCATTCCAGCTTTTTGTTATTGGGCTGCAAGTGTTATGTTGGAAAGCCTTAAGTGGCTTATATCTTAGTATCTTATTCAGTACTAGTGATGGACGAAAATCTGCCGGCACGGTGCGCGAACGCGATCAAATGTTCGCGAACTGCAAGTTTGCGGCGGGTCCCATTCATTTTAATGGCAGGCGAACCTGAAAAACCTTCAGCTCATATTTGCAGCCAATAAATAATTACTAGAAGTGCATAAATAGTCCCACAACATGGACAGTGACATACAAGATGTATTATTAGAATTTGCGATCTCCAGTTATAACTTTTTTCAATGCAAAATATGGCAATATAATTTTCGCGTACGCGCATGCGCAAATGCACCATGCAGTACCCAAATGCACTATAAAGAAGGTATATTGGTATATAACACCCCGCTTCAATCAGTTTTTTTTGGGGGGGCGACTGGTATATCACACCAGTAGAAATGATTTGTTCCAATAACACTTTTCCCTCTATATACCTGCAGTATTGCAGCAGAACCGCACACAACTGCCGCACAATACAAATGCACTATAATATACTATCTAACATAGAAAGTATATTATAACATTGTACAAGGAAGGCAATCCATTAGAATATACATAAAGATAAAACGTAACCTTTAATAATTTTACTATGAGGGTCCATTCACACGTCCGTAAGTGTTTTGCGGACCGCACATTGCCGGCACTATAATAGAAAATGTCTAATGTTGTCTGCAGATGCGGAAGTGCGTATCCCCAAATGCGGATGCGGACAGCACATTCTGGCCCCATTGAACCAGAATGGGTCTGCACCCGTTCCGCAAAATTGCGGAATGGATGCGGACCCATTTTGCGGACGTGTGAATAGAAAAGATATCCCTCAAAATGAAAATAAATTAAATTATTAAAGTTAAAGGGGTTCTGCACTTTGTTTTAACTGATGATCTATCGTCTGGATAGATCATCAGCATCTGATCGGCGGGGGTCCGACACCCAGGACCTCCGCCGATCAGCTATTTGAGAAGGCAGCGGCGCTCCAGCAGTTGCGCGGCCTTCTCACTGTTTACCGCTGGCCCAGTAATGTCACCACTAGTATCAACTAGCGTGGGCGGGGCTAAGCTCCTTTCAAGTGAACAGAGTTTAGCCACGCCCATGCTAGTTGATACTAGTCGCGACGTCACTGGGCTAGCGGTAAACAGCGAGAAGGCCGCGGCGCTGCTGAAG
The DNA here is from genome assembly GCF_014858855.1 of Bufo gargarizans. NCBI lineage: Eukaryota > Metazoa > Chordata > Amphibia > Anura > Bufonidae > Bufo > Bufo gargarizans. Next base: position 608,102,261 of record NC_058081.1, read on the forward strand.
CCCCGCTGCCTTCTCAAACCGCTGATCGGTGGGGGTCCCGGGTGTCCGAGGATAGATCATCAGTTAAAACAAAGTGCAGAACCCCTTTAAGCAAAAAGCATCGATGTGGTAGGCATTAACAAGTGCTCGGCGGCACTAAATCAGGTGGTCAGCGGCACCAAAGCAGAAACCATATGTCCTACCACAAGCCGGGGGGTTCCAGTGCACATCCATGGATCCCGGAGGGAAAGCAAAAACCATCTATTCCTGGGCTAGATGATGATGTGGTATGGAAGGACAGGGTGGGCAAAGAATTGTTCCTGATATTGCCCTACAGGGGGGTGCTATTCTGGCCCTGATAGCCTAACCACAGACCACCCGCCCTGGTAAGAGCGACCCTGTCCGGAACTTTACCCTATATTAAAATGGCCCTAGTAAGCCGCTAGCCCCTAGGCCCCTGACTTCCAGGTGATCACTATATAGATCTATGTGTTTTTGACTCATTATAAAAGTATAAGTATATTGCACCCCTCTGTGTATCACACATATAGATAGCACACCTATACTAGTCCTTAAAATGACTAGTCCCTGCTCCACACAGCAACCTCTCCCTACACTGGCAAAACACTGAATGTAAAATGGCGGCCAGATCAGATTTATTTATAAGGTAGGGGGTATGTCCATGTGCTGAAATGTCTCAATTGGCTGTCCTGTACCACCTGATGGATGTGTCATGGGTCAAAGTTCTTCATAATGTAAAAGAATATTGCGTGCGCAAATTTCTCCATATGTTCGCATGTTCGGCGAATCGCGAACTCGCAAAGTTTGCATCGAAACGACCGTCGGGCGAACTGCAAGGCCATCTCTATTCAGTACGACAAGAAAAATATATACGCATTTCACTTCTGCAGTTATTTCTGTTTAAAGCGTATAGAGGCGTATTTCAGTAAAATAAGAAAAATATATACGCACTACACTGTTGCAGTTGCAGTTATTTCTGGTGAAAGCGTATAGGGGTGTATTACAGTAAAATAAGAAAAAATATATATATATATACTGTGAGACAGTGACAGGTCTCACGCAGGTTGGAGGTAAGGAAGGGGTGGATAGTGCGGTCCACACCCCTGTTCCACCTCAGGTGAGAGAAGCTGGAGGTAATCAGCCTAGCACAAAGCACCTCTCAGAGTGTCAGAAAGGGGGGAGTGTGTTACCTGTGGACAGAGGCCTGGAGGCTCTGTGTGGTCCAAGCCAGGAGGGCTGAGTGACCACGATTCCCCAAGAGACACTGGACTGGAGGCAGTGGGCGTACTGTGCTCTGTACAGCCAGGAGGCTGTGGGACATTGGCTCAGAAAGCCGCACGTGTTCACAGGGTGTGAACAGGGACTTAGGTGAGTCAGGGATCCATTTGTTTAGTTAGAGCTTGGACGGGCGAGTGTTTATTATTTTGTCATTTTGTTGTTGCTGGTGTTGCACAATAAATGCACTGTTTGGACATTATATCCGTGTCTGGTGAAGTAACCTGTGAGAATGACCCCCTAAGAAGAGCTAATCCCCCACAATTGGTGTCGGATGCGGGCAAGCGTCCCTGCTGAAAGGAGATAACTGGTTGCTAGGGGCAACGGCAAGAGCAGGTGCTGCTGAATTCTGCTGTGTTGCAAAGGAAATTGCTGTGTGTATTTAAAGGGCCAGCAGCCCTGGGAAAGAAACTTTAATGTCTGCAATGCAAAAGAGACTGTGAATGCTGAAATTGTCTCTTGAGAGTGAGACACCTGGAGGCCGGGTCTCTGTTAGTGGACTTGTTGCTGAAAATTTTTCTGGTGCCTGGGCTGTCTGTTGCTATGGGGTGGATGGAGGATCTCACCGAGCAGCTGAGGCAGGCCAATTTGGAGGCTACCCAAAGGCACTTGAAGTGGCAGCAGGAGCATGAAAAACTCATGGAGGATTATGAAAGGCAAAGAGAACTCCTAACCCAAAGCGTTTCCCAGGGTAACAGCTGTGCTGATGCTTTGAGGACGCCATTGCAGTGGGCCCTGGAGAAAAAACCTGAAAAGCTGAGTGGACAATGTGTAAAAGTCCAAAGTGTCGGTGATGCGGCTGAAAAAACTGTAAAAAAGGTGATGTGTGCCGTTGCCAAGGGCAACAGTCGGGAAGAAAAGGATGTCCGGAGGAGTTGTGATGCGGGTGCTAGGTGCAACCAACCACGACGGCAGGCAGCTGTCCTGCAACAAAGAGAGCGCTGCTGGAGATGCCGTCAAGTCACAAAGTGTGAACCTGATTGTCCTATGGTCAGAAGTCAGGTAACCAGGAATCAAAGGCGGGAGGTTCCTAATGTCCAGGAGAAGGACGGTGACCTCGGGGAAGATGTTCCTGGCTCTCCCTCATCGCCTAAGTCTGCCGAACCAGTGACGTCTGTGGGTAAGACTGTTCCGTGTTTTTCTGGTGTAAAAGACAAAGTGACAGTGAGCACGGTTCTGGAGACTGAGCCGCAAATGATAGATGTGTGGGACAGTCATGCGGATAATAAGGACTATCCGGTGGTTCTCACTCAGTGTGAGACTCCAGTGAGAACTGGGTATTGTGGACCTGATGTTATAAATATGTTCATATATGATGTGATGTTGGACTGGGATATTGTGTCGTTGTTGTGGGGTAAGGTAGACACTTCTGCAGATAGTGAGGAAACTCCTGCAGAACCTGTACTTGTCCCTTTAAGTGAAGGTCTAAGGGAGCTGCACTTTGACCTGCATGGGGAAAGAATATTGACCATTGAAAACAATGGTGCTGGTAAAGTGCAAAGTGATAGTGACAAGAGTGTGGAAATGAATAAGGAAAATGTGATGTCATATGAAATATGTGGCGACAGTGATGCACCTTTTCCGTTGCAGGTTGTGGTCAGGGGAGAAGCGCCCCCTGGTGGTAAAAATGTAAATGATAATGAAACTTTATTTTCTGCATCTGCTATGTTTCATGAAGTGCTATATGACTTGATCAAAAGGTTTGAAGACATGCATATAAGTAGTGTGGAGCAAAGCCCAGCTCCAGCTCAGTGTTTGAAGGTGCAGGAAAATAGGATGGGGTTAGAGGGTGTACCGCACGGACCAGAGGTGGAAATGCAGTCTCCACAATGTTGGTTGGTTACGTAGGAAGTGTCCCAGGTGGGGAATGGCTCAGCAGTGCCCCTAGAGGTCATAATTAATAATGACACGAGCGGCATAGGCGACGTATGTGCTGTGACTGATAGCAACCCAGAGAGTGAAACAAAGGTGGTTACTAGTAGCAACCAGACAGTTATATCTGACGAGATGGGAAAAAAGTCGGGTGACATCAGCCTAGTGTCTGAGGCCCATGTCCAGGCAGTTATAGATGACCTGACCCGACAGTACAGCTGCAAACAGGAGAAGTGTGACTGGCTCCTAGCTGAAGAGAAATACATTTCGGCTCGATATGGTGAAAAACGTGACCAAACAGAGACTGATGCTTGGGAAAAGGAGACCAAGGCCCTCTCCTTGGCTAGAGCCCTGGAAGAAGCGCTTGAGGAGCATGCTGAATTTGAGAGGCTGAACAAGCAACTCAGAGCAGAGACTGAAAATCTCATGAGCTTAAAAGATGAGTTGGAGAAATCTAAGGGTGCTCTCGAGCAGCAGGGAGAAGGTGAGAAACCTGAAGAGGAGAGTTCTCTGCAAGACGTCATGAAGCCAGAGCCTGTTAAAAATGGTACTGGAGATGGTGGCACTGTGGTGCTGGCTGTGGCAGAGAAGATGGAAGATGCTTCTGCTGAACCAGTTGATGGGGCTGATGTGGATGCCGAAGACCACAGACCCGTGGGAGCGTGTAGCCCAGGCCTGGAAGATGTCCCCTCTGCATACAAGGCCTTCCAAATAGCCAGCAGCATGCTGGGGAAGAAATACGAGGAGGTGAACGATCAGTTTTTGGATCCGGGCTATTACGATGGGCTGTATGTCCTGACTCCTCCCCAAAAGGAGAACAGTGTCCTGGGTGAGCCTCTGGAGAAAATGACAGAAGATGAGGTGTCTGCTGAAGACCCTGGTGTCTCCTGCCTTGGTGAGAAAGAGGGGGAGGAGTTAACATGGCAAGTGTATGGTGCCATGTCTGAGAAGGATGAGAAGGCGGTCAAAGAGACTGGAGACTTCGAGAAGACAAAGGCTGAAAAAGTTAAGGCCGATGTGTTGGTTGACATGAAGTCCCCAGGTGCTGCAGAGACCAAAATTAAGCCAAAGGGAGCCGCGGCCAAAGTGGAAAAAGCCGCTAGAGAAGCAGAGGTCTCTGAAACTGCCCTCGTAGCTGGGGTAACTACTGCTGGAAAGAAGGAAGAAGTGACCCAGATGCACGTAAAAGAAGCAAAGGAGATAGTGTCGGGACATGACCATGACTGGGAACGGTTCAGGCAAGAACTGCAGTAGTCCAAGAAAGGACATGAGGCCTTTAGGCAGATTAGATTGGGCAAGAGGCTGGTTTGGGTGATAAACCAAGCGCTGTTGTCCTGGGTCTGGCAGAACAAAGGGAAGGTACGTGTCACCGAGGTTCCTGGCCTCGGTGAAATAAGAACCGATAAATTTATGTCAGCGGCAGCTAGTGCTCGCTGACACTGGGTTACTTAGTGTGGCTGTAAAGCCAAGCTGGGCCGGTTCTTATTGGGAGCAGCCAAAGAGCAGGGTGGGTGGCTGTTCCCCACGTCCAGGCCTGGATGCCCTCTCGCCAGCCTCCCGTGGTTATGCAGGTGTTCACCCTCACAGGCTTGAACAAAGGGGGGGGGGATATGTGAGACAGTGACAGGTCTCACGCAGGTTGGAGGTAAGGAAGGGGTGGATAGTGCGGTCCACACCCCTGTTCCACCTCAGGTGAGAGAAGCTGGAGGTAATCAGCCTGGCATAAGGCACCTCCCAGAGTGTCAGAAAGGGGGGAGTGTGTTGCCTGTGGACAGAGGCCTGGAGGCTCTGTGTGGTCGAAGCCAGGAAGGCTGACTGACCACGATTCCCCAAGAGACACTGGACTGGAGGCAGTGGGCGTACTGTGCTCTGTACAGCCAGGAGGCTGTGGAACATTGGCTCAGAAAGCTGCACGTGTTCACAGGGTGTGAACAGGGACTTAGGTGAGTCAGGGATCCATTTGTTTAGTTAGAGCTTGGACGGGCGAGTGTTTATTATTTTGTCATTTTGTTGTTGTTGGTGTTGCACAATAAATGCACTGTTTGGACATTATATCCGTGTCTGGTGAAGTAACCTGTGAGAATGACCCTCTAAGAAGAGCTAATCCCCCACAATACGCACTGCACTGTTGCAGTTATTTCTGGTGAAAGCGTATAGGGGCGTATTACAGTAAAAAAAGAAAAATATATTCTCAGTGCATTTCTGCAGTTAATTTTGGTGAAAGTGTATAGGGGCGTATTTCAGTAAAATAAGAAAAATATATATGCACTGCAGTGTTGCAGTTATTTTCTGGTGAAAGCATATAGGGGCGTATTTCAGTAAAAAAAGAAAAATATAAATGCACTGCACTATTTAATTGTTTTCTGGTTAAAGTGTATAGGGGCCTATTTCATTCCAACAAGAAATATATATTGGAAAAAAGCGGCTGGCACTCACTATGTGGTTTCACATCAAACAACAATTTATTATTATCACTATACCGCTAATATGACAGTAAAATACATATGATCTAAAAGAAATAATTAAAAGATCCCCTAAAAAATAAATAATAAAATACAATATATATTGTTGTGTTGGGTCACAAACCGCACCAAAATAAAGTCTCTTTTGGAGAATGTATATTTCTTTGCCTGTTTGGGCAGTGTGTGTCCAATTCAATAAGGATACTGTCGCTTTAAATGAAAAATACAGCCAAGTCCACAAGCTATGTTGAATACTGTTGGGGGATGATATCACCCGCTTTGTATTTCTCTTCAACAGTTCTGAAATAAGTCTTGTAACTTCCAATTTGAAGTGTATAATCGATTTGTAGGGTGATATTGTAGCTTACCCTCCCAGACGAATCTCCAGCCGTCTGTTTACGCTGCTTCTGCTCGCTCTCGGCGTCCCCGCTCTCCGGCGTTTGTCACGTGATGTACCAGAGTTATCGCGGGATTTGAAAGTTTCAGTCCGAAGATCTGATGAGAGCTGCAGAGTAGATGAAAAAATGGAGCGCTCCTCTTGTAGAAAATAATTTAAATATCGTCGATCATATCCAGAAGCTTGTTGTTGGCAGGGATATAACGCTAAACGCGTTTCGAGGACTTCAATCCTCTTCCTCAGTAGCTATATCCCTGTTGTTAAATCCCCTCCTTTTATATCTTCATCAGCAGTCCACAAAATCTGGACTGGAATCGCTTTTCCTCCCAATGCGGTTTTTTGGTGCGGTTTTAAAATCGCATATGCGTTTTTCATGGCATTAGAACCGCAACCTATTATTTAGTGTAAATATATCCACTCACAGTTATTCACAGATATAAAATCACAACAATAATAATCAGTATATAAAATATGTAAAAATTTATAACCACACACAATTTACAATATATTCCAGGAAATCAATGTTTTATAAATAATTAAGAACTGCATAATAATTTGTAACAAATATTCATTCATAAAGGGCCTCATCCTCTATAGATTTTCTTCTTATCTTTCTTATAATGTTAATATCGATGTTGGAGAGTAACGTAAATGGCGGCGGGGACCACAGAGCCGCTAAACGGCTAAATAAACATGTGATCTCCAATTGAATGAGGGACACACCGCCTAATCTATAGGAATCCAAAAATTTCCAATTCTGCATTTAAACCAACTGGTATCAAGCTTCCAAAATTGTATATTTGTTTGGATTCTGCCCTAGACATCCGCTCGATATGGTTGCCACCTCTCCAGTGTTTATAAAAATTTTCTAGAGCTACAAATGACAGACCTGTTGGATCTTGTCCGTGGGCTTCTTTAAAGTGCCTTGAGAGTGAGTGTTTTTCGTACCCCTTCTTAATATTGGAAATATGTTCCGATATCCTCACTCTCAAGGTCCTTTTTGTCCGTCCAATATATTGTCTTGCGCACGGACATTGAGCTAAATAAATCACACTCTCCGAGTTGCATGTAAGAAATTGTTCAATCTCCCATACAAAAGAATTCTGTGTGGAAGATACTGTCTTAGTATTTCTAGGGATTTTTGTAGTTTTGCAACATATACAGTGTCCGCATTTGTAAAAACCTTTCAGATTCGTTAATCTCCCAGTATTTGATGTTATTCTCTTTCTGGTTTTGATCGATGGGGCTACTTTTATCCCTAAGTTGGCTGCTCTTGTATATGTTATTAATGGTCTGGCTGGTATTAACCTACCTAGTATTTTATCTTGTAGTAGGTGGTGCCAATGCCATTTGATAATTTCTTCCACCTTCCTTCTCTGTGTTGTATATGGAAGGATAATCCTGAATTGGGAATCTGTTTCCTTTGGCTCTACTGTTTTTACAGTTAATAATGAGCTCCTAGGTAATTTCCTAACTTTTTCCAATGATCCTTCTAATATATTGGTTGAGTATTGTTTCGCTAGGAATTTATCCCTCAGGTGCATTGCTTCTAATTCGAATTGGGCCTCTTCGGTACAGTTCCGTTTCAGCCTACGGAACTGTCCGAAGGGTACATTCAACAGCCAGTTAGGGAAATGGCAACTAGAATGCAGGATAAAAGCATTTCGAGAGGAAGGTTTTTGATATGTCTTGCAGATATATTTATCCGCTGCCCTCGTAATTGCCAGATCCAAAAATTCTATTTCTGTCGTATTGATATTTTGGGTAAAAACTAAATTCAAACTATTTGCATTGAGTCCCATTAAAAAACTATTAAGACTACCTTGGTCTCCCTTCCAGATTAAAAGGACATCGTCAATATATCGACGCCAGAGCACCAGGTTACCCCCTCTATGCAAATCAATAGTTTCCTGTTCCCATTGTGCTAGGAACAGGTTTGCATAGCTGGGGGCAAACCTGGTGCCCATGGCTGTTCCTCTAATTTGTAAATAAAAACATCCTTCAAAATAAAAATAATTGTGTTGTAAGATGTGTTTAATACCTTCTAAAATAAAATCTGATTGTTGTTTTTTCATTGTCTTACTATTTTCCAATTGAGTTCTAATGGCTCTTATTCCAGCTTCATGGTCTATTACTGTGTAGAGGGACTGGATATCAAGTGTAGTCATAATCCAGTCCTCTCCCACATTTAGCCCTTCTAATACCTGGATGATTTGCGTTGTGTCTCTCAGGTATGATGTAGTGGTTTTCACCATGGGTTGTAGCCATGTATCGATGTATCTGGATAAATTAGATGTTAAAGAGCCAATACCTGATACTATGGGGCGGCCGGGAGGACTCTCCATGTCCTTGTGTACCTTAGGAAGGCAATAAAAGACCGGGAGTCTTCCCGGCGTCCCCATAATATAATCAGATTCTTGTTGAGACAAAATACCCATCTGTGCGCCTTTCTGGCAATATTCCTCTAATTTATCACTAAATTTTTTTGTAGGATCTATGTCCAATTTTTTGTATGTACATTTATCGGATAGTTGTCTCAAACATTCCTGTATATATTTGGCAGTATCTAAAATTACGATTGCCCCCCCTTTGTCTGCGGGGCGAATCGTGATTTTCTAATTTTTTTGAAATTCTTTAATTGCGGACACTTCTCCATTAGTTAAATTTTTTCTATATAATTGTTTATTTTTTATTTTTCTGAGATCGGCTTCAACATTTTTCTGGAAACTTCCCATTTCTGGGCCAATTTCATTTCTGGGAATTTTTTTTGACTTTTTCTTCAAGTTCGTATGTATAAATCTTTCTTCTGTTTGTCCAGTTATAGAAATCGGATTTTTGATGAAATATTTTTTCAGACATATGTTCCTCATAAATTTTTGGATCCCAATGTAGGTATCAAATTTGTTTAATTGTGCGCTAGGTGCAAATTTTAAACCTTTATTTAAAAGGGAACTTTGTACTAGTGTTAAACTCGTGTTACTTAAATTGATAATGTTGTCCAAATCAGTACTAAGTGTATTTACCTGTGAGTTCTTCTTTTTCCTCCCCCTTCGTGTCTTATTGTTTCTTGTTGGTAATTGTGATACGTTTGTTTCTGATTTTCCCTCTGAGTGTATATTGGTGATGTTTTCTGGTGATCCCTCTGTCCTAATGGGCGTGCTTGGTGTGGTGTATAATAGGATTCCTCCTGTCTGTGATGATTGTGGTGTCTTAAATTGTATTGATGTTTCTGTGGTGTTTGTGCTCTCCTGTTGTGTTCCGGTGTCCGTACATGTCTGGATTTTACTCTGGGTGAATGATGGGGTGGAGTCCCATCTAAAAAAGGCTGCTGCGCTAATGTTTCAAACCTATTTCTAGTTGGTATTATGGGTTTTATTTGTTCCACAGGGGGTCTAATTCTATTATCTAATTTATTGTGATCATTCTGTATTGTCTTTGGGACAAAATTGTGCTTTTTACTCTTTTTTTTATAATAATTTCAGATTCAGTTCTATCTAAACTCTTACATATTCTGTCCTGCCATAAATCCAGAACACTGTCTTTCGGTAATTGATCTATTTTTTATTTTCATCTTTTTGATTTCATCTGTAATATTTCCCAAAATTTGTACTCTCCTCTTTATAATTAGTTCAACTAGTGACCTTGATTGCATATGTAGGAGGTTGGCCCATTCAAGGTTAAATTCCTCCCCATATAGATCCTGTGCTGGGGTTTTCAACAGTTGCAAGCCTTTTGGGATCCTATCTTGATCTAAATATTGGCGTAGGGACCTGATCTCCCAATTATGTTTTAATTGTTTTATAACTAAATGTTCTAGTTCTCTAAATGTATCATGTACAGATATAGTCTCTGTATTGTCCATTAATGGGACTTCAAATAGAAAGGTGTCTACTTTTTGTTTCTTTAATTCAATATGACTCCACATATCCATCCTGAGTCTGGTGGGAGCTAAATCCACAAACGAGTGATAAGAAAATGAAAACTAGAAAGGTATGTGGATAGCTCACCACCCTCCTCAGTAAGGTAGGGGTGCTCTAGCCGAAAGACTGCTCACTCTATCAGTCCAAAGGGATAAGAAAAATGGAAAAAAGCGTCAACCCCTACCTTACTGAGGAGGGTGGTGAGCTATCCACATACCTTTCAAGAAATATATATTCTCAGGTCACTTCTGCAGTTATTTCTGGTGAAAGCGTATAGGGGTGTATTTCATAAAAAAAAATAAAGAAAAATATATATGTACTGCACTGTTGCAGTTATTTCTGGTGAAAGTGTATAGGGGCGTATTACAGTAAAAAATGAAAAATATATTTCTGCAGTTAAGGCCTCATGCACACGATCGTTGTGTGCATCCATGGCCGTTGTGCCGTTTTCCGTTTTTTTTCGCGGACCCATTGACTTTCAATGGGTCCGTGGAAAAATCGGAAAATGCACCGTTTGGCAGCCGCATCCGTGATCCGTGTTTCCTGGCCGTGAAAAAAATACGACCTGTCCTATTTTTTTCACGGCCAACGGTTCACGGACCCATTCAAGTCAATGGGTCCGTGAAAAATCACGGATGCACACAATATTCTCATCCGTGTCCGTGATCAGTGTCCGTTTTTTCCTATCATTTCAATGGCAAACTTGACTTACATTTCTTTTTCATTTTTCATGTCCGTGGATCCTCCAAAAAACAAGGAAGACCCACGGACGAAAAAACGGTCACGGACCTACGGACCCCGTTTTTGCAGACCTTCAAAAAAAAACGGTCGTGTGCATGAGGCCTAATTCTGTTGAAAGCGTACAGGGGCGTATTACATTAAAAAAATAAATATATACGCATTTCACTGGTGCACTTATTTGTGGCAAAAGCGTTCAGTGGCCTATTTTAGTACAAAAAGATAAATATATTCTCAGTTCACGTCGGTGGTTATATGAGTTGAAAGCATGGCTGGGATTCAGCAGGGTGGCAGCAGTGAGAGGTCGGGAGCCAAATGTGCCGGGCTTTGCAGCAGCCTACCTACCCGGGAAGTAGCAGGGGTTCATGGAAGTAGCGGCGGTAGCAGTCAGTCAGTGCGGCGGTTATATGTGGTAAAATCTTTATTGAAGTATTTTGGTCGAAAAAAAAAAAAAATGTATTCAGCGCTGCGGTTATATGCGGTTAAATCTCCATGATAAATCTGCAGCGTGGGGGCCACGTGTGGCTTCTATACACTTTCAGAATAATCCTTTTAGCAGAGCGAATAGATGTCGGTTGACCGGGATGCTCCATGACCTTCCGAGGAGCTGTTGTTGGGAGCAGCGGTTCACCTCCGTATAGTGCGGGGGAAGACCCTTTCCATCTTCGTGCTCCGTTATATGTGGTAAAATCTTTATTTTGAAGTATTTTAGTGAAAAAATACATTTTATTCAGCGTTCAGTGCTGCACTTACCGTATTTTTCGCCCTTTAAGACGCACCGGCCTATAAGACGCACCTAGGTTTTTGGGGAGGAAAATAAGAAAAAAAACATTTTTAACCAAAAGGTGTGCTGTGTGTTTGGTGGGTTTGGAACTAATGGTGGTCTGTGGATGGCACTATTACTGGGGATCTGTGGATGACTGACACTGTTATGGGGGGATCTGTGGATGACTGACACTGTTATGGGGGGATCTGTGGATGACGGACACTGTTATGGGGGGGATCTGTGGATGACAGACACTGTTATGGGGGGGGATCTGTGGCTTGCACTGTTACAGGGGGGGGGTCTGTGGCTGACACTGTTACGGGGGGGATCCGTGGATGGCACTGTTATGGGCTGGGGGGGGGGTCTGTGGGTGGCACTGTTTTATATATGTGCCATCCACAGACCCCCCCCAGCCCATAACAGTGCCATTCACAGATCCCCCCCCCCCTGTAACAGTGCCATCCACAGATCGCAATCCGAAAGGTCGACCCCCCCCCCCCCCCGCCCGTCGCCGCTGCCGCACAAAATATAAGTTGTCATATTGAATTAATATTTATTAAACATGCCCCCCAACTCCTATTACTACCTTTCATCCTAATCGCTGCTGTAGAAATCAGGCCGGCAGGACGGCCGGCCGGCGCGTCTCACTGACGTCACTTGCCTGCGCCGCCTACTTCATTCATAAAGTAGGCGGCGCAGGCACGTGACACGAGTTACGCTGCCGCCCGCCCGCCTGGCCTGAATTCTACAGCAGCGATTAGGAGGGAAGGTAGTAATAGCAGTTGGGGGGCATGTTTAATAACTATTACTTCAATATGAGATCTTATATTAGTATACCGGAGCGGCGGGGCGGTGCTATACTACACTGACTGCACCGCCCCGCCGCTATTGCCGGCCCCCAGCTCCTCCCAGTCCCTCCCCGAGTCCCCGCTCACTGATACATCGCTGCCAGCGATGTAAAACTCCACGCATTCGCCCCATAAGACGCAGGGGCATTTCTCCCCCATTTTGGGGGAAGAAAAAGTGCGTCTTATGGGGCGAAAAATACGGTATATGCGTTTAAATCTTTAGTGAATTATTTTGGTGGACAAAAAAATCTTGTAGTCAGCATTAAGCACTGCACTTATATGCGTAAAAAACTTTGTCAAATTATTTTGGTGGAAATGCAAATTTCCACCTCCTCCATTTACTTCCTCATCTCTTCATTAGCATCGGACACACTAACTTTACACCCGCCCCCAGCAATATATATGTGGTGCAAGCACCATCTAGGGGTGAATAAAGGTAAATGACACTGCTAGCCTGTTAAAGGGAATTAAAACATGATACCACAATTCATTTGATATGACATTTGACAAGAGTTTAAAGTGCCCACATATAGCACATAGTGGGACACTGCATCCAGATAATTCAGGCGTGGATCACTCAGGATTTCCACACACCAATGCCTGATGCATCAGATTAGATCATCTGTCGTGCCACATCAACAGTTTGACAAGAGACCGGTTTCTTTTGGCCACCTGCATCAGCTACTATTCTGATAGTAGCCCGCCTGATGCCACACATCTGATATCAAGTGCTTCTTCTTTCACCCACCAACCACAGTATATCACCTTGCTACTCTTCTTCCACCCAGCTCCACAGTATATCACCTTGCTACTCTGTGGCCTCCTGATGCTGCTGCCACCTCCAGACTCTGTCATTGTGTCGCTCTGTGGCCTCCTCCTGATGCTGCTGCTGCTGCCGCCACATCCAGACTCTGTTATTGTGCCACTCTGTGGTCTCCTAATGCTGCTGCCACCTCCAGACTCTGTCATTGGGCCACTCTGTGGTCTCCTTATGCTGCTTTCACCTCACCACTATGTCATACGGTAGGTCCACTCTGTGGACTTCTCATGCTATTCCCACCCTACCCACTTCATGACTGGTCCACTATTATGGCTTTCGGCTTGGCTGACATCATCATTTATTTGACACTTCTTCTGATCTGTCAGAAGGAAGGAAAAACAAGACGCACAATGGATCCTGTCTGTGTAGCAGCTTTAAGGCCTGTATGATCCCATCAGAATTGGCTTATGATTTGGTAGCCAAAAGCAGGAGTGGGTACAAAACACAGAAGACATGCAAATATTCCATTCACGTGTCATCTGTTTTACATCCACCCTATTTTTTTTTTTTGCCTTAAGCAATACTGATGGCTTATTGAGCAAATGCTGACCGAGTGAAGGAGGATGCTCCACAGACAGGATCCGTTTTTTCTGGGTAATTGTTCTGACGGATGAGAGAATGGAGAAAATGAATCAGTGATGTCAACACAAACTTACTGCTGACACCCTCTCCACTCTGTCAGGGGGCTTTACTTGTATAAGCGTTTAATAGAACAGGTTCGGATAACATTTATGTGGAATCAGCTGACGACGGTGTAAAAGCAGTGCGCTTCTTCTTGGTGCTAACATCGACCTGTAAGGCTGAGTTCATACTTGAGATATTTGGTCAGTTTTGTCCCTTTGACTGCACAAATAAGTGAAGTATGCTCTTATTCTAAGAGCGATGCCTGTCATTTACATGTCATAAGGACTCACTACCAAGCAGACTCCCTATGCGTGTTACTACAAGGCACAGTGTTCTACACCACTATAAAGGCTCTCAGCAGCCAGGAAATAGCATTTTTTAAACGTAATTTAAAGCAAATTTATTCGGATCGAGACACATTTTTCCTGAAACATTAGGCAAAACGGCGACTCTAATTTTAAAAAAATGTGCTCCTCTCTAACCCCTTCTGTCAGCCAGAATGGAAGACCTCTTTGTAAGAATGGTTGCCACTCTGACAAACTCAAGCCATCCATGTATTGGGGTATGTGTAAGAGGCAGCCCTGATCATCCAGCAACATTTCCAACACATATATATATAGCAGACTGTCATGTTTCCCTCCAGCCACCAGAGGCCACTGTGGCTGAGTAGGACAGTGAGAGGAGTTGTTTCCAGAGGACAAGGAGTTAAGTGTTTTTCCCGGGCTGAGCAGAGAGCCTGGGCTGAAGGTGGCTGAGTACACAGGAAGAAGGACGCTGTGCACTGAGAGGGAGATCCACAGGGAAGATTAGAGCGATTTCTCCCTGCCTGCTGTGACACAGTATCTGTGTGCTGTCTGCTGTAGTGTGAGGCACTTACCAGAGGAACTGTGAGTGAATTCCAGGCCCTGCCTGATTACACGTCCAGAGCTGCTGATTATCTCTAACCAGAGTTACAGAGACTATAAAGAGAGGCCAGAGCTGAGCCACGCTGAAGCAAGCAAGCAACCAGATCGGGACCCAGACTGTACCTGCCTGCATGTGCGGACACCGAACTGTGAGTGCACTGATGCTAACCTGAGCTAGGACATAGTGGAATAGGATTTAGTTTAGTGCACCGTAGAGGTGCACCCCGGGTAGCGGGGACAGATAGGACTACCTAGAAGAGAGTAGCCTGCTATTGTCTGTACTTGTGTTTGTGATACATTTGTGTTCTTTATGCCAATTTCCATTATCTTTATTTTGAATTCTCAAGCTGTTCATATTGTAAATCTGCTTCTCCGGCAGTTAGAGTTCTCTTTTAATAAAGCCGGTTTGTACTTCAGCCTCCTTGTCTGCTGCACTGTACTTGAGTCCTGCTCTACGGTCTCTTCCCCTGCTGACCGTTACAAGTGGCGCTGCGAGCAGGGTACAGTCACAGAGATGGAGGCGGCTGAAGGCAATGTGCATGATGTTAATGTGAGTACCTCAGGCAATGGTGGAACCCTTGCAAGGGCCCTTCCTATTGGCACGTTGTTCAACTTGCTACCCAAATTTGATGGCCAGAACATGACACTGTCAGACTGGGTGACAAGGTTACAGAGTGCTGTTAGGATTTACAATGTCAGCCCAGAACTACAAGTAGAAATTGCTTTGGCCGCTCTCGAGGGTGAGGCCCGAAGAAATGTTCTCCTACAACCAGAAGCCACGCGCAATACATTGCAAGAGATGGTGAGATTCCTGGAAGAAATATATGGGGAAACAGCCAGTGCAGGGCACCTCCGGGCGAAGTTTTTTTTACCGGATTCAACGGGAAGACGAAGGTGTCTCTCAGTACGCTACAGCCCTACAGGAAGTGTTGGCCGAGGTACAAAAAAAAGAGGCAGATGGGGTTACTGGCATGGGACCCATAGACCGGATACTGCGGGAACAATTTATTCTGGGGCTCTACAGCAATCCCCTGAAACAGGCTCTGCGGGAACGAGTCAGAGTAGACCCTACCCTAACCTTTCGACAAATTTTGGCAGAGGCCGTGACGCGAAACAAAGAAGACGGCTATGCTTCTGGAGTAATACGGACCCAGACCGTTACACCCCCTGGGGTTACGAGAAATGAGGAAGCCCTGGTCAGAGTGGTACAAGACTTGCAGAGCTCCCTGAGTGCCATGCACGAAAAGTTGACACACCTGGAAAAACGGATAGAGTCGCGCCATACTACTGAGGCTGCCTATCCAGCCCGACAACAAACCTATCAGGCGACTCCGTGGGTTCCTACACCCGAATGCCCTTATGCTAGTTTACCATACCATCAAGCCCCTCATTACCCTTCAGTGGGGCCATCCAGCCAAGCTCTGAGGGCACCTCCCACTCGCAGGCAAAAAGTGGGCCGTCAAGGGGCACAGTGTTGGCGGTGTGGAGATCTAGGACATTTCGCCAGAGAGTGTCGGAATAATCCAGCTGGACGCCAAGAGCCGCCGTTAAACTACCGACCCCTGCAGTAGTGGGGCGTACTGCAGGGGAGGTGGAGAGCCAAGTTACCCAGCAAAGCTCCGAACACCTGGTCGCAGGGTGCCCCACTATACGAGCTGAGTTCGAAGGTGTTCCTGTCGACTGCTTAGTGGATACTGGGTCTCAGGTGACAACTATGCCCGAGTCATTCTTCTACCGTTACTTTCAAGCGCTGGCCAAGCCAGAACGAGAGACACTGGTCCGGGTTACAGCGGCTAACCAACAACAGATTCCTGTCACAGGGGTCGTGTGGATGAATGTACGGCTATGTGGACAGGAAGTGGGGCGGAAAGGTATCTTGTTGGTCCCCGAAACGTTCAAAGAAGATGTGCCGGTGATAATGGGCATGAATATCCTGCGAGAATTGGATCAGATCATGTTCACCAAACGGGGGCCGGGTTACTGGAAACAAGCCACCCCGCACAAACCTACCCAGAAAGCATTTCAACGGCTAATCCGTTTTTGTGGAACACAGAAAAGTGTACCAGCACACCAGGCGGTGGGAACGATCCGAGCGCCAGGAAAGGCTACCTTCACCCTTCCCCCCGGTCGGGAGACCGTGCTGACGTTACCCGTGGGAACTTTCCGTAATCTTGAAGGCATGGAGGTGTTCGTTGAACCAACAGGCCTAGGAGAGCTGGGTCAGGATGTCCTGGTGGCCCGGACACTGGGAGTGGTCCAGAATGGACGAGTACCCATAAGAGCTGTGAATGTGGGATATCTAGAAGTTCCCTTGACGCCAGGGGTGGAACTGGCTCGTGTGTACCTACATCAGGGAGAAATCCTGAGTCAGAGAGAAGTGACTCTAGCTCCGGTAGGGGATGCTGGTTGGACCCTGGCAGTTACTGCCAGTGCAGAAGAGGCGCCGACCCCAGAATGGAATGGGGGAACCATCTTGGGTCAAATGGAGATAGATGTTAAGGCTCTCAGTTTAGACCAACAGCGAGCAGTTGAAACCATGCTGTGGGAGAATCAGGCTGCGTTTGCCCGCCACGCCGATGACTTTGGCTGCACGAATGCTATCACACATGATATACCGACGGGGGACACTCCACCAATTCGGGAGAGATATCGACAGATTCCGCCCAAGTTGTACCAGGAAGTGAAGACGCTATTGAAACAGATGATAGATTCCGGAGTGGTGCGGGGAAGCCAGAGCCCTTGGGCAGCCCCAGTGGTGCTTGTCAAGAAGAAGGACGGCACTATTCGATTTTGTGTGGATTACCGGCGGTTGAATGCTTGCACTGCGCGAGACTCATATCCTCTGCCACGCATCGAGGAGTCTCTGACGGCTCTAGGACGAGCCAAATACTTCTCCACCCTGGATCTAGCAAGTGGGTACTGGCAAGTACCAGTGGCTGAGCAGGACAAGGCAAAGACAGCATTCATACTCCCCATGGGGTTATTTGAATTCAACAGGATGCCATTCGGACTGACTAATGCCCCTGGAACCTTCCAGCGGCTGATGGAGAGATGCCTGGGAGACCTGAATTTTGAAGCCACTCTGATATACCTAGACGATATCATCGTATACTCTGCTACCTTTCAAGAACACTTGAATCGGTTAGGGCAGGTACTCGAGCGACTGCGATCCCATGGCCTGAAGGTAAAGCCAAAGAAGTGTCATCTCTTCAAGAGGGAGATCGAGTACCTGGGCCATAGGGTGTCCCAAGACGGAGTGCTACCGTCCCAAGACAAAGTGGCTGCAATACGACAATGGCTAGTGCCGAGAACACTGCGTGAGTTGAAGGCCTTCCTGGGACTGACTGGGTACTACCGGCGGTTCATCAAAGACTACGCAAAAATAGCGGGCCCTCTGAATGAGTTGTTGAGAGGAACGGCTGGGCAACCCAAAGGCCAAAGTATCCCCTGGGGACAGAAACAGGAAGAGGCCTTCCAGGCCCTGAAAGAAGCCCTGACATCGGCCCCCATCTTGGCTTATGCCGATTTTGATAAACCATTCATCTTAGCTACTGATGGCAGCCTCTACGGACTGGGGGCAGTCCTGTCGCAGGTACAAGATGGACATGAGAGAGTGATCGCTTATGCCAGTAGATCCTTGCGAGATACGGAGCGAAACCCCCATAACTACAGTTCCTTCCGGCTGGAACTCCTTGCCCTGGTGTGGGCTATGACGGAGAAATTTGCAGGATATCTGACAGGAGCTAAGATCTTCGTACGGACGGATAACAATCCCCTGGCCCATCTGGGTACTGCCAAGTTGGGAGCCCTGGAGCAACGCTGGGCGGCTCGCCTCGCAAAGTATGACTTCTCAATTCGCTACCGCTCCGCTACAGAGAACACTAATGCTGATGGTCTCTCGAGGGTTACTTTTGAAACTCCAGTAGGGGATATGGATGAACAAAAGGAAGAAGATGAAACCCCTGACTTCCGCAAGTTCGCTCCCCCAACAGTCGCGGCCCAGACAAGTGGGGAGGCCCGTAAGCTACCCAAAGCATTGGGGAGAACTAATGAAGAATGGGGCAGATTGCAAGATGAAGACATTGGACTGCAGCAAATGAAAAGCTGGGTAACCCAGTGCAGGAAACCCAACAAAGAAGAAAGGACTGATCTGGATGCCGAGATGAAGTCCGTTCTACATCAATGGGACAGACTGGAAGTGCATGGAGCTGTTTTGTTCCGCAAGTGGCAACAGCCTGCCGACCTAGAGGCGAGGTGGCAGGTAGTGATACCCAGAAGAATGGCACGGGAGATAGCCAAAGAGGATCATGAGTTTGGAGCTCACTTCGGGCCAGTCAAGACATACCAGTGGCTGCAGCGTTATGTGTATTGTCCGCGACTGGAGGCCACAGTTGAAGAAGTTTGCCGACAGTGTCGAGTGTGTGAACTCACGAAGAGTACAGAACAGAGAGCACCCCTACAGTCCATCCAGACCACAGAACCGCTGGAAGTGTTGATGATAGACTATCTTCTTGTGGGACAATCGTCAAGAGGTCCACAGTATTGCCTGGTCATGATCGACCACTTCTCCAAGTTTGCAGTA
Organism: Bufo gargarizans; assembly: GCF_014858855.1. Taxonomy (NCBI): domain Eukaryota; kingdom Metazoa; phylum Chordata; class Amphibia; order Anura; family Bufonidae; genus Bufo; species Bufo gargarizans. The sequence continues at coordinate 608,121,470 of NC_058081.1, forward strand.
GTCACCCCAACTCGGGACCAGACGGCCGAGTCCGCTGCACGAGCCATTTGTCAAGACTTCATTCGGGTCTATGGGTGTCCAAAGCGGATCCATTCAGATCAAGGGGTGTGCTTTCAAGGAAAAGTGATGGAAGAGCTACATCGACTGTACGGCATTGAAAAATCCAGGACAACTCCTTATCATCCCCAAGGAAACGGAGCCTGTGAGCGCTTTAACCGCACATTGCTGCAAATGCTGAGGACACTAGAGGAAGACAAGAGAGCACACTGGCCTGACTACCTGCCAGAATTAGTCTGGGCTTACAATAATCGTGTCCACACCACCACCGGTTACACCCCATACATGTTACTGTTCGGTAGGGCTGGTCGAGAGATCGTGGAATTAAACCTAGAACAGCCAGAAGACCTAATAGAGCGATCAACCACCTCATGGGTGAAAGAACACCGTCGGCGTCTCCAGACCATTCGCCGGGTGGCAGGTCAGCGGTTACAGGAGAGAGCTCATACAGACCGTCCTCCAGTTCAGGAGGTTCCATTGCAGCCTGGGGATCGGGTACTGGTACGAGAGAAACGTCCCAGAGGCAAGTTGAGTGAGCGTTGGGAAGTACAGCCGTATAAAGTGATCAAGAGAGTGTACCCTAATGGTCCGGTCTACGAAGTGCAGGTTGAGAATGAGGAATTTGCTTCACGGACTCTACATAGGAATATGTTACGGCCATGCCGGTCCAAAGATCCTGCACCTGTTCAGAGGACACCTCCTCCTGCCCCATACTCAGAACTTGTTATCTCTGATGGAGATTATGGTGAAGACTGGTGGACTGCTCCAAACACTGAAGAAGCCTCCCAGGTTACAGGTGATGAAGGCACTGTCACAGAACCATTGCCAGCCCGTAATGGAGAGGGGCCCTCGGACACACCCGAACCTCCTATTGTGGTGGGTGAATCCAGACTGGCAGTTCCTAGTGGAGAGAGTCAGGTCGTAACAGATAGCCAGGACCTCCGGAGATCCAGTAGGCTTACTGCAGGGGTTCCACCAAACAGGTACGCTGCTGATGAGTTCATTTGGTCCACCTGTATGTATTGTGGACAATGTTGTACTGCTGTATAAAAAGTTACATTAACCATTATTTCTATGGACTATATAGCAAGGCCGAGGACGGCCACCTTTAAGTGGGGAGGCATGTAAGAGGCAGCCCTGATCATCCAGCAACATTTCCAACACATATATATATAGCAGACTGTCATGTTTCCCTCCAGCCACCAGAGGCCACTGTGGCTGAGTAGGACAGTGAGAGGAGTTGTTTCCAGAGGACAAGGAGTTAAGTGTTTTTCCCGGGCTGAGCAGAGAGCCTGGGCTGAAGGTGGCTGAGTACACAGGAAGAAGGACGCTGTGCACTGAGAGGGAGATCCACAGGGAAGATTAGAGCGATTTCTCCCTGCCTGCTGTGACACAGTATCTGTGTGCTGTCTGCTGTAGTGTGAGGCACTTACCAGAGGAACTGTGAGTGAATTCCAGGCCCTGCCTGATTACACGTCCAGAGCTGCTGATTATCTCTAACCAGAGTTACAGAGACTATAAAGAGAGGCCAGAGCTGAGCCACGCTGAAGCAAGCAAGCAACCAGATCGGGACCCAGACTGTACCTGCCTGCATGTGCGGACACCGAACTGTGAGTGCACTGATGCTAACCTGAGCTAGGACATAGTGGAATAGGATTTAGTTTAGTGCACCGTAGAGGTGCACCCCGGGTAGCGGGGACAGATAGGACTACCTAGAAGAGAGTAGCCTGCTATTGTCTGTACTTGTGTTTGTGATACATTTGTGTTCTTTATGCCAATTTCCATTATCTTTATTGTGAATTCTCAAGCTGTTCATATTGTAAATCTGCTTCTCCGGCAGTTAGAGTTCTCTTTTAATAAAGCCGGTTTCTACTTCAGCCTCCTTGTCTGCTGCACTGTACTTGAGTCCTGCTCTACGGTCTCTTCCCCTGCTGACCGTTACATATGTTCACATCTGTGTTCGTTATCTCAGGTAGTCTGTTCTGGCAGAGGAGTAGACTACCGGAGTTACCATATCTGGCATAGCCAGACACCCTCCATACATCGAAAGCAGATGTGAACCTACTCTTTCCATTATTATCATTCATCTAATGATTTTGCCCATCAATATTAACTTTTTTCTGGGATTGATGGACAATCCGCTGATGAAACAACCACTTTAACAGAACGTTAAACAAAGAAAATGCAATATCAAAAACCTTAATTTTTTCTCATATTACTCTTAGAACTGAGAAATATATATATATATATATATATATATATATATATAAAAACTAATTCTATATCTCCTATGAGGTCATCCATGTCCCGTCTCCTCCTCCACATTGTTGTGTAACTGACTGCAAAGCAACTGGCTGAGTTGCTTTATAGGCTGAGGTAGAAGAAATCAGCCTCATATTAATTAATACCTGTGTTCTATGCAGAATTTCATTTTGCATCAGGATCCTGCAGAAAAAATGAAGCAGAATGACGGACAATGTGGGCAACTGTTTCTCTTGTATACTTTTATCATTGATTTCTAGGTTTAGTGTACCTTTAAACATATACAGCATTTTGTTTATTTCTTTTTTAATTGTGGTGGTCTTTGGTGTTTTACATCTTAATCTTGAAATATTGTAACTTTTCACAATAGTCTGACATGTCACATTTTAGCAGTCATCTCATTATCATCAGAGGGTAGGATTACAATGATAGATCTTCTATAATAAAACTAGAAGCTGAAAACACAGGCTGATATAGTTGATTAATTATTGAAAAGATACATTGCCTTTAAGATGTGCGTAAACATACATGCTACGACAGTATTTCACTGCAAAAGGGTTTTGATATGTATTTCTTGTAGCAACCTAGATATTGATGAGTACAGATATAGCTGAAATGAACTTTGAATGAAAGGGAACCTGTCATCAACTTTATGCTGACCTCACTGAGGGCAGCATACATAAGTGACAGAAATGCTGATGTCAGCGGTGTGTCACACATCAGCTAAAAGTAAGTGGTTGCTAAGAACCAGCATCATAATCATTACAGTCCAGGCCTGGAAAAGAGTCACATCTACCTGAGAAGAGTCCTGGTTATTATAATCTCCTGCTCTCACCCATCTGCTGATGATTGGCAGTTCTCTCCTAGAGAGAAAGGGAGAAAACTAGGTAGAAGCCTCAGTCATCAGCAGGTGGGCAGGAGAGCAGGGATTCATGAATAACCAGGACTCTTCTCAGGTGGCCGGGACTCTTTTTTCCAGGCCTGATCTGCAATGATTGTGATGTTGGTTCTCGGCAACCACTTAGGCTACATTCACACGTCAGTATTTTTCTATAATCCGAATTTCGGTCCGTTTTTTGCGGATCCGTTGTTCCTGAAAATGTTTCCGTATGTCATCCGTTTTTTGCGGATCCGCAAAAAACGGAAACATGTATACATTTCAATAATCAAATAAAGTTGTTTGGATTTCTTTGAAAAAAAATAGAAAAAGTAAAAATAAAAAAATATATTTGCTATGTGTTTCCAGGAACGGATTCCGCAAAAAACGGAAGACATACGGAATAACATCCGAATGTCTTCCGTTTTTTGCGGATCCATTGACTTTGTATTGTACCAGGATCCGAATTTTGCGGAAAAGAATAGGACATGTTTTATATTTAAACGGACATGTGGAACGGAACAACGGAAACGGACAGCACACATTGTGCTGTCCGATTTTTTTTCCAGGACCCATTAAAAATGAATGGGTCCAGATCTGGTCCTGATCTGTTCCGCAAAAAACGGAACAGATCAGGAAAGAAAAAACGGACGTGTGAATGGACCCTTACTTTTAACTTTTAAATGACCGACCGCTGAAATCAACTCACCTGTCTGTACTTTATGCTGCCGTTAGTATGGGCAGCATAAAGTTGATGACAGGTTCCCTTTAAACCAGCCAGAAAGAAGAAAATCCTAGAGAAAAGTGACTAAAAGATCAAAATATATATTTGAGGAGCATGCCAGAAGCAAAATAAGAGTTGCGAGTAAAGGTCCTGCGGAGAGAAGCTCTCTTCAAGTCTTTTGAGGGGATTTTACATGGAACAACTTTTCACCATATTGTTTGCACGGGCCATTTAAATAATTATATAGGTTAAAGGGAACCTGTCAGCAGCAATTTTCCATTCAGGCTTGAAGTCAAAGGGCAGTGACTTCCTTGCTTCAAGTCAAGGTAACAGCACCCCACTTCCTTGCCCCTTTGCCTGTGACTGACAGCCGGCTGTTCGGCAAAGCCAGCCGACTGTCAGCCATAAGTGCTGTACATGACAAATATCCTGCTGGCCTTAGAAGCAGCTGATTGACATTGTATGCTGTAATTTAGTCTATGATCTACAAGGACACCCAAATCCTTCTCTACAAATGACTCTCCCAGTGTTACATCCCCTAGGACAGGGGTAGGCAACCTCCGGCTCCCAGCTGTTGTGAAACTACAACTCCCAGCATGCATACTTGCTCTGCTCTTCTAAGAACTCTCATAGAAATGAATGGAGCATGCTGGGAATTGTAGTTTCACAACAGCTGGGAGCCGGAGGTTGCCTACCCCTGCCCTAGGACATATAATGCATGCAGAATATTACTACCCGGATGCATATCTTTACATTTATCCACATTGAACCTAATTTGCCAAGTGGATGACCAAACACGCAGTGTCCACGCCAGCTTGTAGTTTATGGACATCATCCATAGACTGCACAGTAGTACATAGCTTGGTGTCATCTGTAAAAATAGGAAGGATGCTATTAATCCGATTGTTGATATCATTGATAAATAAATTAAATAATTGGGGACCCAGCACTGAACCTTGGTGTACACCACTTACTGTATAACCGGGAACAATTCAGAATAGAAATAACTCTCTAGACATGGTTTTTCAGCTAGTTTTCAATCCAATTACAAACTATACTTTCTAAATCTATAGATCTTATTTTACCTGTTAAACATCTATGAGGGACAGTATGAAATGTCTTTGCAAAATCCAAAGAACACTACATCCACAGCCGACCCCTCTGTCCTGGCTACTACTCACCTCCTCTTAAAAACAAATCAGGTAAGGCTACTTTCACACTCATGTTTTGGCTTTCCGTTTGTGAGATCCGTTCAGGGCTCTCACAAGCGGTCCAAAATGGATCAGTTTTGCCCTAATGCACAAACTGGCACAGTAGAAAACGGATTCGTGTCCCATTGACTTTCAGTGGAGTTCATGACGGATCAGTCTTGGCTATGTTACAGATCCGTTCATGATGGATGCATGTGGTTGTATTATTGTAATGGATCCATTTTTGGAGATCCATTATGGATCCACCCAAAACGCGAGTGTGAAAGGAGCTTTAGTTTTACAACTTCTGTTCTTGGTAAAATCATGCTGGATATCACTTACAATTAGAGTTGAGCGAACACCTGGATGTTCGGGTTCGAGAAGTTCGGCCGAACATCCCGGAAATGTTCGGGTTCGGGATCCGAACCCGATCCGAACTTCGTCCCGAACCCGAACCCCATTGAAGTCAATGGGGACCCGAACTTTTCGGCACTAAAAAGGCTGTAAAACAGCCCAGGAAAGAGCTAGAGGGCTGCAAAAGGCAGCAACATGTAGGTAAATCCCCTGCAAACAAATGTGGATAGGGAAATGAATTAAATTAAAAATTAAATAAATAAAAATTAACCAAAATCAATTGGAGAGAGGTTCCATAGCAGAGAATCTGGCTTCCCGTCACCCACCACTGGAACAGTCCATTCTCAGATATTTAGGCCCCGGCACCCAGGCAGAGGAGAGAGGTCCCGTAACAGAGAATCTGTCTTCATGTCAGCAGAGAATTAGTCTGCATGTCATAGCAGAGAATGAGGCTTCACGTCAGCCACCACTGCAACAGTCCATTGGCATATATTTAGGCCCAGCACACACACAGGCAGAGGAGAGAGGTCCCGTAACAGAGAATCTGTCTTCATGTCAGCAGAGAATTAGTCTGCATGTCATAGCAGAGAATGAGGCTTCACGTCAGCCACCACTGCAACAGTCCATTGGCATATATTTAGGCCCAGCACACACACAGGCAGAGGAGAGAGGTCCCGTAACAGAGAATCTGGCTTCATGTCAGCAGAGAATCAGTCTGCATGTCATAGCAGAGAATGAGGCTTCACGTCAGCCACCACTGCAACAGTCCATTGTCATATATTTAGGCCCAGCACACACACAGGCAGAGGAGAGAGGTCCCGTAACAGAGAATCTGGCTTCATGTCAGCAGAGAATCAGTCTGCATGTCATAGCAGAGAATGAGGCTTCACGTCAGCCACCACTGCAACAGTCCATTGGCATATATTTAGGCCCAGCACACACACAGGCAGAGGAGAGAGGTCCCGTAACAGAGGATCTGGCTTCATGTCAGCAGAGAATCAGTCTGCATGTCATAGCAGAGAATCAGGCTTCACGTCAGCCACCACTGCAACAGTCCATTGTCATAAATTTAGGCCCAGCACCCAGGCAGAGGAGAGAGGTCCCGTAACAGACAATCTGGCTTCATGTCAGCAGAGAATTAGTCTGCATGTCATAGCAGAGAATGAGGCTTCACGTCAGCCACCACTGCAACAGTCCATTGGCATATATTTAGGCCTAGCACACAGGCAGAGGAGAGAGGTCCCGTAACAGACAATCTGGCTTCATGTCAGCAGAGAATCAGTCTGCATGTCATAGCAGAGAATGAGGCTTCACGTCACCCACCACTGCAACAGTCCATTGGCATATATTTAGGCCTAGCACACAGGCAGAGCAGAGAGGTCCCGTAACAGACAATCTGGCTTCATGACAGCAGAGAATCAGTCTGCATGTCATAGCAGAGAATGAGGCTTCACGTCACCCACCACTGCAACAGTCCATTGGCATATATTTAGGCCTAGCACACAGGCAGAGCAGAGAGGTCCCGTAACAGACAATCTGGCTTCATGACAGCAGAGAATCAGTCTGCATGTCATAGCAGAGAATGAGGCTTCACGTCACCCACCACTGCAACAGTCCATTGGCATATATTTAGGCCTAGCACACAGGCAGAGCAGAGAGGTCCCGTAACAGACGATCTGGCTTCATGTCAGCAGAGAATCAGTCTGCATGTCATAGCAGAGAATGAGGCTTCACGTCAGCCACCACTGCAACAGTCCATTGGCATATATTTAGGCCCAGCACCCAGGCAGAGGAGGGAGGTCCCGTAACAGAGAATCTGTCTTCATGTCAGCAGAGAATTAGTCTGCATGTCATAGCAGAGAATGAGGCTTCACGTCAGCCACCACTGCAACAGTCCATTGGCATATATTTAGGCCCAGCACACACACAGGCAGAGGAGAGAGGTCCCGTAACAGAGAATCTGTCTTCATGTCAGCAGAGAATTAGTCTGCATGTCATAGCAGAGAATCAGGCTTCACGTCACCCACCACTGCAACAGTCCATTGGCATATATTTAGGCCCAGCACCCAGGCAGAGGAGGGAGGTCCCGTAACAGAGAATCTGGCTTCATGTCAGCAGAGAATTAGTCTGCATGTCATAGCAGAGAATGAGGCTTCACGTCAGCCACCACTGCAACAGTCCATTGGCATATATTTAGGCCCAGCACACACACAGGCAGAGGAGAGAGGTCCCGTAACAGAGAATCTGTCTTCATGTCAGCAGAGAATTAGTCTGCATGTCATAGCAGAGAATGAGGCTTCACGTCAGCCACCACTGCAACAGTCCATTGGCATATATTTAGGCCCAGCACACACACAGGCAGAGGAGAGAGGTCCCGTAACAGACAATCTGGCTTCATGTCAGCAGAGAATTAGTCTGCATGTCATAGCAGAGAATGAGGCTTCACGTCACCCACCACTGCAACAGTCCATTGGCATATATTTAGGCCTAGCACACAGGCAGAGCAGAGAGGTCCCGTAACAGACAATCTGGCTTCATGACAGCAGAGAATCAGTCTGCATGTCATAGCAGAGAATGAGGCTTCACGTCACCCACCACTGCAACAGTCCATTGTCATAAATTTAGGCCCAGCACCCAGGCAGAGGAGAGAGGTCCCGTAACAGACAATCTGGCTTCATGTCAGCAGAGAATTAGTCTGCATGTCATAGCAGAGAATCAGGCTTCATGTCAGCCACCACTGCAACAGTCCATTGGCATATATTTAGGCCTAGCACACAGGCAGAGGAGAGGTTCATTCAACTTTGGGTAGCATCGCAATATAATGGTAAAATGAAAATAAAAATAGGATTGAATGAGGAAGTGCCCTGGAGTCCAATAATATATGGTTATGGGGAGGTAGTTAATGTCTAATCTGGACAAGGGACGGACAGGTCCTGTGGGATCCATGCCTGGTTCATTTTTATGAACGTCAGCTTGTCCACATTGGCTGTAGACAGGCGGCTGCGTTTGTCTGTAATGACGCCCCCTGCCGTGCTGAATACACGTTCAGACAAAACGCTGGCTGCCGGGCAGGCCAGCACCTCCAAGGCATAAAAGGCTAGCTCTGGCCACGTAGACAATTTAGAGACCCAGAAGTTGAATGGGGCCGAACCATCAGTCAGTACGTGGAGGGGTGTGCACACGTACTGTTCCACCATGTTAGTGAAATGTTGCCTCCTGCTAACACGTTGCGTATCAGGTGGTGGTGCAGTTAGCTGTGGCGTGTTGACAAAAGTTTTCCACATCTCTGCCATGCTAACCCTGCCCTCAGAGGAGCTGGCCGTGACACAGCTGCCTTGGCGACCTCTTGCTCCTCCTCTGCCTTGGCCTTGGGCTTCCACTTGTTCCCCTGTGACATTTGGGAATGCTCTCAGTAGCGCGTCTACCAACGTGCGCTTGTACTCGCGCATCTTCCTATCACGCTCCAGTGCAGGAAGTAAGGTGGGCACATTGTCTTTGTAGCGTGGATCCAGCAGGGTGGCAACCCAGTAGTCCGCACAGGTTAAAATGTGGGCAACTCTGCTGTCGTTGCGCAGGCACTGCAGCATGTAGTCGCTCATGTGTGCCAGGCTGCCCAGGGATAAGGACAAGCTGTCCTCTGTGGGAGGCGTATCGTCATCGTCCTGCCTTTCCCCCCAGCCACGCACCAGTGATGGACCCGAGCTGCGTTGGGTGCCACCCCGCTGTGACCATGCTTCATCCTCATCCTCCTCCACCTCCTCCTCATCCTCGTCCTCCTCGTCCTCCAGTAGTGGGCCCTGGCTGGCCACATTTGTACCTGGCCTCTGCTGTTGCCAAAAACCTCCCTCTGAGTCACTTCGAAGAGACTGGCCTGAAAGTGCTAAAAATGACCCCTCTTCCTCCTCCTCCTCCTCCTCCTCCTGGGCCACCTCCTCTTCCATCATCGCCCTAAGTGTTTTCTCAAGGAGACATAGAAGTGGTATTGTAACGCTGATAACGGTGTCATCGCCACTGGCCATGTTGGTGGAGTACTCGAAACAGCGCAACAGGGCACACAGGTCTCGCATGGAGGCCCAGTCATTGGTGGTGAAGTGGTGCTGTTCTGTAGTGCGACTGACCCGTGCGTGCTGCAGCTGAAACTCCACTATGGCCTGCTGCTGCTCGCACAGTCTGTCCAGCATGTGCAAGGTGGAGTTCCACCTGGTGGGCACGTCGCATATGAGGCGGTGAGCGGGAAGGCCGAAGTTACGCTGTAGCGCAGACAGGCGAGCAGCAGCAGGATGTGAACGCCGGAAGCGCGAACAGACGGCCCGCACTTTATGCAGCAGCTCTGACATGTCGGGGTAGTTGTGAATGAACTTCTGCACCACCAAATTCAGCACATGCGCCAAGCAAGGGATGTGCGTCAAATTGGCTAGTCCCAGAGCTGCAACGAGATTTCGCCCATTATCACACACCACCAGGCCGGGCTTGAGGCTCACCGGCAGCAACCACTCGTCGGTCTGTTGTTCTATACCCCGCCACAACTCCTGTGCGGTGTGGGGCCTGTCCCCCAAACATATGAGTTTCAGAATGGCCTGCTGACGTTTACCCCGGGCTGTGCTGAAGTTGGTGGTGAAGGTGTGTGGCTGACTGGATGAGCAGGTGGAAGAAGAGGAGGAGGAAGCCGAGAAGGAGGAGGTGGCAACAGGAGGCAAAGAATGTTGCCCTGCGATCCTTGGCGGCGGAAGGACGTGCGCCAAACAGCTCTCCGCCTGGGGCCCAGCTGCCACTACATTTACCCAGTGTGCAGTTAGGGAGATATAGCGTCCCTGGCCGTGCTTACTGGTCCACGTATCTGTGGTTAGGTGGACCTTGCCACAGATGGCGTTGCGCAGTGCACACTTGATTTTATCGGATACTTGGTTGTGCAGGGAAGGCACGGCTCTCTTGGAGAAGTAGTGCCGGCTGGGAACAACATACTGTGGGACAGCAAGCGACATGAGCTGTTTGAAGCTGTCTGTGTCCACCAGCCTAAATGACAGCATTTCATAGGCCAGTAGTTTAGAAATGCTGGCATTCAGGGCCAGGGATCGAGGGTGGCTAGGTGGGAATTTACGCTTTCTATCAAATGTTTGTGAGATGGAGAGCTGAACGCTGGCGTGTGACATGGTTGAGACGCTTGGTGACGGAGGTGGTGGTGGTGGTGTTGGTGGTACATCCCCTGTTTGCTGGGCGGCAGGTGCCAACGTTCCTCCAGAGGCGGAGGAAGAGGCCGAGGCGGCAGCAGCAGAATAGGCCGAGGCGGCAGCAGCAGAAGAGGTAGCAGGGGGAGCCTGAGTGACTTCCTTGGTTTTAAGGTGTTTACTCCACTGCAGTTCATGCTTTGCATGCAGGTGCCTGGTCATGCAGGTTGTGCTCAGGTTCAGAACGTTAATGCCTCGCTTCAGGCTCTGATGGCACAGCGTGCAAACCACTCGGGTCTTGTCGTCAGCACATTGTTTGAAGAAGTGCCATGCCAGGGAACTCCTTGAAGCTGCCTTTGGGGTGCTCGGTCCCAGATGGCGGCGGTCAGTAGCAGGCGGAGTCTCTTGGCGGCGGGTGTTCTGCTTTTGCCCACTGCTCCCTCTTTTGCTACGCTGTTGGCTCGGTCTCACCACTGCCTCTTCCTCCGAACTGTGAAAGTCAGTGGCACGACCTTCATTCCATGTGGGGTCTAGGACCTCATCGTCCCCTGCATCGTCTTCCACCCAGTCTTGATCCCTGACCTCCTGTTCAGTCTGCACACTGCAGAAAGACGCAGCAGTTGGCACCTGTGTTTCGTCATCATCAGAGACATGCTGAGGTGGTATTCCCATGTCCTCATCATCAGGAAACATAAGTGGTTGTGCGTCAGTGCATTCTATGTCTTTCACCGCTGGGGAAGGGCTAGGTGGATGCCCTTGGGAAACCCTGCCAGCGGAGTCTTCAAACAGCATAAGAGACTGCTGCATAACTTGAGGCTGAGACAGTTTCCCTGGTATGCATGGGGGTGATGTGACAGACTGATGGGGTTGGTTTTCAGGCGCCATCTGTGCGCTTTCTGCAGAAGACTGGGTGGGAGATAATGTGAACGTGCTGGATCCACTGTCGGCCACCCAATTGACTAATGCCTGTACCTGCTCAGGCCTTACCATCCTTAGAACGGCATTGGGCCCCACCATATATCGCTGTAAATTCTGGCGGCTACTGGGACCTGAAGTAGTTGGTACACTAGGACGTGTGGATGTGGCAGAACGGCCACGTCCTCTCCCAGCACCAGAGGGTCCACTAACACCACCACGACCATGTCCACGTCCGCGTCCCTTACTAGATGTTTTTCTCATTGTTATGGTTCACCACAACAACAAATATATTATTTGGCCCAATGTATTGTATTCAAATTCAGCGGGATATAAATTTGAGGCCTAGTATTTAGGCGCTGGGTGACCGGTATGGATTTAGTGACAGAATTAGACTTGGAAATGCACAGAAGCGTGTGTGTGTGAAGTTATTCTGAATGACCCAATGTGCACCTTGAATATTATATACCCTTTTAGGGATAGATTTCAAATAGCTCTGATATAGCAGAAACCACTAAATTATGAAATTGCTAAATTGGGAATTGTACTTCAACCCAGAACAAAAAATGTGCTTTGACGGACACTAAATATCTTGCCCAGCAACAACAGTACAACGGTGGGTAACGAGAGATTTAGAGGGAATTAAATTTGAGGCCTAGTATTTAGGCGCTGGGTCACCGGTATGGATTTAGTGACAGAATTAGACTTGGAAATGCACAGAAGCGGTGTGTGTGAAGTTATTCTGAATGACCCAATGTGCACCTTCAATATTATATACCCTTTTTGGGATAGATTTCAAATAGCTCTGATATAGCAGGAACCACTAAATTATGAAATTGCTAAATTGGGAATTGTACTTCAACCCAGAACAAAAAATGTGCTTTGACGGGCACTAAATAACTTTCCCAGCTACAACAGGACAACGGTAACGAGAGATTTAGAGGGATTTAAATTT